>NC_051176.1:331411596-331758887 GCF_013339695.2 Rhipicephalus sanguineus
TACACACATAAAAATTAATTAAATGTATACCATTTTGAAAAACAGGCTGGCATATGGTTGCATGTGTTGACCTTTGAAGGGTTGATTTTGGTTTTGGTTACAGTTTCCGAATGTGTTCTCTTTATAATGTTGAAATTGTCCTTAGGTGCAGCTGTAGGCATTATGGGCCATGCACAGAGTACTTGGCAAAGAAAACAAAAAGGTACATGACTAGCAAACAAAAGAAATCAGCCTCCTCAGCAGTGCAATAGTGATGTGAGGAAAAAAAAAGCTGTGGAGATTTTCATGCGAACATAAATACAAGATTACAGGTGTTAGTGGCCTTGTTATGTTTCAGGCAGCGCAATTTCGGACAGGACTGGTCGCTGTATGCACAAACACGCAAAGTTAAGAACGCTGTAACTGCATATTCATTTGTTGTGTATCCTTTCAGGACAACAAACATTGCCTGACACTAGTAATGAATCCTGATGATCATCATGAAGAGAAAATTCGTGCCTTGGAGCAAAAGAATATTGACAGAAAGCTGGGTGAACTGGACAACGCAAGCCGAGCCTCAATTTATGATCAGGGTAAAGTGTGGTTTTAATTTTGACGTACTTTTAATTTTCACTGTTTAAGCGCTCATTGCATTTAGTGGCTGGTCCTGTGTCTTGAAAGTTCTTATACTAACTGCTTTGTCTGGGCATGTTGTCACAAAACTACGTGAGTTTTCACTTGGTTGGGATAGTTAAATAGTACCTCATATTAGTATACGACAGTTCAAGGCAGTTCCACCTCATCTTATATGACATTAAAGGCAAATAACTGTTTAGGTTTCAGTGATAGAGTAATGCTTGAGGACATATGAAACATCAATTATTAATGACAGCAATACTTTATTTGTTGGGAAATTAATGTATAAATGTATAACATAACTTGCAACTGCTTGAGGAACATTCTAGTACTAGCTTGATACAGTAGACTCTCAGTAAACGGAAATCTGTTAAACGGAACTGCTGCTTAAACGGAACAACTGAATCTAATATAATTGGTTTCATACTTGGATTCTGCACTGCTGTTCATCTCTCAGTAAACGGAACTCCTGTTAAATGGAACACATTTTCTTGGTCCCTTCAGGTTCCGTTTAACGAGAGTCTACTGTAATATAGCAACCTCTCGGTATGTTTCTGTCACCACATATAGCGCTACATAGAAAGACATGGATAAAAGGAACTGCTGTATTTATAAGTAGATACAGATAGATATATTTGCAATTAGGCTGTAGCAGACGTACTCAACCACTCATAAGAAAAGGTTCTTGCATTGCATTGTAAGATGGACTGAAACGCTACTTGTGCATTTCTATTCGATTCTTGGAAAAAGTAACTTTTTGATGTTACCTTTCACCTTTGGGTGGTCAAAAAGTTTAGTTTTTCGCTGGCTCTGTGCACACCTGCACATTCATGTTTCCGTAGTTCCATTATTGCATGGTGTTGTGCTGGCTTTGCTTGCCTGCAAGACTCGCTCTAGCTGAAAGAGAAAATGCCTCTTTCATGTGATGTGTTTTATTTAAGAAACTATAGCGCCTGCTGGTGTGCAGTTAAGAGTATGCTGTGTCACAACTCTTTGCTCGGGGATGGGCAATTTAGATTGTGCTGGGAGGGTGTGAACCCTCAAAATGCAGTTTTCTTTCAAACTGTGCGTTTTCTTTGCACGAAACTGGTGCTTTGAGGTTTCTGGAATGTTATTTTAAAGGGGTCCTGAACCACTTTTCCTAAGTAATCATTCAGTGACCTCTGTATCGGAGTTTATTGCCTCACGAATCGATTGCCGCAAAAATTTCTCAAAGCATAACCAAAATGTGGGAAGCCAAGCTCTCCCTCGAGGACGTGAAAGACCAGTGCCAACTCATCGCCAGGGCCAAGAGAGCAGTTGAAGCTGGAGGGCTCTAGTACAAGGGAGCCCTCCCACCTCAGGGTGATACCATGAATCGCTCGGAACACTGCTTCGAAAATAAACATTTATTTCTATCTCTTCCCGTCAAGAACAAATGGAGTTACCGGTATTTGTTGTGCACTTTAAGCTCTTTCTGTCTCCACTCGTTCTGGCAAGCGCGCTGAAAGCTACATAGAGAGGGATTGCACGGCGGAAAAAAAAGTTACATCAGCGCGCGTCGTGACCTTGAGCGCGTGTGATGAAACGCGATCGCTCTCTACCGTTCTGATTCCTGTGTGCGAGTGTGGCTCACTGTGTAATGTTAGCAGACTATGGAGCGCGGCACAAGCATGTGGCGGCACACCGTGGCAAGAAGCATATCTGATCCAAACACCACTCTTCATTTATGTCAGTTATTGCCCAATAGTATACTATCTGTCGTTCAATGTCAAACAGCAGGCACTGGCAGCTCCGAAGAGAGTGAGCAAAGGCCTCTTGTATCAAAAGAGGGCAACTGAGAAAATGGCAACTTCGCACTCCACTTCTAAACTCTCCTTGCCGTGCACAACTGCAAGATTTGGCTGAGCTGTTCATTGCAGTGTCTGCTATCCGCACTATGTGTTTTCTCACCAAGCCTGAGGGGTGGTTCATGACCCCTTTAACAGTCCGCATGGATTTACTGTATTTACACGATTGTAGATTGACATATCTTATCTAAATTTTATATCAGAAGTTGGGCGGCCGACTTACATTTGAAACAGAAACTAGTACCTCCAGTTACGGCTGGACAAATGAGAAATTAGGGACGCTGCGGCATGGTTACAACATTATGTATGCTGTAACATATGCTGTATTTTCTTGCGTATAACCCTCACTCTCAGCAACCATTCACGGAAAATTTTCTAAAAATGATCCCTGCATATTGCCGTGAAGCTAGCTTTTATGCATAGCTGTGAAGCATTGCCGTGAAGCGACCTTTGCACACCAGAATTCGTATTTTTTGCCTTGACTTTACAAAACATGTTGCGGAGCTAGTTGGTGATACACTGACTTAAAATATTCCAGCGCTACTTTTTACGAGGATAGTACAGAGAAGTGCGTGACAGGATGGCACTGACTCCAACAACAAATCAGTCAACATGTAGTCAGTCCAGTGACTACATAAATAAATTTTCATTATGAAATGCACTCACGCATTTTTTTTTTTAGTCGACTTACAGTTGTGTAAATACGATAATATTTGCCTTGAGTGTCAATGCTCTTGGATCTCCCTTTATGAGGCGAAATAGTTCCACAGATCAGATAAGCTTTTTCTGCCATTTCAGTGTGTACATCAGTCAGCCTGGCATTTTTTTTTTATTTCCCCTGGAAAAAACTTTCACAGGTGCCTAAGCTCCATACTTAGTGCTGTTAATTCCTCTTATGCTATCACCAAAGGGAATACCTTGCATTCACACAAAGGGAATACCTTGCATGTGTGAATGCATTCCAGCATCACTGCACAGCAAGACATAATGGAATTTTGAAGTAAGACCCGGACAACCCTGTTAAGTAGGCACGCAGAAATAATATTTGTGTTGAGGTAATTATTTTCCAGAAATTTGTAGGAAATAACTTAACTAGCAATATTTTTAAATGTTAGAGCTTTTAGTACAGAGAAGGTTAAGATAACATTCTTGCATGAAGGCAGTGGGCCCACAAAACAATTCAAGCATTTTGACTAGACAAGGCTGCTAAATTCTGTAAGTGGATGCGAACCTGTTAGGATGTTATTTTTTGTCATGTCATTTAAACGCTAATTGAGGAAGCCAGCTTGCATTGAGGAAGACATCTCTGTCTTGCATGGTTGTGCAACCAACTTCAAAAGTGCTTGAACAGTGTATATCAGTGGGCTTGGTGAACATAACTGAAAGTGTAATTCTAACCTACAACAGTACTATTACATTTTATAGGCATGTAGCGCACTACTACGTGCAAAAGTGATTCAACAAAGAAAAGATGATGACAAATCTGAGCATGAGGTGGTTGCGCTTGGTCCTGCTCCCCTCTACTGAGCGTTCTTTATTAAAAGTATAATTTGTGGACACCAGGCACAGATTTCTGTCTGTTTCACAGGGATACCCGTTTTTCTGGAAGAAGCCACCACTTTTAGCCCAACGCTCTTGATGGTTGCTGTTTGCTGCATGGCTTAGGGCTGCACATAAATGGCTAGGCTTTCATTACCCCAGAGCTCTTTATTGGGAAGCTCTTCCATTGACGCCGCTGTAATTCATAGAGAGAGGGGTCTGTGTAAACATGCGTGCCACTGAGGTTGTGGTCACTGTAGCATTTTGGCGGGGTCTGTGAGCCACCCATCTGTATCCTGTGCTTTCTCCCATAATACGCTGGAACAAAAACTGTGCTTGACAGGAGTGAGGCAGCTTTGCACCTCTGGTTTTCAGGTTGATACATTTGGTGTATAGTCTATAGACATTTGTGGAGGCATTGTAGGGAGGCACAAAAGTGGTCGCAGTTTGGCAGGATTCTCATAACATTATATGTTTTTTGTGCAGGTCTGAAATTGCTGGAGCACCAGTCCAAGAAGGAAGACGAAAGCTGTCTGCCTCGCCTTCTCCTCAGGGATGTTGCTCCTACTATTGAAATGACCAAACTCAACCATGTCGATATGGGTGAGCCCTTAAATCTTGCTTTGTGAGCAGGTGGAGCGCTAGCAACATGCCAATTATACCACACTGCACTAAAAGGCTTACCTTGCTATAATATGCTGCGTTTTGAATGTAATGAATTTTCTGGGATGCATCTCGAAAATGTTTACTTGATGTGTTGAGCCATATTCATGGCTCATTCTCTAGCATCAGCAGAGATGTCCTTTAAACTGAAGGTTATTTGAGTTTGTCAAAGCAATATTACTTGAATGGAATGTGTAGAAGAGGAGGCACTATAATTGTGATCGCTAAACTACTACTAGTTACCACTGCTTTGACATCAGCGAAAGCTCTCTTCCATTGTTTGTAAGAGTCCATGATTATTTGCAATACTGGTGTGCCCACGCAACACAAGGACCCATTGTGGCCAGCCACTGCAGATTGAAGTGGTAGCTTCCAGGGCGTGCGTGCTGCATGCTAAGTGCTGTTAGCGTTGAAGTGTTGACATGTTTCTAAGGGTGATTGGGAGAGAGGCATGTCTTTGAAGGGTGAGACCCCTGGGTACCATCTGAATGTGTCATGCTAGCCAGTAGTGTATGTTCAATAAACTTTAAAAGGATCTGTGCTTGAGCTTCTTGGTATGGCTTCACTATAGGAAAAAATGCAAAAATATTAGACAAGAAAGACAGACAGGACCAAGTCTTGGTCATGTCTGTCTTTCTTGCACGGAGCAAGAATTCTTGAGGGGGCGAAACTGCACTCGCTCAGGCGTCCTAATAAAGTCAGGGGATTGGGCACAGTACTGACGCGCCCTCTATCGTGAGAGACCGCTAACAGAGAAGGAAAAAAACGTGCGTGTTGCTCTCTCCAACAAAGCTCGCCGGTTCATGGCCATTCGGCGCTGATTCGGCGTTTGCGCTTTACGCCCAAGTGGGTATGTTTCTTGTGTGTTCTCGCTGGCTCCATATTTTACGGTAAATTAACGAAAAAAATGGCGTCACATACAGGAAAATTATCCGAGGGATATATCTTGCAGGACTCGAAATCTATAATTTTTGATAATGTGAACCCGATAGGTTAGGTGTAATCTTTTAAGGCAAAATCATTAGATGCCTCATCAAATGCAAAAATTGACCGTCGGCGTTCCGTGTTGGCAGCATCAACATGAGTGATGCGAAAAATCATAATCACGTGATGACGTCACCACATGACGTTATCATGATGTCACAGATCGCCAAAATTTGTGACGACGTCATTGTGACGTCTTCACATGACATCGTCACTTTGCACTGCCTCCGTGATCACACAAGTGAGACAGCAGTGTATTTTGAGAAGACCACCATTGCTTCTACATGTGACAGGAACGTGCAGGCTGGCAGTGCAAAACCAGGTGAGGTGAAGAAAGCTTGCAATGCCTCCAATCCTGGAGGCTGTACAAAACCACATTAGGTGCAGAAAGCTTTTGCATGGGGGTGAGGCAAGACAGACACATCGACTGAAGAAAAAAGAACAACAACAAGATGGCTTTCCCCTTCGAGTCGTCTTAGTCTAAGGCATAAGGGACCCTGTGAGTTTTTTCAACGAATGATGGGACTTACTCTCCGAGAAGCGCTTCTCGCAAACATAGCCACGAGGCGGGAGCGCTCGATCTTTCCTTGGTATGGCACTAGCCCACGCTTCCAACCTTACCGGGTCACTAGAAACTTTGAAGGTAATTACTTTCTCCTTGCAGGATGCGTACCTACTGTTGCAGTTCGCCACGACACATTTCCGCCCCATCCTAAAGGATCAGTGGCGGAAGTCTGCAAAGTGCTCTTCTTTGTTTACGAAGCAATACCTCTTTCTCTGTGCCTTTGTTGTGGCGTGAAAAGCACGCGCAAAGATCGAGAAGTCAGCGCCGCCGGCTCAATGCGCAAGCCACTGATAGCTCTAAAGAGACAGAAAGCCTGCAAATCGCGAAGGAATGCGCCACAGCTTAACTGTCCCTCCCAAAGCCACCTATGCAAGCGTGCACACAATGTGCGAGTGAGGAGCGAGGGACCCATACGGCAGACGTCGTCTGCTCAGGGGCCACAACTAGCAGCTCGTTTCAAGCGCTGTATGGCCTATAATTCAGGCAGTATTTATTAGTAACTGCTGCTAAAATGTCTGTCACAGCTACCAATTGATGTTATAGACAGAAATTTGAGAAATTTTTAGGGGTGTGCGAATATTCGAAATTTCGAATATTTTTCGAATAGTGTTTGCTATTCGATTCGATTCGCACTGAAATTTTACTATTCGAACTATTCGAACTTCCCAAAGACAAATGCAGTCAACGTCCGGTTGAAAGTGACCCCTTCAGATTTTCAATATGCTTCACCTCATTACATTCTCGTATTGCGGCAAAGCTGCCTTTCAAGCTCCGTTACGGTCGAACTTGGCCAAGAGACAAAGTCCGGTTGGAAGTGGTCCCTAGATTTTCATATGCTTCACCTCATCACACCCCCGTATTGCGGCAAAGCTGCCTTTCATGCTCCGTTACGGTCGAACTTAGGCAAGAGACGGTCAACGTACTGCGGCAAAGCTGCCTTTCAAAGTCCGTTACGGTCGAACTTAGGGCCAAGAGACAGTCAACGTCCGTTTGGAAGTGGTCCCTGGATTTTTAATATGCTTCACCTCATCACACCCTCGTATTGTGCCAAAGCTGCCTCTCAAGCTCCGCTACGGTCGCAAATGTATTAACTCAAGAAAACGCTGGTTCCAATATGGAGATGAAAGATGTGGCAAACTTGGGGGCTCAATTATGCTGTTTTGGACCTGAAATTTGGGCAGGAAGTCCGAAAAATCTGACGCCGAAGCTCTTTAGCATCCAAAATTTCAGATGTTCTTATATATCGACGTCTACGAGGCAGATTTGGAACTCCGGACTTCAAGGGAGCACACCCTTGTCCGCCACATCATTTGGCCTTCCACAGCAGTTGAAAGAGGAGGAGATGCTGAGGAAATGGCATCCCTGCCTATCACGTGTAAAGTGTTGTAGGCAACACTTTGGTTGCACCAAATCATGTACATAAATACAATTCGGCCTCTACATTGCCTCACTCTTGATAAGGAAGACAACTATGAAATACGACCCCACCAGCGCTTCATCAACCTAGCGAAAAGAAACACTTTCATGTTGCTATCTCACAAGAACATACTTAGGGATTCTCTGCAACTTTTTCTGTGATTTCACTTCGAATTATTCGAAAAATATTTGAGAAATATTTGAAAATTATTTGAAAATATTCGAGTCGATTCGCACTCTATCTTTATTATTCAAATTCACTTCGCACCCAAAATTTTGCTATTCGCACAGCTCTAGAAATTTTACAATGTACGAGGCGGTATCATGATTTTTATGTGTCGTGTCCATAGAAGAGCATGTAAACTATGGCAGCACGCCGAAGCGTCATCGGTTGCGCTGTGGTGAAAACCAAATTTCCTCCGTCACACTATTGCGCCACCCTCACGCGCTGCGGTGGCCGAGCAGTTTCTTCTCCTCAAATACTTCTTTCTCCATACTTTCTTGTCTTGTTTTCGATAGTGTTTCATATGATCAGTGTTCAGGGAAAACAAGGTACTGTTTTGTAGACTTGCATTAATGGTACACTCTGGACAATTCAGTTCTTCAGATACATAATTTAATCTTGAGCTAAGATACCAGCTGACGCTCGTACATTTCTACGTGTAAAAACTTTCATTATTTCGTTCTTTAAGTTGGCTCATGCCAGATAACTTGAACTTGATTGGTCAGCACTCACCGTAGTGGCTCAGTGGTTATGGCATTGGAGTGCTAAGCATGAGGTCATGGTTTTGATTTCCCAGCTATTACAGCTGCATTTCAATGGGGGCAAAGTGCAAAAATGGTTGTAATCTTTGATTTAGTATTCTGGTGTTCCGTTGACTTGCACGCTTCAGAGAATGAAGAGGTAAAGTGGTTTGTCTAGGCTTAGGGCTACATCTAATTTGTGATGGTTGGAGAGTAATTCAAGAAATGGGGAATATCAAACACACACATGGAGGACCACGTCTGTATAAATACATCAATAAAGAAACATTTGTGACTAAATGTAAATTCATTTACACTATTTGTAAATGAATTTACATTCTCTGAAGGCTGACTCTACAGGTTTTATCCTATTTGTAATTGCTGGAATTAGAGGCAATTCTTGTGCTATAAAATTAGGTCTTCTTTTGTACTATGAACCTGTAGTACTGTATACTCATTTGATTTGGGAGTATGTTACAGTATGTTAAATACCGCCAGATGAAACAGTGGCGGCTTCGTACATTACTTCTGCCTCTTTTAATATGGCCTGCCAGATGGTTAGATCAATTCGGTTGGTTCCATCAAAGTTGAATTAATAGAAATTGACTGCACAAATAATGCTATTAATAGTACTGCTATGGGACTACAGGGCAGAAATACATTTCAGAAAGGCCTCAAGGACCTGTGCACACAGCTGAGTGAGGGAAATAACTAGCTACAGGTCACTGTAAAAGGAGAGGCAGAAACAGTGTAGACCCAAAGCTTATTGCTTTCAGTGACTAGTACATTTTAAAGAAATTCTTGTGGTAAAATGCTTTTGGTACAGTGCATTACAATCTACATCCGAGAACAAAAAGTTAGTCACACGGTTGAGAATCTATTTGAGGCCTGAAAAACCGAGATTGTCTCTTTGTTCTTGTGCAGGTGGGGTAAAAGCTGCAAACCACGGAGCAGGCCACCAATGGAGTAACCTATTTTCGGGCTGTCCTCAATGCCTCCCACTTGCCTCCTGAATTGAAGCGCATGCTTCCACTCCTGTGTGAAGTTCTCACTAAGTATGTGCCTTCAGTGCTCTCACATTGTGCTGGCTTTGAAGGATAGTAATGTGCAACAAGTAGTGCTAAGCCAACCCTGAACAAGATAGAGGCTTGCAGGAAGACAGAGATTTGAAGTGACCAATCGTCGAACAATGGATGCTACTAAGCACTGTTAAAGGGGTCATGAACCACTTTTTCAAGTGGTCATTGAATGACCTCAGTATGCTTCACGAATCGATTGCTGCAAAAAATTTTCGAATCCGTCAATAACGAGAGGAGTTACAAAGGTTTGCGGCATGCTTTGAGTGCTCTTTTTTCTTCTCTTGACTCGATGAGCGCGTTGGAAGCTACACAAATAGGTGATGACAAAAAGGCAAGAATCTACATCAGCGTTCGTCTATGTCAGCTCCTATAGGGTGCGGCGCCCCATGGCAAGAAGCACATCTGATTCAAACGCCGTTCTTGATTTATGTCAGGCTGTCGGTCAGTAGCAGCAATCTGCTAAATGATGAAGTCTGGCAGCTGCTGGCACCTTCAAAGAGTGTGAGGATGGTCTTCTCCATGAAAAGAGCGTTCTTGAGAAAGTGGCAACTTTGCGGTCCAGTTGTAAACTTTACGTGCCACACATGACCACAAGATTTAACTGAGTTGCTCATAGCAGTGTTTGCTGTTCATAGAATGTCTTTTTTCACCAAGCCAAAGGGGTGGTCCAGAACCCCTTAAAAAATGAAGGGTGAAATGGTTGCTGGTTTTCAAGAAGGGGGATAACAAAAATTAATGAGAATCTACATGTGTACTATGGCAAAGTCCTGGGCCTAGCTTTCTCAGAAAACTATTCTTTGAAATCTGCATGTTCACTCTTTTCAGAAAAACTGATTGGTGGAAAGTATTTTCTCTTGGGTGTCTTGTCTTCAGGAATTGGCACAAACCATAGCATTAAAGTAGGCAGTAACTGGCTTTCTATCCACATCTTTTTAACTATCAAGAATCATTACTTATCAGCATTGATAAGATCAAGTGAATGAGTGGCCGATGTGTACACGTGACAAAACAGTGCCTGGAGTACATGCCAAGACCAACAAGACTGCACTTATGTGTCCTGTTTTTTTTAAAAGAATGCTCCTATGCTCTATTGGAAGCAGCACTGTGTGGGATTAGTTGCTGGGCAAGGAAGTATACAAGATATTCAGTGGTGGCTACCACATCTGGAAGCTTGTTACCCCTGTGAGGCCGTGTCTGTGCTCTTCCATAAGATGGCCATGCAACTACTCAGAATTACCTGTGCATGTCACTGTTCTAGGAAAATGACCACAAGTGTGTGCCTAGGGGCACAATGCTTCACTTATTCACAGAAAATATTTGCATGCAGTCCAACAAGCTATCTTGCATGTGCAAGTTCTATGCAACTCAACACTGGCGTGTTGAGAAAATGGCTTCAGTTATTTGAGAAATTTGAATTGATGAAAGCTGAGTTATGGAGGTTGCTCAGTATTACACCTACTTCATATGCTCCCCTTTTTCTTTCAGAATGGGCACTCAGGACAAGGATTACCGCCAGTTCTTGCAGGAAGTCGAGTTGAAGACGGGTGGACTCCATACTTCTGTGCATATCTCACCCCATCCAACTGAGCATGGTCGTTTTGAGCAGGTAATGTAATTGTAGCAGTACATGGAAGCCTTATGCGACAAAGTATAAATGCATTTAACTACCATTAATTTAATCCTGCATTTGTCTTGTTAAAGTCCTGAAAGTGTGAAGCCAAAAGGTAGTGAAGCCAAAAAATTAGCTTTTTACAAAACAAAATAATACACTTGTCGTGTTACGAAGGTGTTTTTAGCGTAAATCGTGTTTCAAATAATTAGGCATTCCTGCATTATTTATGTGAAGCAGAAACAATTCGCGATGTGTTCTGGCTGGAAAACATGATCATTGAAGTTTTCTAATTGAGATTTCGAAGTAGGGCGTTGCAGACAAGAGCTCCGCCAGTAGCGCAAGTGCGCAAATTGCAGGAGCAACCGCCAGTAGTAGGTTCGCATACATCGCGAATTCCGTCGAACCATCCTTTATTATTTTTTCTTTTCCCAGAAAGAATGGGTAAATCATGACGCGCTGACCTTACAAGAAGCACGTGACATGCTGTCCGCGTGTCACCGCTGTGTTGCAGTGAAGCATGTCTTTTCTGCAGGCGCACATTTCAGCTGACCACAAGACAGCTTTTTTTCTTTTTGCTTTTTTTGCTGCTGGCAGCAGCGAGGCTGGGGTGCTTCACCTGTCACTCATTAGTATTGCTACAGTGCATTGCCTTGCGGCTCCTGAGGGCCGTCGTTTCCGCGGATTTGTGGCGAAATCGGGATTTGGCACATGGCACCCAAAGTTTTCGAATGAACCGGGCTGATGCTAACCGCCACTTCAAATTACCCACTCAAATTTACGTTAAAAATATGGGTCTGCAGGAATACTTTGAACTAAGTGGGTTTTCGAAATAACCGAGTACGAATTAATGAGGTTTTACTGTAGCTTACCATAGGTGGTACTCTGCATTATGGTGATATTTCATGTTTCTTTTGCAGGGAGTGCTGTTATCATCACACTGTCTGGAAAATAACACGGAAGCAATGTTCTCCCTCTGGAAGGAACTCATCCTTCGGCAAGTCATTTCCACTGCTTGAGACCTCCTTGACAGTTCGTGCCCAACTCATGATTATCATAGTGTTTACTTAAGCAGTCCAGCAATTCAGTCTCGGAATGGGATGTGGCATGTTCGCATCATTTTCGTGCATGTTCATAGCAGTGTGAAGACACAGTACGTGTAAAGTTTTATGATACTCAGTTTTATGCTCACTTTGGTGTAGCATGAAAGGTTTCAGTTTAGCCAGGTAAAGTTATTGCTATTTCATTTTTTTAAAGGGTTAAATATTGAGGGCTAATGCAGTGTCATGTGCTATATTGATTGCTGAAGTATTTTAATGCGATAGCATTGAAAAGCTCGTTAGAAAAATCAGCATTGACCGTGACCAAAAAATCGAGAAAGATGCATATAAAATAAACAGTAAAAAACTTCAGTTCGAGTGAGAATCGAACCCAGGCCTTCTGCAAGGTAAGCAGATGTTCTACCACAGAGCCACGCCATTGCTTGAAACTACCGTATATACTCCTGTATAAGCCGCACTTTTTTCATCAAATCTTGCTCGGGTGCTGGTTATACACGAATTGGGCCTATAGCTACACATTAATACACTGTAGCGCCACTGCGTCTACTGTGTTGGATAATTCAAAAGCTGGTGATGAATATGAACGTTTTATTTCACTATTCAATGTCTAATCACTGTCGGACGAGCTCAGCTCATCGGCTCTCTCACCACTGGTGGACGAGCTCACCTCATCGGCGCGCCCCCAAGGCTGATTGACCTCTGTGTCGTCCATTGTATTTGATAGCCCCATTACCTTAAAGCTTGTGGGGTTGCACACGCAACCCATTGTCTTCAACGCGGCGGCACCTTGGCTTTGCGCTACGTTTGTACGCGCAGTGGCGAGGGGGGTTGCGTGGGAGAGGGCACGTGCCGCTCCCGCAGCCCTTCGCGCCCTGCAGCCCTTCGCGCCCTGGCCGAAGTCGAGATGCCCCGTTTTCCCTCCTTACCCTTTTCTGGAGAGACTCCTCTCCAGACCCCAAGAGACGCGCGCGGCTTTCTTGGGGACCGCCTGGTCTTTCGACTTGAGCAGCGGTGATGAACACAGCTGGATCGAGTCGGGAGCCACCCAGACGCCATCACCCCCTGCGCAACGCCCGGTCTATCGTGAGGCAACTTACTGCCTCAGGGCTGGACTGCGAAGCCACGAGAGGTGAGTCGAACCTTATCGCTCTAAATCTCGTGTGCTTCCCATTTTGTTGTTGTTTTTCACGTTGTCGTGCGGAACCTCTCCGCCGCTTCGTTTTATCTTGTATTTTGTTGCGTTGGTGGTGCTTTTGGCACAATAAACTGTGTCAGGCAAAGGACTTGTCTCTGTTACCACTGGCCTGAAACCCGCTGCGGTCGCAACTTACGCGAACCGGGGGATAGGGGTCATAGCTCTGACTGTTAGGGCTGCTGCGTAGCACTAGTAGCGAGTAACTACACTCCTTTAGTGCACGGTGTGATCTAAAGACGGGACAGTTTCGCACGCGCGGAACTGTTCGTTACAAAGTAACCCCTATATTTGGCGCCCAACGTGGGGCCAGTGGTTAAACAGGACGAGTAGTTTGTGTGAGTGACTGCCACTACACGAACAACCATGGCAGCAGACGAGGCTGACTTACAGCCGCTGTTCACGCTGTCAAGGGTGGCTGCCAACAGGCAACAATTCGAAGCGGCGGTAACTGCTACCGCACAGTCGGACCCTGCGGCGAACATTAGCCAGGGGATCTGATTGGCTTCGATGAGGGTGGCGCTACACATGAGGCCCTACCTCCGTTAGATTGTCCGCTCGAAGGCGCGAGGCACATTGCGCCGAGCCCTTTGTCTGAGCGTGCGGAGAGCAGGGAGCCACAGCGGCATACCGGCTCAACGCAATCAGCTCCTGTGCCAGACCTTACTGGCCAGAGCGAGTCCCACTTTCCCCACTTTCGCAGCATATTTGAGAGGCGGCAAGTTCAGGGATTTGGACGAGCTGGCCTCGGAGGCAAAACGCATACAGGCGGACATACTCGCCTCACGTGCGTACCAACCACCACCCCCAGCGTCGCAGGCACTTGAGCCGCGATGCGCGTGGAACGGAGACAATATTCGCATCCGTCCACAGGGAAATGGTGTAGTTGCCTTCAGTGGCGGGCACTCCAGTAGCGGTTGGGACATATCTGACCGGGCTCTTGACCCGTACACGTACGCCATGCGAGCAGCACACGCTGCCGTTGGCCGAGGTACGCAGAATCGGAGTCGACATACCGATCCGAGGACGCTAGAGCAGAGCGCGCCCGGAAGGGAGCATCCGATAGAGAGGAACGGTGGCCAAACGGCGCGAGGCACAGCACGCCAAGCCCGAGCGCGGCCGACCACCCTCTGCTATCGTTGCAACCAGCCGGGGCATTTCGCCCGAGATTGTTGGCAACCCGCAAGCCGAGAGCACGCGCTTTCGGGAAACGAGCGGGGCCGCCGGTGAGCAACACTGCATGGCCGGCGGCAAACAAAGCGGTGCTCAGTGAGACACATGAACTCCTAGCTCCGCTGGCTTGTCGTACTGGACCACCCAACGACACGCCAGTGCCACTTATTGAGCTAACAGTCGCCCGGCGCAGGTTTTTTGCGCTGTTAGACACGGGAGCAAGCGCTTCACTCTTTGGCGACGAAGTGTACGATCATCTCTGTCGGAACGCTATCCGGCTTAGATCGAGTAATGTGACTTTCCGGCTCGCCAGCGGCTCGGCGCAAGCAAGCGCTGCCGCTCGGCTAGTGGTGCGGTGGGAGAAACGGGTCAGGTGGCAACGCCTAGCTTACCTCCCCGGCCTGTCGGTTCCTATCATTCTTGGTAGAGACTTCCTCGCCAAGACGGGCATTGTTATTGACGTCTGCAACGGAGGATATAGGGAGCGAGCATGTGGCACCCTGAAACCTTTCATTTCCTTTCAAAAAGCGTCAGAGACAATTACGTTCGATGATGCTTCGCGCGCAGACCGTCCCAACAATTGCCCGAAAAAGTCACTCGTACATGCTTCTGCGGGGTCGACAAACCGACCCGCGGAGAAAGAACGCGCCGGAGGGAACGGCTCCCCTCGCGCGTGTCCCCCATCCCCCACTGCGGAGGCACTGTGCACTGCAGAGTGGGGCGAAGGGGACCACCCGCTGCTCAATAGCTCAAGCAGTTTGACGGTGGAAGAGAAAGCTCGCCTCTCATCGCTTCTGAATGAATATGACGCCATATTCACAGAACAGCCTGGCTGCACTGCGCTAGTTAGGCACAAAATTGAGACAGGCGATGCTTCTCCTTGGAAATGCAATCCTCGGCCGGTAAGTTTGGCTAAGAGGAAAGCATTAGACAGCGCTCTGGACGAACTGCTCGATACAGGCGTTGTCGAAAGGTCAGAGAGCCCGTGGGGTTTTCCCGTGGTGCTAGTACCTAAAAAGGATGGGACGACCCGCCTTTGTGTTGACTACCGTCGCCTGAACGAGGTAACACGCAAGGATGCATATCCGCTTCCGAGCATTCCCTCGATCGTGTCCAATGATGGCGGAGCGAAGTACTTCACTACGCTCGATGCTAGCAGAGGATACTTTCAGGTGGAGGTAGATCCCCGTGACCGAGAGAAGACTGCCTTCACTTGTCACAGGGGCCTTTTCCAGTTTACCCGTATGCCATTCGGTCTTGTCGGTGCGCCTGCGACTTAACAGCGCCTGATGGATCGCGTCTTAGGTGATGCAAGGTGGCACTACGCTCTTGCTTACCTGGACGATGTCGTGGTATACTCACGAACCTTTGATGAGCACTTACGCCATCTCAGGGACGTGCTGGAGCGTCTGAGGTCGGCGGGAATAACGCTAAACCTGGCCAAGACTCAGATTGCCGAGACCCGAGTAACGCTACTGGGTTTCACGTTGGATAACGGTCGCTTTCTGCCGTGTGATGACAAGGTTCAGGCATTATTGAACTACCCATCACCGACAGACATAGGCGGACTGAGACGCTTTCTGGGGCTGGTGAACTTTTATCGTCAGTTTATCCCAGATTGCGCTGCACTGCAAGCCCCCTTGACACTTCTGTTGAGGAAAGGTGAGCGGTGGAGATGGGGTCCCGAGCAAGAGGAGGCACTGCGCAACCTCGTTAAAGCGCTCGCGGAAACCACTGAATTAAGGCTAGCGGATCTCAGCAAAGATTTTGTGATCCAAACGGACGCCAGCGACCTCGGCCTAGGAGCGGTTTTGCTCCAACAGCACGAAGGTGGCTTGCGGCCGGTAGCTTTTGCTAGCCGCTCCTTGACTCCCGCAGAGAAAAACTATTCAGTGACGGAAAAGGAATGTTTGGCAATCATTTTTGCCCTGAAAAAGTTCGATTACTATATCAATGGAGTTCAATTTGTTATCGAGACTGATCACATGGCACTAACTTGGCTTAGACGCCTAGGGGAGCCGAGCGGCAGACTTGCACAATGGGCACTTTTCCTGCAGCGATACGACTTTACCGTTCGCTACAGGAAAGGAAAGAGCAACGTTGTGGCGGACGCACTTTCGCGCGCGCCCGTTGACTGTGAGAAGAGTAACATTACTACTCAACTCACCTCGCCCGAAGTCGGGCCCGAGAGCGACGTAACTGTTGCGACGCTCGATGTTGTCACGAAGGGTAACATTAATACCCATCCTGACACCTTTGAAACTCAGCCTAAGAGCAGAGTAACTGCTACACTGCTCGACAGCGAGAGTCCTCACGGAAGGGCGGACAACCCACCTTCAATTGAGGAGAGCGTTAACCACTTGGACTGCGTCAGTTCAGTGGGGAACGTGTTCAGCAGGAAGGAGCTATTAGAGGCTCAGCGGGAGGATCCATTTTGCAAAAAGGTGTTTGAGGGGCTCCGGGAGCCCGGTGGCGCGGCCGCGGCGCATGTTGACGCAGCTGGTATTGCTGTTAATGCGCGGCGCTCTGAAACAGCTGGTAATGCTGTGAGCGCGTTGGATTCCTACCTGCTAGACTCTGACGGCACTTTGCTGAGATACATTCCTGCGGAGAAGGATACACACGAGTCCTTCAAAGCGGTGATTCCACGCACGTTGAGAGGAGCACTGTTACGCTACTTTCACGATACGTGCATCGCTGGGCATGCAAGTGGCCCTAAGACTTACCTTAAGTTGTGCCGCTTTGCTACCTGGCCAGGCATGAAACGGGATGTAACGCGCTACGCCCGCTCATGCAATGTGCGCCAACGCGTGAAGCCGCGCGGTGGACGCCCACCCGGGCTCATGCAGCCGATCCAAAGCCAAACACCATGGCAAATAGTGGCCTGTGACATCATGGGACCTTACCCAAGAACACCGAGAGGAAACCAATTCCTTCTCGTCGTCACAGATCACTTCACTAAGTGGGTGGAACTGTTCCCCCTACGAAGGCTGACGCACCATTATCATGGAAAAGCTCATCGAAGTGTTCACGAGATTCGGCTATCCAAAGCAGTTAATTACGGACAATGCGTCCTATTTCACCGCCAAAATTTTCGTGGACTCTTGTGCAGCCCTAGGCATTAAGCACAAGAGAACAACCACGTACCACGCCCAGGCAAATCCAACCGAATGTGTAAACCGCAACATCAAGCACATGCTTGTTGCTTTTGCGGGGACGCACAAGGATTGGGACAATTGCGTCCCTGAAATCGGATTTGCTCTGAGGACGACCGTGAACCGCTCGACTGGCTTTACCCCGCCACTCTCAATTTTGGGAGAGAGCTGCTGAATCCTGAGAACATACTCTACAGGAACGCAGCACGGAACTGGCTGCTTCGTCGGCACGCGCTGATTATGCAGCTGGGCTGCGCGCGAAGGTGACGGAGGCTTTGGGCAAAGTACGACGGAACCTGAGCACTGCTCGTGGGGAGCAGAAAGCACAGTATGACTGCTCTCATCGGGACGTTCAGTACAAAGTGGGCGACCTGGTGTTGAAACGCAATCATGTCCTAAGCGATGCCAGTAAGAAATTCTCAGCTTCTCTGGCACCGAAGTGGATAGGACCGTACCGGGTAGGAGAGACTGTCTCTTCTCTCGTGTACAAGCTGACGGACTTAACGCTAAGACCGATTGGCGGACCGGTGCATGTCTGTGATCTCAAACCCTACTATGACAGAGGGAACGAGTGGCCCGAGGGAAACGCTTCCCCGTGCCCGCAGGCAGTGGCATTCGAAGGCACGGCTCGACGTACGAGCTCAGTGCGACGTTACAACTTGCGATCTCGGCAGAACTAACTCTGTCCGGTTCGTAGGGGCTTTATTGTGCGTGATATCGGATGGGACGCTCCTCTGATATCTAGCATGCAGCCTTCGAGAGCGAGCACGCACTTGCTTTTTCGGAGAGTAAGAGAGGGGCTAACTTATTGTTCGAGTCGCAGATCACCCATCGGCAGCACTTCAACAACAGCCAAGCCAAAACGACCGTTTTCGCCGGCAGTTGCCCCAAAGGCCGGTACTTTCAATGCACGCATTCCCAGGGAGCGGCGACACCAAAGCCTACAGCAGCAGCCAGAGTCAGGGCGAAAGAAAAACAGCAAAACAGCTTCCGGTCCGGAATGGCCCCGGTGGAGAAGAATTCGCGGAACCAGTGCACAGCCTGGCGAAGAGTTGCAGACCCGGCGACTGAACTACGGAGGGCACCCGCGGTACGAGCGTGGTATCCCGCTGCGTAGAACGGGGGTTGCAGCCGGCCAGCCGCAAGCGTCGGGAGAATTTCGACTCCAAACGCCTTAGAAGAAAAGAGGAAGAGAGAGGATGAGGCCGCAGGAGCAGAGCGGACCCCTGCTGAGCAACAAGTGGCGAGCCGCTAAGGACGGGTCGGCGCCTTCTTTGCTGCTTTGCATGCCGATAGTCCCAGAGCAGCGGAGGCGCGCGACATGGAGAAATCTTCAAAAGAAAAAGAAAGAGAACCAAGAGCGGGAGGAGCGGAGAAAAAGGAGGGGAATGGTTCTACCCCCACCAGAGGGCAACGACTGATGAGCGCCCAAGCCAACTCTCCTGCGTCGACACGACGCTCTCCTGGCGATGCGACCAACGCAAATCGAGGTGGCCTGCAGTCTGGCGCTGAGACCAATCCAGCCGTGTGCCCCTTTCGACACCATGGGCCGCAAAATTCCGAGCGAACGAGCGACGCCAGAAGCAAGCCGAGCCGATTCCGACCGAGCTGCCTGGGTTCCTGACAAATGTCAAGTTCCCGACAACTGTTCCCGACTGTCCCGACGACCGCCCTGATGGCTGTCCTGACAACTGTCTTCAACTGTCAAGCTGCCCTGCATTATCACTCACCGACACCTTCTTCCGGCTCGCCGGGTGACTGCCCCTTCAGCGATAACGGTGATCTGCGTCTCCGTGCGGCTCCTTCATCGACACGAACTTCGCCGTGTTCCTGGTGGAGCCGCTAGCCCCCTCTTAAGACCCAGGTGATGGCGATCCTCTTTTTTTCCGGCTAAAGGGTTCAATTAAGGAGGGGGGGGATGTGGGGTTGCACACGCAACCCATTGTCTTCAACGCGGCAGCACCTCGGCTTCGCGCTGCGTTTGTATGCGCAGTGGCAAGGGGGGTTGCGTGGGAGAGGGCACGTGCTGCTCCCGCAGCCCTTCGCGCCCTGCTCCCTGGCCGAAGTCGAGATGCCCCGTTTTCCCTCCTTGCCCTTTTCTAGAGAGACTCCTCTCCAGACCCCAAGAGACGCGCGCGGCTTTCTTGGGGACCGCCTGGTCTTTCGACTCGAGCAGCGGTGACGAACACAGCTGGATCGAGTCGGGAGCCACCCAGACGCCATCACCCCCTGCGCAACGCCCGGTCTATCGTGAGGCAACTTACTGCCTCAGGGCCGGACTGCGAAGCCACGAGAGGTGAGTCGAACCTTATCGCTCTAAATCTCGTGTGCTTCCCATTTTGTTGTTGTTTTTCACGTTGTCGTGCGGAACCTCTCCGCCGCTTCGTTTTACCTTGTATTTTGTTGCGTTGGTGGAGCTTTTGGCACAATAAACTATGTCAGGCAAAGAACTTGTCTCTGTTACCACTGGCCTGAAACCCGCCGCGGTCGCAACTTACGCGAACCGCGGGATAGGGGTCACAGCTCTGACTGTTAGGGCTGCTGCGTAGCACTAGTAGCGAGTAACTACACTCCTCTAGTGCGCGGTGTGATCCAAAGACGGGACAGTTTTCGCACGCGCGGAACTGTTCGTTACAAAGTAACCCCTATAAGCTCTTTACGATAGTCTCTACTGACAACGAACGCCACATGTCTATGACTCAAATGTACACTTTCTGAAGAGATGCTAGCTTCAGTCGTGCTGTTGGAGTTGTTTCGTGGTTGCCCAAGGCCATTCACTTGGTGTAGCACCGCCAGAATTCTGTCTTGAACGGCCGGTTGACGCAAACATCGAGCGGTTGCAACACGTTAGTCAAGCCTCCTGGAATCACAGCCAAGTCCGTTCGGTAGTCTGCCACACGACGCTAGAGTGACGTGGTGCACGCAACACAACAGACTCCGCAAGCAGTCCACACACTCCCCAACAACGCACCGGATAACAAAGGCGGCAAGCCTGCCGCAGTGCGCAATCTCAGAGGCCATGGTTTTGATACGTTCTAGTTTTTTTTTTTCTTTCTTTTTCAGACTTTTGCGTCCAAAAGTGGGGGGTGCAAGCTATATACAGGGGCGGCTTATACACGAGTATATACGGTACCTCGGAAAAAAAACACTATATGAATGTCATGTAGTGGGAGGAGTCTCCTTAACGTATGAAATATTGCGTGGCAGAAGTGTAGAATTGTGCCAGGCGTTAAAACATGTGACTTTAAAAAAAAGCGGGTTTTAAAGGTTCACCTCAGACATATTTAATCATCATCTGCAGCAAATGCATCAACAAAGTGAGTGGCTGCCTAGATTCACGTATTGCCTTACGAACGCGTAGTGGGCCCTTTGCTGATTCGCAAAAGGAAGAATTATGGTGTATTAGGCACTTCGCAACTGTACTTGCAGTAGGCATTCTAGGATAGCTTGAAATGGCGAATGCTACGTGCACAGACATTTGTTTTCTTGCGGCATGGTTGAGGCATCCACCGAGAACCGAAGCCAGGCTAGCAGTTGAGAAGGCGATGCGCATGGGGCCCGATTACGTTATCGCGTCCTACTCTTGAATGCGAAGCTCAAGCGTCCTCTGAGTTTTGCCCTGTTATTTTATTTAATGAAGGGAATTTATGTCTTCACCACAACTGCACGCTTTCTTGAGTATTACGTTCACTGTGCTCTGTTTTCGCAGGTTGAAACTGGAAGACGATGAGCGCTTGATGCAGCTTGTCCAGATGTGTGCAGCTGGCTTGGCACAAACACTGGCTGACTCTGGCCATCATTATGCCATGGCACAAGCTGAGAGCTACCTGAATGCCTGCGCCCAACTTCAGGAAGAGTTTACGGGTATTTCTCATGTAAGCTTTTATTTTAATGTTTTTCCTGTTTTTTAATTTGATCAATTTAAAAGGTGTGTACCATCCATTTGTTTTCTGAAACATCAATAAGGCACTTACAGCTACTGTAGATGAACTAGAGAAGCCTCAGCAACGAGCCAACGTTTTAGAAAGGACTTTGTCCAGCATCAAGGTCTTTTGTCATCTTTGTTTTTGGTTGACGAGGTCTTTGTAGGAGTGACACATTTTCTTACTTTGTTACCCTTGACGAAGACTATTCCCATCGTCAGAGCATTGACTCCTGGTTGAGGCTTCTCTTGTTTGCTTTCTGTTAAAAGTCTCGGTTCTCTCATGTCCCTGTTGTTTTAGAGCGCCACTGTAGAATTTATGATTTAATGAAGGTAAGAGGTAGGCAATTTTCCTCGTGCAGGAAAGTGCAGTGTTGCTCCAATTTTTAGTGAGCCCGATATATACTGGCCGTTGCCTTCTTCTGGTTGTGGTCACTAAAACACCTTCTTGTTTTTCCGCCAAAGGTAGCTGGTACACTCCCAGGAATGTGAACCTCTCAGCTACCAATTTGCGTCCAAGGAGCTATTGAGGCTTACGATGAGCTGAAGTTAATAATTTCGTTGGCATTTCTGTGGGAGGGTTTCTAGAGTTCCTTTCATTTTATCTGAGAAACATGCTCTCTGAATGGGATGGAAAAGTGTTAATACAAAAACAAGACATCTGTATTGGTTTGTGCATTGCGCTGACCGTAAGTGATCTCTGTCTTGCCCGCAAGAACAGAAAACTAAAAAATGCAAACATAATAAGTGCATTCAGATACGTAGATGATTATATACCTCCTTTTACTTGGAACCACGTCAGAGGCGTTCAGTCATGATGCCACATGCATGCTTGATATTTTCTCTGAGTGCATAGAACCGTTAAAGGGACACTAAAGGCAAATAACAATTTATGTCAGAGTGAAAGCTCAATGTATGACAACTTCTAAAACGGCAGTATTATCAACAGCAGTGCCCTACTTACCAAGAAATTAAGCTAAATGTATCACATGATGAGCGCCACGAGTGGGACATTTTCGAAGTGATCCCGATGACGTATGAGAGTCTGCCTACAATAAATCACTAGTAATCAAACTAGCAGCAATAAAAAAAGAACCTTCTGTGCATCAAAAGACATAATAAAATGCTGTTTGTTCGTTTTCGTTTGATTCAAGGAAAAAAGAACCTCTGTGGCGTTGCCATGGGGAACGGCGCGCATGGTTCAAAGGTTCCGTTTTCGCCGAAGTGCGCTTCGCCCGGCACCCTGCTTCGCTCACGCGGTCGCGTCTCAGTGGTAGTTTCGGGATCGCGTACTGCCGCGTGTGTTTTGCGCGCTCGTGAAAGTCACTCTGACAGAAAGTTCGACAAAATGCCGCATGCAACAACGCCGGCACTACGAGCCTTCAGCAGCTAGGGAGCCCATTGCGGCGATTGCGGCAAGCTTCGATCGCTTCAATGGCCGTTGTTGTTGCTATGGGTCCCGCTACTTTCGCTCGGCTGCTACTAGTGTCGGCGGCCGCGCAGTAAAGGCGGCCAACGTTGGGCACGGCAGTAGGCTTGTGCGAATAGTAAATTTTAGGTTCGAAGCGAATAGTGATTTTGGTCGAATAATTTCGAATCGAATTCGAATAGTATATATCACATATTATAAAGCAAAATGATGTGTCAAAATGATCTGTCATGACCCAACCAACCTTCACAACGTTTTTTTTTTTTAATTGTAACAAGGCATGTGCAAATGTCATTCTTTTTGGTTCAAAGGAAGTGGGAGCAACTTTGAATAGTAGCAGGATTTGGCTTTCGGTAGAATGCAAATGATAACCTGTAAAATATGTTACGTTCTATACTTGGAGCATATAAGCCGGTATAACAAGTTTTTAAACTTAAAAAATGATGAATCGATGTGAGGGAATATGTTCATTTAACTTTAAAGTGAGGCTTCGCGGTAGTGCGGATTTTTCCTGGAAAGGTGTATTCACCGTACAGCACCTGTCTACTGCAGTGAAACTGCCTTTACAGGAGGTTACAAGCGAACAGTGCGGATTTTTCCTGGAAAGGTGTATTCACGGTATAGCACCCCTCCACTGCAGTGAAACCACCTTTACATGGGGGTTATAAGCGGACTAATGTACACCTATTCGTTCATTTCGAATACTTCGAAATTTTTAATAATTTAAATTCGACTCGAAGCGAATTCGAATACTGTATTATTCGTTCGAATATTCGAAGTGCTCGAATATTCGCACAAGCCTACATGGCAGCAGTGACGTATGAAAGTCGGATTTCAGGCGGGTCATTTGAAGTGCGCTAATGCGATGCGGACCACTAAAACGTAATTTTATTTCAAAATAAGCACTTCCTTGGCATAGAAGTAGCACTACAAGGTTTCTGGACGGCTGTTTAACAATCAACGTCGACTTAATATTTGCCTTTAGTGTCCCTTAACAATCACACATGAGATGCCAGAAAACTGCATTCTGAGATTTCTCAGCATGAGAATATCTTTTGGAAGGAATTAGTACGTCTACTGGGAGTATGAGCCGAGGGCCAAGAAGCCGCTACTGCCATTTTTTTCGGGTCACTCGAAGCTGGTTAAATGGGGCATTGATAACTTAACCATAATGAACACACTCCAATGCTCCTGTTCCCATAAGTGTCACACCAGTTTCTTGGCACAAGCAGACTACCTGATGAGGGCCAGTTTTTTACCGTTTGTTGTTATTTCGGTGGCCGAGAGTTTGCTCAAAACTGTAAAAAGCAGCCGAGGCAATGGGCTCTCGGGAGTGTTCCTAAAGGAGCGAGCAGAGTAAAATGCGCAATTATCCCGTACATACATGACTTGTCACACAGGCTGAAAAAGATAGGGAACAAAGCCAACATTGAGGTTGTTTTTCAGCCCCCAACAAGCTTTCTGGTCTGTGCAAGAAGCCAGGCTGTCAGAAAAGGCACAATGAAAGCTATGCAAAGTGTGAGAGCAATGTCATGTATAAGCTACCGTTGTCCTGTGGGAAAGCATACATAGGACAGACGGGGAGGTGCGCTAACAACAGGCTGCAGGAGCATGCAAACAATGTGAGAACGGGAGCCACAGGCCACTTGGCCATCCTCTGCAGGAACTGTGGGTGCAAGCCCCGGTGCATGCAATGCAGTGTGATAGGAAAAAGCCCGGCGCAAACTACACATGAGATTATCGAAGCATCTGAGATCGCTAGGTTGCAGGATGCACGTGTTAGTACGCCATCAATTGAATTAACAAAGAAAGAAACTGACTTAACAAAACGCAGACAGTGACTCGACGGCGATGACATATCTTCAGACTTCATCATCCAGCAGACTGTCATGTTATCTGAAATCCATTGTCAATAATCTGTAACCCAAAATGTACACGTGTTTGCAAGTCCTTGCTGGTTTCTCATTTTGTTCCTTACAAATGCACCTGCATGCACGGCTTTTCAGCCTATTTATTGGTGTGACGCATTGAGAAATAAATCAAACGTTGGAAGTTACTGCTTGGTTGGTGTCGTTCTTCTGTCCTCTGACGTGTTTAACAGTGTGCTAAAATAGTAAAATATGCAAAAAGATTGGGAAGTGTTGAAACAGCCTGAAGCCTGTCTTTTTTTTTTGCTCCAGATAACACAGATGAAAACTCTAGCTGAAGCACCAAACCTCAAGTATTTGTTGCCCCAGTTGAAAGCCTTGGCGGATGCCTTACTCAAGAAGGATTCTATGAGGTGAGGAAGCGTTGAAGCCCAAGTAGTAAGACTGTGAGATGTTCTTATTGCAAGCATCTTGCAGTGGTTACTGACATTAGTGAGCAGGTATGGATGGTAATGGACTTAGAAAGTTCAGCAAGCTGAAAGCAACATTGCTGTTTAACAGCATCATTGACTAGTTGCTGACTTATGATGATCGATCGCAAAGGTGCATGGTAATGGGCGTGTGGGTCACGTTGAAGTGTGATTCACAGTCCACTGGTGGCAGCATGGTGCACATCCGGACAGCATTGCTTGCTCCTAGGCTTCATCCATTTTTGCAATTTCTTGCTATCAAGAGCTTGACTCATTTCTCTTGCCGAAGATATTGCGGTATGCTGCCACCATTTAGAGAGTGAAAATTCAGAGAACTTCCCGGTCAGCCACAGGAAAGCAGCACTTAAAAATTGGTTGTTGGGCTCTTAATTTTTCTAAGCTTGTCTACTTTGTTATTTATCGGGGTGTTTACATGAACCTGGCAAAAGTTATTTCAGTCAGTTTGCTGGGTGAGATTTGGCTGTCCTGCTCATGTACCGTACTCACGAATTAAAACGCAACATTATAAGTTCAAGTATGACAACTGGTACACTCTATTGCTCGGGATAACCACATCATGTCGCTATGAAACCGGTCACCAAAAGGGGTGTTGGCTCTGATGTAAATGTACGAATGAGCCAATATGATGCCAATTTGACACATAGTACTAAACACTGTGGAAACAAAAATAGTATTGTCGCGACGTCAAGAGAGAGGTCGTAATGCGAGAGAAGAGCTGCAGGTCGGCCTTTTTATCAGCGAATTCTTCTTCTTTCTATCTTGTGTTGTCGTCTTTCTTACTGCATGCACGTGGCAATATGTACGTGCATTACGTAGCCCTAAATTGATGCATTTCATTCCATGAGCACTGAATATGTGGATGGGTCAGGTTGGCAGCAGCAATAAATTACACACATTGTCTTGTTTTTCGCCTTGACGCAGGCGACTGCACCGATCGTGATTTGTTGGGTACGAGTTCATGTGAGCACTAATTATGGATGGGATTTAACGTTCCAAAACCACGATATGATTATGAGGGACGTTGTAGTGAAGGGCTCCTTTAACGTGCACCTAAATCTAAGTACATGAGCCTCAAGCATTTTCACCTCCATCGAAAATGCGGCCACCGTGGCCGGGATTTGGTCCCACGACCTTTGGGTCAGCAGTCGAGCACCATCACCGGGCTGGCTTCATGTAAACACTGTCAAGTGAGACTGTCTTAGCGTGACTTCTAGCTTGGCTAGTTCCTGTCAGTTTCATCTAAATTAAGCTTGCGTACATAATCTTGGTTCATTTGAGTGCTTCCTTTTAAACTTCTTGTATTAACTTTTTGTTTCTGCATTGTGGCCCAGGTGTTCGCTGAATGCCAGCCCGTCTGGTCTGTCAGCTGCTGAAAACTGTCTTGATGGCCTTCTCTCATCTATTCCTGGTGCATGCACCACAAACTGTCCAGATTATGTTGTGGTGAGTCTTGCCTTTGTTTTGTTGAGCATTTGGATTACACGAAGCATTCAGTATCCATTTCTGGTTATTCATTTCTGAACTTATTGAGCATAAAATAAGTTTTTCTCTCTTGACAGCCAGCCACAATGAAAGCTGGAATCATTTACCCTTTCCCGACTGACATTTTTTAAGTTGCCTAATGAATTGGTCTAATGTGTTGTAAAATGACCAAACAATTCATAAAAGGCATTTTACTCGTCAGTATAATAGAACAAATATTTTTAAGCAATGGCCCAGAGGGTTGGCTTAGCGCCACTGCACTATGATATTCCGTGAGTGTCTGCAGTCCTGCATGTGTAAAAATGCTCTCTGGAAGTTCAAAACCAACACCTGTCTTGAGTACTCTGCTGTTATGCATAGCCGCCATCAAAACAAATATTTCAGGTGCTGTTGGAAGGTTGTGGCCATCCAGATGCACTGCTGATACAGTAATGAGCTGTCCGAGTTTGATGATTCCCCAGAGACCTCAGAGGAGAGCTGCATTTCTTTCTCACCCTCGGAGTCTAACAGGCGTTTTCCTGTTTAGATACAAGTATTAGTTAGCGCATCCATTGACGAAATGCGTGCTCACAGAGAGGGACACCACTTTTAAACCTGAGTGCCAGCATCAAAGCGATTTACAACTGAAATTGACGCTTTGAGTGTATTATTTTATTTTTTTCTGATGCTGCCTGTTTATGCCGTAGAAAATTGCACGAAACAGATTGGGATAGCTTGAGTGCAGCACTGCAGGAGCACTTGTTTCACTGTGTACGATCCCAGCTCATCCTTGGGAGGAGGGGTACGAACAGTGTGAAAGTGCCCAGCTCATCTGTGGTAGGAAAAGGGGTAATGAGCGACGAGAAAGTTTCGTGATGATGACCATAGTGTCGTAGTCGCCTTGCGTATGGGAGCGAGTTTTTCATATTACTAGGCAAGCTACACATTTTAAACTAGACCGTCTGCCCATGCAACCTGCGCTATTACGGGTGTGTACTCCTAGTGCATAACTGTATCTTTCATGTTTGTTTCTTTGTTCTTGTGTATGTGAGAGAGAGATTTACTTTATGAGGGTCTAGTTGTGAGATCGTGACACTTTGAAGAAATGCTGCTGTTATCACGAAACTACATATTCATTCTCTATTTACCGTATTTACTCGATTCTACCGCGCCCTCGATTGTAACGCGCACCCGTTTTCCGCGACCAAAAAAAAAAAGTAATACATCGATTGTAACGCGCACCCATTTTTCGTGAGAGAAAAGAACAAAAAAGTCCATAGGAGTCAAACTTCGCACATTCAGAAGAACAAGTACTTGGGTTTTAAAGAAGTAAAGTTTCAAAAAAGTAGAACACAGTCAAAAAGCGGGCCTTGCCGCTAAAACTGTCACCACTACGGCGGCGATACGAGTCGCATAATAGATCAGTCCTCGTCGCTGTTGGACAACTCCTTGTTGCTGTAAACACTCTTCGATTTCGGGAAACCGGCCCTGCTTTGGTCCACTGAAACCTTTTCGTGAAGCTTTGCTGTAAAAAATCTTCTGCTTCTGTTTGCGCCAGTATCGCACGCACGTTTCGGGAACTCCGAACGACCGCGATGCGGCCCGATTTCCGTCCGTCTCTGCAGATGTAATAACTATTCTTTTAAATGCGGCATCGTGGAGCACTCGTCGAGTATTTGGAGTCGGCACTTCCATGCCATCGATGCGAACGAAGAACGGGATGACAATCTCCTCAGCACACGAGAAACGGTCAAGGCGCGTAGGAGGTGGCCATTTTGAAATGCCGATGGCAATATGATAACAGAGCTTTTTTTTTTTTTTTTTCGGTACTCGATTCTAACGCGCATGCGATTTTTGGACTCGTTTTACCGGAAAAAAGGTGCGCGTTAGATTCGAGTAAATACGTATTATATGATTCTGTTTCCTTGCTCTACAGGATTCAGACTTCTTTGCCAAAGAACGCAAGATCCACTTGGTATTCCCATTTGGTGTCAACTTCTGTGCAAAGAGCTTCAATGCAGTGCCTTATAGCCACCCTGATTACTCTAGGTAAATTGGTTTTGTTCTTCATTGCAAGCAGCCAGCTAAAAATACAAACAGCAAAGCAGGAGTGCACATAAAGAGAGATATGGAAATTGAGGAATATTTGAAGAATCTTTGTTATTACAGTAGAACCCCGCTGTTACGTTCCTCACTGCTGCGTTTTCCCGGCTGTTACGTCGTTTTCCGCCGGTCCCGGCATAGCTCCCATAGGATACAATGTATTGGGAACCCCGCTGTTACGTCGTAACTGTCGGACCGTTCCCGTATGAAACGTCGCGAAGTGCGCTCGGAGCCGACCGAGTGACTACCAAAGAGAGCGGCCATGGTGCATTTTCACGCAGCTTGGCCTCGTTTGACCGTAATATTAGCCGCATGAGAAGCGCAAGCAACGGAATCTTTCAATTGATGCAAACAAAAGCATGGCCTTCGAGATTCAAATTGCAAAGATGGCGTCTATGACGTAACTGCTCGCGAAAGCAAGGCCTTCGAGATTGGCATTTACTATTGACAAAAGCATAGCCTTTGAGATTTGTATTGCACAAACATGGCGTGTATGACGTAATTGCTTGCGAAAGCAAGGCCTTCGAGATTGGCATTCACTTCTGCCATCGCGTTGGCGTAGACTCATCATCATCGTTATTTGTCGGAGAACGGGAGGAGTTCGAGCTGGTTGGAGCTCGCATGGTCGTGCGTGCGGTTCGCGGTCGGACTCGCCGCGCCGGTCGTGATTGCGTGTGCTTAGTTCTTTCATGCCTACAGCTGTTGGTGTTAAAAAAATCACATACGTTGATTACATTTCTGTGGATGAGGCCGTCCTAAGCTCCGCGTTTCTATCCATCGACTAGATCGCGGCTGAGCGCGCCAATTTTCGTGCTGCTCGTAAGAATTGAAATAAAATTCTGTACCACTAAATATTTTGCCGTTTTTCCTGTTTTTCGGCTCTTACGTTTCCCGTCTCTTACGTTTATTTCCTACGGTCCCTTCAAAAACGTATCAGCGGGGTTCTACTGTATGTAGAATAGATATGTACACCGGTAAGCAAAAGTATAGGTTATAGGCTCACCAAAAATGAATTTTTTTTGATACCTAAGATCAAGAAGGGAGCCGACGGATGGATACACGTTATAGATTTCAAAACAGGAGAAAGTGCCTCAGATCAGGCTGGCCGACGTTTCGATAGGGGACCTATCTTTGTCAAAGGCGCCTTGTCATCCCTGGCGTGTTAGTTTTATGGAGTTAGTGATGACGTCATGTCCAGCGGCGGCGCGTCTGTTGCTGTTGGTAATTGATGCCTGGAAAGAGAGAAACTCGAAAGCAGAGGAGTAAAGCCCTTGCCACATTTCAAGAGAGTTTGCAAACACGTTCGGGTCTGCCATGTCAGAGTTAAAGGTAGCTGCAAAGAAAGAAAAAAAAAAGAAAAAAAGAAAAAAAAGGGGGGGGGGGGGTACAACCAAGCGAGAGGGCGAGTGCAGCCATCACAAAGAGCTGCAGAAGGTGGTGAGGAAGGGAACTACAGGCGGGGAGAAAAACCGGGAGGCTTACGTTCAAATGTCCGCCAAGGAGCTGCAGAAGGTGGTGGGGAAGGCAGCTACAGACGACAAAAAAAAAAAAAAAAAAAGGAAGGTACTCGGGCGGCGTACGTTTAAAATGCCGCCTGCCTACTTTAAGTGATATTGAAAGGGTTGCCTGAAAAGCAAGCTCCTGCTTAATGGGTGAAGTAATTGGCTGGCATATGCATCCAGTGTCGTCTGTGGCTTCCAAAAATTGGGCGCCCGTCAACTAAGAGGGTGAAGTAATTGGCTGGCATATGCATCCAGTGTCGTCGGTGGCTTCCAAAAATTGGGCGCCCGTCAACTAAGAGGGGAAAAAAGAAAAAAAAAAGTTGAAAGGAACGAGGGGCGGCCGGGGGGGAACAATCGGAATAAGACTCGTAGAACTTCCTGAGAAAGCGAGGGCTGTGACAATGCTGGCCACAAGCGGCCTTTGGAGCGCGGAAAGGGGGAAGGAAACCGTGGTTCGGATTCACTAGAAAATGAAAACATCTTAAGAGAATAATATCTACATGTATGTGCACATTTATACATGCAAGGTTGAGAGATATTAAAAAAGAATATTGATAGTGTATTATGGGAGCTGGTCGGGATTTTATTTTGTGAATAGGTTAAGGTTTTTGAAAGCTGAGCGTACTTCATGTCTCTTAATATTATAGGAATCATGCTATGGCTTTTAACGATTTAGCAAATTGAAGAATTTTCCCAAAAACTCGAGAACATAATTCTAACAACCGAAGAAAAAAAGGGACCTAGAACAATATAAAGAAAAACAGAATAAAAAATTGAGGCAAAAGCAGAATAAGAAAATGATTTCCAATCAAGGAACACCCTCCCGAACAACCACCCTAGTCCCGCTAACAACTGACAGTACAAACAGAGAAATACCAAGCACAGCTAACATCACACAAATAGAGCAGTCCAATGTTGTAGACATTTCAAGTACATTAAGCCTAGAGGAAACAAGGGTCCTTAGCAAGGGCCTAAACTTTTGTCCAACCAACAACACAATAGATGAATTCGAACTCCACAGAGACCTCACAGAATTTTCACGAAGAATGCGCATTAGACACTTTTTTGCAGATAACGATGGAGCAGAAACAGGTACTACAACGCTCAGGGCTCAGTCTACTTGGACTCCCGAACCAGAACAGGCAATTGAACTCGACTTATATCTTAAAGCTATCACTACAGAAATCATTAATCAATCGAAATCATCTAAAAAGCCTAGGAACATGACTTATTCGGAGAGTCGCATCATCTCTAACCTCAAGTCGCGCGAAGACATTATCATCAAGGAAGCCGATAAGGGAGGAAGCATAGTCATTTGGCCAACACAGAAGTACAAGCACGAGGCTTACAGACAATTCAATAACCCAGAACACTACCGCAAACTAGACAGCGATCCAACAGAACAATACACACTCACAATCACTAACACACTTAGATCCCTCCTTGCTGATGAATTAATAACTCCATCAGAATTCAAGTTTCTGAAACCAAACAACAAAGCAGCAGGGCGGTTTTACCTCCTCCCCAAAATTCACAAAGTACCATCCACCGAATTATACACTTCCAATATTCCAGGGCGCCCAATAGTATCAAATAACAACACCCCAACCGAGAGCCTCTCCGAATTCCTTAACCACTTTCTCGGGGACATTCCGAAGACATTCCCGTCATTTGTACAGGACACCCCACACCTACTGCGAATAATAGAAGAGATTAATAGCAAAGGCACACTACCACAAAACGCCATCCTCGTCACACTAGACGTTACCGCTTTATACACGAATATCCCGATCCCAGAGGGCCTAACCTCAATAAAGCAAACTTTAAATCAACATAATGTACAGCATTCTACTGAAGTATATTTATCATTACTCGAACTAGTACTATCACACAACTGTTTTGAATTTGAAGAAAATTACTACCTTCAAATACAAGGAACAAGCATGGGCACCCCATTCGCACCCACTTATGCAAACATATTCATGGGAATTCTGGAAACAGACTTCCTGGCTCGCTGCGCAGACAAACCCCACACATACCTTCGGTACATTGATGACATACTTATAATATGGGGTCACGGCAGGGACAATCTAGCTAAATTTACATCATTCCTAAACTCCTTTCATCCAACGATAAAGTTCACGTCCGAGACCTCAGCTGAGAGCATCAACTTTCTTGACACAACCATATATCTTGAGAATGGTAGATTAAAGACTACGCTGTATAAGAAACCATTTGACAAGCAACAATACCTAGATTATACTAGCCATCACCCAAAACATTGTAAACAGGGCATTTTCAGGAGCCAAGCAACAAGGTTACGTCGCATATGCGTAGAGGATCAGGATTACGTAAACAGACTTACTACCCTAAAAGAAACACTAGCAAACAGAAGCCATCCAAACGCGTTCCTTCATAAGGCTTACACGGACGCACTAAAACTAGATCGCACTGAGACACTCAAACCACGCCCTAAAACCACAACAACAACAACGCCTCTTCTCACTACAAAATTTTCCAACGCACTTCCGAACATAAACAACATCCTCGCAAAATACTATCCGATTCTAACAACCAACCAGAAACTTAAAAAAATCTTCCCCGAACCGCCTAAGGTTGCCTACAGACGCAACGCCAATTTTAAAGATATGCTCGTACATGCAAACTCGCAACAAAAACTACACCAACGTCTGGACCCTGTGGGCGTCCAAGATGTTCTACGTGCAAACATATACAGCCAGCCACCAACGTAAAAAGCACAGCATCCGATTACCTTCACAAGGTAACATCGAACTTCACGTGCACCTCAAACAACCTGATCTACTGCATTGAGTGTGCCACCTGTAAAAAACAGTACATAGGCGAAACTGGACAACCAATTCATGTAAGACTGAACGGCCACCGCGCAGACACAAAGCACAACTTACCAAAAGCAGTAGCCAGCCACTTCAATCAACAAGACCACAATTTCGATCAAGCCAAACTTTACATTCTACAAACAAACTTCCGGTCACCACGTGAGAGGAAATACATGGAATCGTATTTGATACACAAATTTCAATCCCTACACCCATCAGGAATAAATCTAGCTCGTGGTAATTTGGAATCGTTAAAAGCCATAGCATGATTCCTATAATATTAAGAGACATGAAGTACGCTCAGCTTTCAAAAACCTTAACCTATTCGCAAAATAAAATCCCGACCAGCTCCCATAATACACTATCAATATTCTTTTTTAATATCTCTCAACCTTGCATGTATAAATGTGCACATACATGTAGATATTATTCTCTTAAGATGTTTTCATTTTCTAGTGAATCCGAACCACGGTTTCCTTCCCCCTTTCCGCGCTCCAAAGGCCGCTTCTGGCCAGCATTGTCACAGCCCTCGCTTTCTCAGGAAGTTCTACGAGTCTTATTCCGATTGTTCCCCCCCGGCCGCCCCTCGTTCCTTTCAACTTTTTTTTTTCTTTTTTCCCCTCTTAGTTGACGGGCGCCCAATTTTGGAAGCCACCGACGACACTGGATGCATATGCCAGCCAATTACTTCACCCTCTTAGTTGACGGGCGCCCAATTTTTGGAAGCCACAGACGACACTGGATGCATATGCCAGCCAATTACTTCACCCATTAAGCAGGAGCTTGCTTTTCAGGCAACCCTTTCAATATCACTTAAAGTAGGCAGGCGGCATTTTAAACGTACGCCGCCCGAGTACCTTCCTTTTTTTTTTTTTTTTTTTGTCGTCTGTAGCTGCCTTCCCCACCACCTTCTGCAGCTCCTTGGCGGACATTTGAACGTAAGCCTCCCGGTTTTTCTCCCCGCCTGTAGTTCCCTTCCTCACCACCTTCTGCAGCTCTTTGTGATGGCTGCACTCGCCCTCTCGCTTGGTTGTACCCGCCCCCCCCCCCCTTTTTTTTCTTTTTTTCTTTTTTTTTTCTTTCTTTGCAGCTACCTTGAACTCTGACATGGCAGACCCGAACGTGTTTGCAAACTCTCTTGAAATGTGGCAAGGGCTTTACTCCTCTGCTTTCGAGTTTCTCTCTTTCCAGGCATCAATTACCAACAGCAACAGACGCGCCGCCGCTGGACATGACGTCATCACTAACTCCATAAAACTAACACGCCAGGGATGACAAGGCGCCTTTGACAAAAATAGGTCCCCTATCGAAACGTCGGCCAGCCTGATCTGAGGCACTTTCTCCTGTTTTGAAATCTTTGATACCTAAGACACACAAATTGAAATTGGCAAGTGAACTTGAAAGGTTGCAATTTCATCACATGTGCATTGTTGACCCTCATGGGGTTAACCTCCACGTTAATGCCTGCAGTGCACTGCCAGTTGTGATGCAGTGGCGGCTCATTAAGCTGACTACTACGTTACACTTGTTTTCTGGTACAAAGGTTATGGCAGCAATGTGCCTTTCATGAAACAATAATGCTATGGAACAGTATACAATTAATGCTACTGAGCAAGGGCACTTTGATCACGATTGAAAAGACAGTGAAAACTGATATAACACGGCATGAGCTGTTCGTCCTTGGCAGTGCTACATGCATACACAGTTGTAAATACACTTGTATAGTCGTTCTAGTGACTCTTCTTCTGTAGCATATTTGGTTGAGGTGCGGAACAATATTTCTTACTTATGTTTATGTCAAGAGAGCTTATGTGATGCGCAGATGACATACGGTGTTCGTTCAACTTGTCCTGAGATATAGCTGTCGATATTCTTGTTCCCACTGCATGCCTGCTGTAAAATCACCACTGATGTCATAAAAGGAAGCTTTATAGGCTGATGGGTTCAGTGGTGATTCTGGCACGGTGTGTCTTTTTATACAAAATATTTCTGCATTTCATGCGAAGGAACTCCCTTATTGGTCATAGGGAACTTAAAGAAATACAAGACAGTTGTTTCTCCAGCATCATAAAAAAAAAAAAAAAATTGTCTGGTTGCCTGTTCAGTCAACCGATCAGTTTCTGAAGTACGCTTGAGCGCTTGACCTTGAACTTGAAGTTGAAATGGAGTTCCCTCATTTCAGTGTCTTCTTTCTTTTTTATTCTTTTCCTGCAGTCTTCAAATTGCATCTCAGTTATTGTCATTCAAGTACCTGCTACGGGAAGTGAGGTGAGTACCAACTCTGGCACTGCCAGTATTGTATAATTGCACTATGAAGGAAATCCTGATACATAGTAATGTGCCGAAGAATTGCTTTTCACATTTTTGTGCCACGACTGTGCCAAGGCTCACAAATGGCATAACCACCACCTCCACACTTCAGACTGAATTGTAACGCTTTTGAAACTGAAAAATCCAGGATACATGTGACCAAGCCAATTATCAAATCAAATCAAATCAAATCAAATTTATTTCAACATACCTACAACCGATGTTGAGGACCATGAACAAAATTTTAATTTGTTACACCAACTAGCTGCTAATGGCATCTATGCAGGAGTGCGACTCTGGTGTGCCAGTTGCACGGTGCCTGTCGTGGGGCTGGCATGCTCGGCTTCTTGTTGGTCGCATGAGAGAGCTTCAATTGGTAGCAACACTGGAGCATGCAGGTTAACTGACTTTGTAATGGGCTCCTCAACACCTGTCATTAAATTGCAATGGCTGCCATCTTGAGTGAAATAAACAGCGTGGAAAACGTGGACGGGCAAGGAACGACAAAGATGGGCGCTGACTCGCAACTACCTTGTACAAGCAAGATGTTACCTTGTACAAAGCAAGATGGTTGTATGTTATCGTGCTTTTTTAGTTGCAATTTATTCCGTTTCGATAGAAATAAAATTTTAGTTGCGAGTCAGTGCCCATGTTTGTCATTCCTTGTTTTTCCACTTTTTTCATGCTATTTATTTTGTTCAAGATGGAAACACTAACTTGCCTAACTATCCGTTCTCATGCAAGGCCTGTTTCATAGCATAAAAGCAAGCCCGTATATGTGTCGTCGTTTGTGTCATGGGCACATGTAGTTTTGTTTACTTGGACCAGGAATAGAATTTTTTTTAAACTTAAAAACATACAATGTGCAAGCTTCAGCCTGTATTTCTCTTACTCTGTCTTGTTTCTGTCTAATGTTTCACAGTATTTTGCTGTTTGCCATTTACTTTCTTGCTTTTGATGACACTCTCCAATGTATATCACTTAGTGCTGACATACTTAGTGAGCCCTCAATTTGATAGTGTGCTGTTCTTACAGTTTACAGCATTGGTTTTTGATGCCGCTTAACGTTACAGCAATAGCTTGTGCAAGTGTGGGCTTCATGCCTTTACAAGGCCCTTTAATTCAAGGCCCTTTATTTCTAAGCATGATTGTGGCAACGTATGATGACATATGGTAGTTTCTCTGTAGGTCAAGTCAGTGCAAGAGGTTCACATGAAGTTATTGCATCTTTGTCTGTGAGAAGTAGCATCCTTGCCTTGCAATTCTTCTGCTTTCCTTAGTTTAGGCTACTCAGCCATATTAACTCAGCTACTGCCTCGCCAAGCTTTTCATAATTCATGTTTTATATACAATTTGTACATTTCCTAAGTCGAATTAAAATTTTTTTATGTAGCTGCGGTGCGTTCATTTGGCCAATTTTAGTTTCACTGCGGTATTGACAGTACATTTATTTCACTGTAATATTTAAATTTGTTTTTTGTGTTTTAAGTAATTTTTTCATTTTGTAGGCTCATGCAATATACATGTCATTTTGATATTGTCGTGCCTGGATATTTGGATCCATCCAACCGCTGCAACTAGATGTTGCGACCGGTATTTAGATGCGTCCCTCATCGGCAACCAGGTTGTTGCTATGATAGGGCAGCGTTGTACCCGGACTCCGTTTGGTAGCGTAGTCGAGTCTCCGGGTTGAGGAAATGCTGCTAGCAAGTTGGGAAAACAATAACAAGTTTACTGGCACTTTTCGTACACTCAATTTACATTGTGACAAGGTCAGAGTTCAGCGACGAACGAATTGGATGAGCCTGTTACCGAGGGCTCAGAGCCCCATTTCTCACTTAGCACCGTCGTTTTAACCCCTCCGGCTGGCTCCTCCTTCTTGGTGACCACCAATCACACACACGACCCCACCCACCATGGCACAGTCCATTTCACTGTCGCTGAGGGGTCGTTGCACTCTTGAAACAGCAAGGGTCAGGTGGTCAACGGCATGCTTGTGGGGGAAAGCATGGCGACAAGTTCCTCGGGCTCGTTCCTCGTACTCTTCTTTTCCCCGAAGGGCAGAACGTGCTTGCTCCTCTGATTCTTCCCCGAAGGCAGAACGTGCTTGCTCCTCCGATTCTTCCCCAAAGGCAGAAAAGGGTCTGCGGCGACTCCTGTCCAAAGATACAGGTCATGTCGTTTCGGCAGCATACCAAGTCAAGCCCAGGTGGCCCATTGTCTCCGGCTTTGCCGTCCCGGGAACGCCGTTTCCAGGAAAGATGCAGGTGTTCTAGCAGTGTGAGAACGCCTCGCCCGCCGATTCTGATGGCCAGCGCGTCGGCACCGACTGCCAGTCATAACAATATTAAACCATGCTTAACTGTGCTAACGTGAACTTAATACAGTGGAACCTCGTTAATGCGTACCTGCCGGGAACGCAGCGTAACTACGCACTAAACGGTAGTACGCATTAACCACCAAGTAAAAATTATGCATCTCCTCGCGTACGCCGTCGCCGCCAGCAAAGAAATAAATACAGTGCCACAGCAAATATTGCCTAAAGTACCCAATGCAAAGCCTTTTCTTTCTCTTTGCCAAAGTGGATAAAAGATTCTGGTACTCTCGCACGACCGTCTGATAGCGCGCGGTGGCGACGCCAAGGAGCATTTCGGAACTATTACAGGGTCCGGTATACGCAGCGACCGACATAGCGACAGAACGGACAGTGTCGGCTTTCCGCGATATATGTGCGTGCGTTTGTACCGCGATCTGCTCCTAAACGAAAACTGACGCAGTTCCAGTGAAACGCGGTACCGCTGCGTGGCACCGATCGTCTCCTGGCTAGTTGCGTGCAGCGCGTCGCCTGCTCGGCTCACGCCGTCACTGCCGGGCCGCTTGCTGTGCCGCACGCGCGGATTTGTCGTGGGAGTGTTCTTCGTACCCACTTCGCTCCAGACCGTGCACAGATGCGGCGAGTAGCTCGTTCGGTTAACGCGGCGATGACGAACTTCCTGCAAGCGATGCGCACTTCGCGACGCTCTAGCAGTCCTGGCAGTGGACGGAAGCACGTTTGGGTGGTCGCCCCATAAAAGCGTGCAGTATGGTTACAACAGCGCTACGCTTGCTGTGCCGTACGCTTGCGTTTAGCGTGATAGCGTCAATGCAAAGAGGTTTCGCGTCACCCGCAACCAGCAACGCTCAACTCCGCAACAGTGAGCTGCTTTCGTTTGTACAAAGCGGCGCGCAATTGAACACTGCCCCGCACAACGACGCGACAGGGATCGGCGGCCCAGCGCGTGCAAGGTTGTTGCCTATTAAAGGCGTGCAGTAGGCTTAAAGTAGTGCTGCGCAATACGCGTGCCCGAGCAGATATCTGAAGATACCTATAGTGATAAGGTTGCCGGCGATAAGTCATGCTGGCGCGTTCGTCGGTGGCCGCCGCCTCACCATCGTTCTTTCCCGATGCTTACCCACAAAGGCATCGCCGCAATCGTGCGGATGTCGGAATCAGTGATCGACCGATCTACGCACTTCTCGAAAAGACGGAAAACCTTTGGCGGCACATTATGGCGTCCGGAAGTTCAGCGGCGCAGCAAAATTTTATGCCACAAAAAGTTATCGCGGTACGCAGGGTACGCACTAACCGGTAGGCGTAGGACGAAGCACTACGGCTTAAGCGGTCAGTGAATCCATTAGGCTCTATGAGACTCGGTCGGGGATTCGTCGCAACTACGTTTTAACCGTTAGTACGCTTAAAGCGGGTACGTATTAACGAGGTTTGACTGTAGCGTTTGCTGTCGGGCTAGTTGGTGCATAGCTGAACTTCAATTGATGGCGCAAGAGTTAAGACAGGAACGTAGAAGACACGTAAGACACGGACAAGCGCACACTCGCAACTAAATTTTATTCTTCCGAAAGCTTAGCTTAAGAACCCTCAAGCATGCGCACAACACCACAAAAGCAAAATCAATCTCTGGTACCCCCGCTTGATCAAAACCTATCCACCAAAAAACTATACTCATTTTGATAAAGGGTTATAGAAGGAACACTGACACACAGATCGCCAGCTTTCTGTATGCACATAGCCTCAGCCAATTCCCTTGCCACTTTGTCTTTGCTTTTCCGCAAAATGCGCACGCTGCCCAGTAGTGGTTTACACGTGCAAACTTTACATTGATGTGGCAAATGAGATCCGGTCCCATTCCTCATAGACAGGGCATGCTCTGCTAGTCGGTCATTAATACATCTGCCTGTCTGGCCGATATACATCCGGCCGCAACTCAAAGGAATCTTATAAATAACACCCGTAGCACATTTGTGCTACGACTAGCAGAGCATGCCCTGTCTATGAGGAATGGGACCGGATCTCATTTGCCACATAACTGTAAAGTTTGCACGTGTAAAACCACTACTGGGCAGCGTGCACATTTTGCGGAAAAGCAAAGACAAAGTGGCAAGGAAATTGGCTGAGGCTATGTACATACAGAAAGCTGGCGATCTGTGTGTCAGTGTTCCTTCTATAACTCTTTATCAAAATGAGTATAGTTTTTTGGTGGATAGGTTTTGATCAAGCGGGGGTACCAGAGATTGATTTTGCTTTTGTGGTGTTGTGCGCATGCTTGAGGGTTCTTAAGCTAAGCTTTCGGAAGAATAAAATTGAGTTGCGAGTGTGCGCTTGTCCGTGTCTTATGTGTCTTCTACGTTCCTGTCTTAACTTTTGCGCCATCAATTGGAGGTCAACGTGAACTTACATGACAAAAAGGGCATTTTGAAAAAAGTGTGTTTGAAATGTGGTAATTTTCTGTTAGTATTTAGTAAATTCAGTCAGTGCTTTATGTGATGAGTAATAAATGGAAATATTTTTAAATGCATAGTTTTATCTCTGTAATAATGCATGGGCAGCTTACTAGTGCCTTATGTGTGAGCAATATGTTTTGCTCTAAACCATGCTTTCCTTTGAAAATGGAAACTGTTTCTGCTCTAAAAGCTGCTCCAAAACACTAAAAGCCACTTCCATCACTATTGGTGCCAAGTTCTAAGTTTATCATCAGTTTTGCTACACATGTATCAGGCAGGAAAGACATTTCTTTTGCAGTTTCCCTCCCTTCCTCCTTCTTGTAAGCACATTATTAACCCCTTAAGGGCTTATGACGACCTAAGCTCGTCATGAGCGGTCGCCACTTTTTTGCTTATGACGAGCTGTGCTCGTCATGGGTCTTCCGCAATGTTCCAAGAGGCTTTTGACGAGCCCAGCTCGTCAAATGGTGCGTTTCTATTTACAACACAGATGGCAGCACGGGTTCCGTCATTGGTACTTTTGTTGAATGAGCGTTTGCGCACTTGTTGGCGGGATGCGCGCCTTGTGTTTCCCTCGCGTCATAGAGGTTTTTGACGAGCCCAACTCGAGAAATAGTGCTTTTCTATTTACACCATAGATGGCAGCATGGGTTCCGTCATTGGCGCTTTTGTTGAATTAGCGTTTGCGCAACGCAACAATTGGTGGAATGCGCGTGTTGTGTTTCCCGCGCGTTTTACGGCCACATGTTGACGGAAATAGCAAAAACATCCGCAAGAAAACCAGGATCTGGTGCAGGTGGTGCGAGAAGGCTCTCTGCGCAGTGCCGTGCTTCGAACGCTATCACACTAAGTGAACTATCAAGGAATAGTGCATTTTGTGCGCGGCAATTCAATTCCAACCTTTACTTTCTAGAACTGCAGAAATTTTTGCAGAATACACCTCAAATGCCCCATGTATTATAGAGTAATACATAATGGAGCGAAGAATGGCCAATAAAACATTATTATCTGCCGAAAAAAGTTTTCGCAAATATTTTTTTTGTTTTGAACACACTACTGAAGCATTTCACATCATAAAAAAATTTGGCAATTTTGGAACATTTTTTTTTTGTTAAATGAGCCCTTAAGGGGTTAAGTGTGATAGCAGCAAAGGAAAAACATATGCAGCTGGGAACCCACCGATTTTTCTGGTGTGTAGAGATGACCCCTGGCCTGGTGCTCAGTAACTTGGGTGTTTTCTCATCTCGAATCGATATTCAACAGAAATTTCAAGGTGTCTGGGGGAGGGGGGGGGGCCTTCACTGACGGCAGGTCAGTTCAGGTGTCTGCACAAATTAGAGACACTTTGTTTTGATTTGCCTGCAGTTTTTTCTCTTGCACTCCAAAAATAAAAAAATTACTCCAAGGAGACTGGCATGTTTAATCCGAGTGAAGTTCAAGTTAAGAGTAGCCCCTTTGTTGCCACGCATTGATGCACGCGGTGATACATAGGGAAAGTGCACTGAATGGGCTTTGACTGCACACTAGTATGGGCAAGGTCTTTGCGCAAACTTTTCAACCATGTTACAGCAAAAAATGTCCGTGTGCACTGGATTGATCTGTCAAATGGTAATGGTGCAAATTGAATACCCGTGGCTAGGGGCAAAGGTGGTGATCTGGTTATGCAAAGAAAGCAAACATGAAAGCATTTTATTGTAGTGAAGTCCTGTTTTATACTGCGCCTTCATGCCTTCGACTTTTACTGTGTGAAGCTTATTGTGTGAGTGCCGCTTTTGCTGGATCTACTGTTCCAATGTTGGCATTGTTTCCTAAATCTTGTTTACACTTAGTTCACCTAAATCATTGTAAACATTTAGTTCACCTAACATGTCCTTCGTTTTCTCCTTAGGGAAAAAGGTGGTGCTTATGGAGTGGGTGCTGTTGTCCGACCTGGTGGATGCCTCAGCTTTTACTCATACAGGTAGACCCGCAAGCTAGTGCTGTTACTTACTTGGTTTTAGTTTGTGCTGTGCATGTTTGTGTCTCTCGTCTTGTCTCTTGTCTATTTGCTGAAGAGAGGGCTCGCTTTCTTTTTTTTTTTTTTCAAGGGACCCTAACATGGAGAAAACGTTGGATGTATTTTGTGACTCAGTAGCGTGGCTCACAAAAGGAGCATTTACAGAAGAGGATCTGGAAGAATCCAAACTGTCCTGCTTTGCAAAGGTGAGCACGCATGGCAGCATTGTGCGACTTAAGTGCCTGTCACACTTGCACTTTTAACTACCACTGAAGCCATCATCTTTTTGAAATCCATGAGTTCCACTGACTCCATTATGTGAACTGGTGGATATTATATCAGAGGTTGCAAGAGTAAACAAGTGAGGTGAGAGGGGGATTTCTTTCTCTTCGTTAAACCTAGCTTTTGGATCACTGGGGTAAGGCATATTTGTCTGGAAGGCCCCTGTACTTTAATATAGTGAATTACAAGGCTAGTTGGTAGGACGGAACTTCTGAAAAGGGGAGAACGATAAGGTTTGAAGTGTGTGAACAGGAAATGCACTGTTCACTCTTTTTTGCACAAGTACATTCCTGTGCACCCGTGAAATATTTTTGTGCAAGTTTATTGTTCACTCAAGAGTTTTATTCATCACATTTCGAAAAGTGCAAGTTTTGAAATAATGGCAACTTGGAATACAAGATGAAGAAGGGACAACAACTGCAGCACTGTTGTTGTCCCTTCTTGTGTTTTATCGAATTTTGTGTTGTTTCCCTTCCTTTAGCAACATATACACATGCTGTGCTGGATGGAAAGATTTACTAGATCAGCAGGTACATTTTTGCCTGGTAATACGATAGGGCTAGAATTTAATTGCGCAAGTTCGCTCTGTTCTGAGCCAAAGTGGTGCCATTTTACCGAGTGCAGGTTGACAAGCCGATCACCCCAGGTGACCGTGGGGCTGCAGCATTCCTGCATGGAGTGACAGACGAGATGAGGCAAGAGCACCGGCAGAGGATATTTGCCTGCAGCAAGGATGAAATCATCTCTGCAGTCAAGAGGTGTGTGAAGACGAGAGGTCTTGACAGCATGCAGCACAATTTTTACTTGCTTGCAGTTTGTAAGCTTATTTAGAAGTGACTGTGTTCTCGACATAGCTTGCGTGTCCAGAGTCGGCTTTCTTGAACTAGTTTTATTTGAGTTTCCCGCTAGTCCTTCTGCTGTAAAGTTGACTGACTTTTCTAGTTTATGCTGTCTGGCTCGTCTTCATTTTCTGTGCTAGCGAGTGTAATGTTGCATGAAGGGCCAACTAAATCTCAACCAATTACATGAACTGTATTCTGTAGCAGTCAATTTTGTTTTCCATTCTTCTCATTGTCACTTGTACCAAGTCGTCAATCTTGACTGTAATGGCATCATGGCCTCTTCGGAGCCTGTGTCATGGCGCTAAAAGAATGTATACTATAATGGAACTGATCATTAGAAAAAATCTCGAGATTACTTTATCACTCTAAATCGGGGTGTTAACAGTTGATTGCAAAATATGACTAATGTTTGCATTGCTCTATTAACTGGTATGCTGCATCAAGAGCAGCAGGCAGTGAAGGGAAGATAACAGCACGATGTTGCAGTTGTATACTTCATATACAGTCAAATGCCGATTTTTCGGACGCCCGATTTTCCGGACATGCTCGAAAATTCGGACGCTTTCGCGGCCCCGTCACCAGCCCCATAGACTTGAATGTATTAGAACGTCCAAAATTTCGGACGCTGAAGCTATTCCGCGTCCGATTTTTCGGACTTTCTGCCCAAATTGCAGGTCCGAAAGGGATTATTTGAAGCCCTCACCTCTGCCGCGTCTATCATCTCGTAGGTTCGAACCAGCGCTTTCGCGAGTCGATCTGTTTGAGACAGTAGCAGAGCCCGAAAGTCAGCTTTGCCGCAACGCCGAAGCGTTATGAGGTGAAGCAGACCAGAAATTCAAAGGGGCCGCTATCGCGGTGCCGTGCGGCGATGTTACGGATAAGCAGCGGAAATGCACGGAGGCGTGATGGCGGCAGCTGGCAAACGCGCCAGTACGACTTAATCGCTGACAACCCTTACGATAAGCATCTTCAGTTAGCTGCTCGGTAGTGTACGTGCCCTAGCGCAGTTGCATGCGTACTGCACGCATTTAATAGGCGCGAACCCAAATGCGCCGCGCCGCCATTCCCGCTGCCTCTTTGTGCGAGACCGCTAAGTGCGCCGCATAGACGCGTTGCCTTCGCGGACGAAACCAGCTCGCCATTGCCGCGCCCGTGTGCGGTCGAGAACTAAGTGCGCATCACGAACCCTTTCACGATAAATGCGTGCGTACGATACAGCAACAGTAAAGTGACGGCGTCAGCTTAGTTGGCGATGTACTGCACACAACTAGAAACGATCGGCTTGACAAGGCAGCCAATGCTGCGTATCGGCGGTGATTTGCTGCCGTGTCAAGCCGATCGTTTCTAGTCATGTGCAGTACATCGCCAACTAAGCTGATGTGCGCACACGCATCGGGGAAAGCCGGACGAGTCGTCCGCTCTTCCGCCACAATCTTTGTGTTCCGCGTCATCGTTTACAAACGCTTCATGCGAGATAGCCGTAATCTATTCCGCGCATTGCTGTTATCAGCGGCGCTCATCACGAGATGCAAAAGTGATGGTTGGCACGTACGTAGTTAAGCGGGGTTCGTGACAGGTACCGAATGTATTTGCGAGATCCTGGGCGTGCACCAAAATGCCTGATAATTGTACTGGGAGGCATTAAAGCTATTTCGGACGTGGCTGTGGCGATTTGACCACTTGAGCAGAATGAAAAAGCATGAATTTGTTTTTTCGGACTGCCCGATTTTTCGGACGATTTCGCGGTCCCTAGGGAGTCCGAAAAATCGGCAGTTGACTGTATTTAGGGTTGTCATCATTAGATCAAGTTCACATTATTCATTTTGTGAGTGAAAAATTGTTGCGCTCGCCTTAAAGGCCAACTCCGGCGATTTTTTGGCCATGTCAAAGTAATGGTGCTTTTATGTTCCTGAGACGCTCCTGTTACGGGCCCGATAGCAGAAATACTCGGCAAATTGGAGAATAATTTTAAATAAGCAAAAAAGCGCAACACCGAAACCGAAACCCAACCGAGTGTACTGTCTACGTATGACGTAGACGTTACGAACGAACCGGAAGTCGTGCAAGGCATGCCGGTCACGCCGGCGCGGAGTATGAAAACTGACAGCCGGGACGACCAGCGAAGCGCCGGCCAAACCAACGCTGTCTGTCGCCTTGTGCACAGCAGACGCTCGCTGTAGCGGCCTAAGCGCCGAAGTTAGCGGTGCCCTCGGCTGCGTCACTTCCGCCGCCTTGCCAACACTGACGTCACAGACGCAATGTTGCCAATAATTGTGGGAAGCCAGGAGGGCGTTTGCAGACAATCTTTAAAATTCATTTGCAAACAATCTGCGCATGTCTCAAGCCTGTAATTTGGCATAAATGACGGAAACGTGCAAAGGAACGTACCCAGCGAATTTCACTGAGATTCATCGACCTCGAAAAATCGCCGGAGTTGGCCTTTAATGCAAGAAACATCGTGTACAAATAAGTGATCACTTGTTAGTTCAGTAGTAGGGCTAAAGAGAGTATGAGTTAATGATAACAAACTTATGTAACGAAGCTGCATTAATAAGGCATACATAGAAGGCTGCAGGTAGTGGTGATTCACTTTGGTCTTCCTTTCTTAGACACATAATAGTAGTAACTCGCACACACAAAAAAAACTTGATTTTCTTGTGAAAGTAGTACTTGCTAAAGTAGACCATCTTTGCTCCAAACTAAGTTAAATATTGGCTGCATCTCTTTGATGTAAGTGTAATTTGAATTCCATATTTTGTTTGCTTAATATATATGTAAAATCTAATCATCTTATATTTACTGCTAACTAGTGCCTACAACTAAATCGTGACATCAACCGTACCTCATACTTGGCAATCTGTTGTTTTTTTCCCACATTGGTGAAGGCTCCAGTGGAAAATTTTCACAGTTTCTTTAGAAAGTTTCAGTAAAACATTTGTTTCTGCAGTTTCTAGTGACTCCATGTAGTTATAGAGTAATTAAATCTCACTTTAATGTAAAGCCATTTATGTTGCAGTAAATTTAAATAAATTAACTGAATCACCTAGATCATGTGCACTAGGTAAATATCTGCTGACATCATGAAAAAGAAAAAAGAACTACCTATACTTTACTAGCACTGACAAAACGCAGCTCATCTAGCTTCCTGTCTGCAAACATGGTACTAGTGGCTTCAGTAAAGCTGTGTGCAGTAATATCCTGCATCGTGAAGTGAAGTAGCTGCACAATGTTATGCAAGGCATGGTGTTTAATTTATAGTATGCTGGCAGGTTTTCTTTTGTTGTTGTTTTTTGTTTTTCCCCCCTTGTCATCACTGCGTAGAACTGGCAAAAACACATTGTATGCATATATGTGTGATGGGAGGGGATGACACTACAATGAGGGGAAGGGCCATTTTGGCTTCCTCCTAAAAGCAAACTTAGTGGTTTTCCAGAGCGGGTTTACAAAGTAGGATAACTTTGTAAACTTTGAAGTTGACTTTTCACGATTAAAATGACTACATTTTTTAGGATCATGCTACAGTTAGGTAAATGAGCTAAGCAGAAGGCAGTTTTTGTTGCTTGCACGCTACTTTGTTCCCCTTAACTTTAATACAAACCTGTTTTACATTCAATAGCGTATTGAATTGGGCTTATTGGTAGATTACTGAACTTGAAGAAAACAGCACTAAAAACAGGGTGATGACGAGAGTAGACAAACGGGGCTGTGTTTTACATTCTTGCATTTGTTTCTTCCCACGTTTTAGGTGTGCCGGCGAAAGTGGCTGCACATCAAGTGTTGCTGTCATCGGCCCCGAAAATAAGTTCACAGAGACTGGGAAACACTGGCTTGTCCACAGAGAGTAGGTGCTGTCTGCAAGGTTGTAAGGCCTTCCACTTCACATGCTTAGAACTGCATGTCGAACTGTCATGATTAATGGCCTACTTGTTGTCCAGGCCCATCTCCATGGTCTGTTTTCTTCACCAGTGCCTTTTGTTACTTGTGATTGAGTAGCACTCAGCTTGTAAGGGCGTTACGTGGCAACTGCAATGTCACGGTACTGCTCCCTCATGCTTATCTCATTCTCAATTTGAGATGGCAGTTTTTTAAAGGCGATAGTAAGGTGAATGAGCTGGTCACTGTAGTCTATAGTCGTCCATCAGCTCCGACCACTTTTAATTAGGGCACGCACCAAAGCCCTAATGAAGGTACATCTTCTAACAAACTACGCAGCAGGTGCCCAACTTTCAACACTAGTTGAAGCTACATTTATGCCACAGGCAATTTAGTTTGTACTGGCTTTAAATAAAAAGTCACCTGTGACAGATGACGCATTATGGCCTCTTCAGGTAGATTTCTGGAAGAGACTGACATTACTTGTACATCGAATTACAATTACCAGTAGCGGAATAAAAATTCACTAATTAACTTTTTAATTACTCACTTTAGGGCACATGTTGTAATGCAAACTTGAAGCCAAGCAGTGGTCAGTGGAGGAGCGGCTGTACCGGTTGTGGAGAATTGCAGTGATAACGGTCTTCTGCGGCATCCGGCTCCAAAATGTAATTTTAGCAAAAAATTTTACTCACCCTTTCTCAAAAATGCTACAGAGGCAAATCGAGCTGTCATAGCTGCGAATACAGTAGGATCTCGTTAAATGGAACCTGAAGGGACCAGGAAAATATGTTTCATTTAACAGGAGGAGTGTTTACTGAGAGAGGAACACGGGTGCGGAATTCAAGTACAAAATCAACCATATTAGAAGCAGTTGTTCCATTTAAGCCGCAGTGCCATTTAAGATATTTCCGTTTACTGAGAGTTTACTGTATAGTACTGTATAGTTAAACGATGATGCAATGAAATCGGTAAAATTGGCAGTTTACTTCATTTATAACAAAGGATTCCAGCCAATCCTCAACGTCTTTCTCATCGGTGCTGCTGAAGATGTCGAATTCTCGCTGACGCTGGGCACCGGCACATGCAACGGGTGATGAGGCCAGTGGGGATGTCGCATTGGCATTGTCAGGCATGACGGACAGCAACTTTCGGCTACTTAATTCCAGTGCTGGGGAAAAGCGGTGTTTGCGCCTGAACAGCAGCAGCAAGAGCTGGACGGGCACAGGCAGCGTTGCAGCAAATACAGGCTAGGCAGCTCCAGTTCGTGCCTCGCACAGGGCTGGCGATGTGGCTGCAGCGCTGAGCATTCCTCTTCACTACACATTATATTAAAATTTTATCTTTTAGGCAAAGCATAGTTGCCGATAGATTCTTCTTTACATGAAGGGGGCCTTAACAGTGTCTGGATAATAAGACAACACGAAAGAAAAAAAATTAAAATTTTAGCTCCATTGAAAACGACTTGTTTGTAGTTTAGCGAAGTAGCTTTGTGTCACAGTTTCGATTTTACAGACTTTCTGCATATTGCTTGCATGCACCTATTTTCTTTACCACAAATGAAAGATGGTAAAACTTTGGTCGATATAGGGCTGACCTTTTACACTCAAACTTCTGGGTGGAAACATTGCTGGTAGGTGGCAAGAACTACCGTCTAACGAAATTGAGTGTATTGTCATGGTTTCACTCTTTGTTGTGTAAAAGTGAACTGTGCCCCTCAACTTTGGTGTGGCTGACACCACACTGTGCGTTTCGATCTCAAAGGCCAGCCGACCAGTAATTATGACTTTGATGTTATGCTCATCAAAGTCGGTGTGATGCCTATACCAGTGGTGGTCCAACTGTGCCATTTGTGCCACTTTCCTACAGTCCAATTACTGCGCCTCGCTGCACCAATCCCAGTATAAGCTGCACCTAAGTTCACTGTTTTGGCTTTTCACACAGCAACTGAGCGCTTTTTGCCCAAAATTTTCTTAGTCTGGCCCGAAATACCTCGAGAGCTTTTTCAAATTCTGGCAAATCGCCTCCTCTCTCTCTCTTTTTGTCATTAATGCATACACGTACAGAGAGTCCAGGTGGGTCTAACCAAAGTGTATCAGTGCCACCGCATCTTCCTCTGGCCTCCCCATCAGCGGTTTGACATGTTGCCCTTTTTAGTCTCGGAGGCCATCACTCTTGATGGGGATCTCATGGTAAGACCTACACAAAGGACCTAAATGTTTTGGAGCTGCTAGGCGCATCGTTAAGTTGCGTAGAAGGGCCTTGTGGCTACCGCTGTATACACAGCACTGCGTGTTGTAAACGGGGTCTTCACACAAATAATATAGCGGATCTGTGGCAGTTTCTCAGCAAGCAAAAGAACATTGCTAACAGTCGTGCTGCGGAATGTTCTTGGATATGCTGATTGTACTGTTATTCCTAACTGCCATCATTGCCCGCAGGCACGTAGGCAAGGGGGGGGCCCGGAGGCCCCCCCCCCCCCCGAAATTCGTCCAGCCTTTTATGTTCCCGGGCAATTTTTGTTTTCTTTTTGCCATGAAAAGACTTTCTTTCGAATAATTAGGCCTTGGGCCTCCCCCGAAAAAAAATTCTGGCTACGTGCCTGGCCCGTAGCTAGCATAATGCAGTGCCGCTTGCATGCGTCGATGCACTCATCATGCCTTTTGATTACGATACCGATGTGGTGCACTTGTAAAACATCATGCATAGAAAATGAGCCATGCGGTTACCAAGACACCATGGGCTGCACAAATGCGTGACCGTGCTTGTGTGCCATTATAAAACTCTGTTTAAACATCATCAGTCGGCAACATGTGGCACACAACTGGTTCCCAGCCTGCAAAACTTTCCAATTCGTTCCCACTCATGTGCATAGGTCGGCAAACTCAATCATGAGCCGACTCACTCAGACTCAGATTAAGCTGTGAGTCTGAGTCTGAGTGAGTCCGGGTGAGTGATATTTCAGTGAGTTTGAGTCCGAGTGAGTCGGATTGAGAAAAATTTCAGTGAGTCTGAGTCCGAGTGAGCCCTGAATGCAAAATATATTTCTTGAGTGAGTCTGAGTGAGCTCCACATTTTTTTGCCAACCTATGGTTCTATCTACACAACTTCAGCCTCTGTCAGTCTTATCAAGATTACCTGCGTCGATTAGAAAATTATAAGCTCCATAAAGCCTGGTACACTTACTTTTGTGGGCAAAGCTGGCAGACAGCCACTACAAGCTAATAAAAACACAAACAACGTTTTGAAGCTGGAAAAATAGCTTTAGTAACTAGCTTTTACAGCACAGCAAAAGCTTGCGATGCACATCTTTCGGTCCACAAACCTGTTGCGAACCTAGCGGCAGTTGCAAGCAACTAGAGTACTTTGGTGATGCGCTTGCAGCGCTCGTTTGGCCACCTCTCCTATTCTACCACCGTGGATGAGTCCTAAGCTCCGATGCCGTGTCAGTATCGCTACTCACCGACTGCAAATGTGCAGATGCGGTATGCGATGGATTTCATTCAATCTAAAATGCAGTGCAAGTTGTCTAAGTCAATAAGCTCTGTAATTTAATGGCGGGTAAAGGGCTTAGGTTTGCATTAGTTTTGAGCACACGTTTATGGTTAAAACCCCCTTCACAGAACCCAGTCGATCTCAGGTATGCTTCCCAGGAATAAAAAAAAATATGTATTGCGTTGAAGCCTGCCAATATGGTCTGTGGGGTTGCGATACATGGTGTAGTTGGTATTCGTCATTTAATTGAACACACTTGCTCCCATGCATGCTGTACACGTTGTGCCAATATTTGCCTGCCTAGTAAATAGTTCATTATTATGAAACACGATGGAGCATAGGCGTGCAAAGTTAGGCAGGCGACAGGATAATGTGCACATAAGTTCTAGTTCACAGCAATTTTTAAATGTATAGGGGCTTTGGGCATCGGGTTTTCTGATTAGGTTTTCTTCGAAATGACATTTTGACGTCTCTCGCACACAGAAACTGTACATTTCTTGTTCGCCTTTGCCACTAATATATCACCACAATACACTTTTTGTATATCGCAGTGAAGTCAACACATATGGCATTACTCTGTGTCAAGAAATACTGTTCTCTGATGGCTGGCTTTCTCTGTTTCCCTACATTGGAACAACGTTTCCTGTTCGCTCAGTGATGACAATCTGCATGAAATAGTCACACTTAATTTTGTACGTACAGCTCTAAGTGTCCCCAAGCACCAATTTTTCTGCTCCAGATCTGCTTGTGAACAGCTGTCTTCCTGCTCCAAATATTGCTCCAAATTTTATATCAGCTGGACCACCACTGCTAATGGATGAGCATTGTAAATGCTTGGAAATATGGTGGGCACGAACAAAGGCGCAGGTACAACTTATCAGCGTTATCGCCGACAATCCTCTTGTGATAAGCATCTTTAATTATCTGCTCAGCAACATGTGTGGCATAATGCATACTGCGGGCTTTTAATAGGCGAAAACGCAGGTGCGCTTCATCACCATTCACTGCCAGTACACACCGCCATTCACTGCAGTTCTGCCATGAAGGTTTGTGAGTGTGGCTTCAATGTTTGTCCATATGCTTATTGGACAGAAAGAGGAGAGCTCGTGTGAAAGCAGAAAGCGTGACATTCACTTTATTGCGATAAAGTGTACACTTGTCACCGAAAGCTCAGGGACCACAGATGCCACAAGATTTCTACGTTCTTTGCATACAGATTGAAATTAAGTGGTACAGCCCATGTGCACCTTTTCAGTCAGTGCAGTACATTTAAACAATTTCACGTTGCACTGCTGTGCTTGAATATATTAACATTTTCTATTGATGCCATGATATCCAAACTTATGCGCACAAGTACTAAACACTTCAGGAAGCTCAGCTTTGCAAAAGTAATTTCATTTTCTATGTTAGTATGCTGAGTACTGTTGAACCTCATTATAGCTATGTCGCATTGGACATAAAAATTCCTTGATTATGGTCAATGTTCATTCTAAATAAATTTTTTGCACATTGATATTAACAAGGATTACTTCATTATATGCTATAATTTGTTATATCTGTGTTCGTTATGTCAAGGCCCAGCTGTATCTTGTAGGATCTATCTCGTATGAGAAAAAAAAGAAAAGAAGTAGCCAATTGATGCCTACAGCAGATATCTAATGTTAAAAGATTTTTATACATGCCTGTGTCTTAAGTTGAAGCTGCTGTGAGTGTCTGACACTGTACACTTCTGAAATGTGCCTCCTATAAATAGATGACCTTGTACATTTGCTATTCAGAAAATGTCATTGCTTATGGCCCAACTCTGGTTATTTTCTGCGGTCAGTGGATCTCGAGGAACTTCACTGGATGCATCCCATGCCCTTCATACTTCCATCAGTTGTGCAAAACGATAGGCTTAGGAGATGTGCAGATTTCATGCAAATGAATTTTATTGATTACCTCGAACCGCCCGCTTGGCGTCCCACAATTATTGGCCACTTTGTGTATTGCATATACGCATACACGCACGAAGCATGCAGGGAAGGAATAGATGGCAGCAAAGGCAGCTGGCAACGATGCTGCATTGTTGGCTACATGTACTTCAACCCTCGCCAACCACACGTGAAGTATGAGCTGATGCTGAACGCATACATCGTGGTAAGGCCTTAGCACAGCCTCCAAGTTCGTGCACCTGCTATACTAACGAACGTTACCTGCAGCGTGGGTAAAGTATAATTGATTTAATAGTTCGGTTTTGAGCACATGGATCAAAAGTAAATGTTTCTTCATTTCGTACAATGCAAGCAAAAAATGCGAAAAGCAGCCAGATGGTGCACATAGAATTGCCATTACTTTGACATGGTAAAAATGTCATCAGAGTTGGGCCTTAAGTGGTAGAGCTAATTTAAATGTGCAGAGTTACAACTTCAGCATGTGTCATTTTGTATCTCTGTGTCAACGAGTGAAGAAAATGGCTGTGGAATGTATTTAATGTGTCAAGTACTGTTAAGGACTGACATGATATCACTATAGTTACATGATTTCTATATGCAAGTGGAGGTTGTATGTAAAAGCATTCATACTCCATTTGGAACAACTAGCAGTTGCACACCTGAGTGTGTTCAAAATGATCTTACTTATTACAACCAAGTACTAGTCAGTTGAATAAAATAGTTTGTAAAATTTTGTTGATGTATAGATATGAATAAAATTAGTTTTATAAAGTTGACTTGTGCCGTATTATTATTAGGGGTGTGCGAATATTCGAACTTCCGAATATTTTTCGAATAGCGATTGCTATTCGGTTCGATTCGCACCGAAATTTTACTATTCGAACTTCCGGAAAATAAATTAACGGTTTATAATAACGGAAAATAAATATAAAGACGATAAATCAGCATGCAGCGTGCTTGGTCTTGCGTTTTGGAGCGCCGACGTGCGAAACTGCTTGCCGCTTCCACCGATGCTTCGAGCGGTCACTGCGCGACGAGCTTCCCGGGGGGGGGGTCCCCTGCCGATGCGTAAAATGCCCATCCATAGTTCAGAGGAGCCAGCGGGCTATGCGATTTGTTGCTTGCGACGAAACAAATTGCGGCTTCTTCGCTTTAGCATGTCCGCTAGCACGATGTTTTTGCCAGCAAAGTTCTGATTTGTCTCATATCGGCGCCGCGAGCGGAGTTAGGCCTAGCCACGACTCCGAGCAGTAAGCTTGGTAAGCTTGGTCGCGATGTGCATGGCCGCGGTACCCGATGTTTCTAAGTAGGGCATGCACGATCGCGAGTACGAGGAGCCGTCCCGCAGTGGTCTTCGTCACGAGTTGCGAAATGCTGATTTTGGTTGGTAACAACTTTATTGTGGTAACAACTTTATTGGAAATGCTGATAAGCAGAACAGTTTATCCGAGACGCACGTCTGCGATGTTCGCGATGAGCGCGGCGCACTATCGTAATCTGATGATTGAGCTTCCGCTTGCAGCTGCCTAACTAAAGCGTAATTATATTCTAAATGATCGTCGAACTGTGAACACAGGGCGAGTGCGAATGCGTCACTAAGTAGCGCGATTTATACAGCCGTGACATCTCGACGTGCAAGCAGCAGACGACGCTATCCGGGAACGACGATCGGACCAATGGCGAGGTGTGCTGGAGCAACATGGCGGACGCAGCCAATCGAAGGCCTCAAAACGAACTTCAAACATTTGCTTTTTGTACGCTTTTTTTTTTAATGGAGGACCTAGCTGAAGCGAGAAATTTGAAGACAGAGAAATGCTCTTTCCGACGAGCCCAAGATGGTGGCGCCCGGTCATGCCGTTGCGGAACTATATAGTTTTTTAAAACACCGTTTTGTTTTTGCGATTTTTGCAGTAATTTTTGCCTCGTCGGCAAGCACAAGAAACCTTTTACCGCACTTCTACGTAGTTTTTAGTGACGATATTTTGGAATCTGAAAATGGACTACAGAAACTGAAAATGTGATTTTCGAAAATTGACTTTTTTTTTCGCGATACGAAAGCCGCATCCCCCCCTTAGGCATAAATCTGTTCTTTGACCATGTTTGTGACTTGTAATTGTTCCTGTGTCATAAGAACATACTTAGGGATTCTCTGCAGCTTTTTTCTGTAATTTTGCTTCAAAGTATTAGAAAAATACTTTAAAAAATTCGAAGTATTAGAAAAATACTTGAAAAATATTAGAAAATTATTCGATTTGATTTGGACTCAATCTTTATTATTCGAAGTCGCATTGCACCCAAAATTTTGCTATTCGCACAGCTCTAATTATTATTGTACTATATGTTCAGGCAGACATGGGTGAACTCTGCTAGTTTGTGTGCAAATACAGAAGTGTAACTTTATTAAGGTGCAAAACTTGCAAGGCATTATTTATAGTGCTTCATTTGCTTCGATTAGGTTGAATGCAATTTCACTGCTTAGAGTACCTAAAGCACTGGTAATGAGAAACAGAGACAAGGTAGATATTTTTGCTGTGCAGTTTGAGAAACACTGTCTGTGCACATGACTGGTTGTTGTGCTTTTACTGTCTGTTTTTTTTTTTTTGTTCATGCTTACATAGAATAAAGTTCAAGTTGAAATTCATTATGGCTACACTATAGTACAGTCAAACCTGACTATATTGAACTCGGATAAATCGAATTATCCATTATGTCGAACTATTTTCGAACACGACAATGCTTTAACGTCAATGCATAGGAAAATTTATGGCTCCATCGAACAAAAATAGTCGTAACACTTGATATATCGAACATCGGGCACTGCAAAACACCCCAAGAAGTTGGCTTTTCGCAGAACGGGACTTTCCCGTGTGCATTTGGGAGAGTGGTGCAATTAGAAGGGTGACGTGCAGAGCGAATAGAAACTACTGCTTGCCAGTGTTCTTTCTCCCATGATTCCTCGTCGTCGCGCCCGTCGTGCGGGGTCGCCGTTCGCTTCTTTGCTCCCTTTGTTAACGCGATGGCTACTGTAAAACAGAAGTATATGGCTGTTCTCTGCAAGGCTGGCGATAATCAACTGAGTCGGATGTAGAGAAAAGAAGCCTGACGTCACAGCTGCATACAGCATCCCAAGAAGCACGCTGAGTGTGATATCGAAAAACAAGGCGAACAATAGCGCCAAGGCAGACTAGAGGCTTCCAGCGCTCGACAAGTATGCACAGCTATGGATGAAGGTGTTGAGGCACTGTTTACATCGAACCGTATGTTCTCGCATATTGTTACGTAAAATGACACGAGGCGTGACTATTTACAAGTGTATTTGCACTGATGTGCACAACATCGGTCAAGATGGAGGACAGCACCCACAGCCGACCGACAGGCCAGTCCTCTTTGTCGTCTTCTGTATGCAGAATGTCTGGCTCTTGATGGGTTAGCTACGTAGCATAACCCCCAGCGGTAAAAGCAGCGTCTCGGTGCACTTTAAACATGTTCTTCAGAAGGAGGGCGGTATTGTTTGAGCCGACTGACGTGCACTACGTCACTGGGCGTGTTTGCAGGCGGGTTAGTCTCCGAGACGGGAACGATCTCGTAGGTGACGTCCGTTACCTGGCGGACGATACGGTATGGGCCCATGTAGCGGGATAACAACTTCTCGGACAGGCCAACACGACGAACTGGGCACCACAGGAGAACGAGGGAACCAGGCGAGAAATGAACGTCGGCATGCCTGCTGTCGTAGAGGGTCTTCTGGGTTGCTTGTGAAGCCGACAGCCTAGAGCGGGCGATCTGACGCGCGTAGTCTGCACGAGCGATAGCATCCCGTGCGTATTCGCTCGGCGGAGATGTAGTAGCCGGAAGTAGGGTGTCCAGTGGTAACGTCGGATCACGGCCATAGAGCATATAAAAAGGTGAGTAACCGGCGGTATCATGACGGGATGAAATGTAAGCGAAGGTCACGTGAGGTAGCGCCAGGTCCCAGTCATGGTGGTCAGATGAGACATACATGGAGAGCATGTCCGTGAGAGTGCGATTTAGGCGCTCGGTGAGGCCATTTGTTTGGGGATGGTAGGAAGTAGTCAACTTGTGCTGCGTTGAGGATGAGCGTAAAAGATCGTCAATTACTCGTGACAAAAATGCGCGGCCACGATCGGAGAGCAGTTGACGAGGAGCGCCATGGTGTAGAATGACGTCGTGGAGCAAAAAGTCGGCAACGTCAGTAGCAGTGCTGGTGGGGAGTGCTCGAGTGATGGCGTACCTGGTCGCATGGTCTATAGCAACGGCGACCCACTTGTTGCCAGAGTTGGACTCGGGAAAAGGGCCGAGAAGGTCTACACCAACACGGAAGAAAGGTTCGGTAGGGATGGAGATCGGGTGGAGGAGTCCAGCAGGGGGTGCGGCAGGTCGCTTCCGACGTTGGCATTTATCACAGGAGGCCACGTAACGTCGAACGGACCGGGCGAGACCGCGCCAAAAGAAGCGGCGCCGGACACGGTCGTACGTGCGAGATATGCCCAGGTGGCCGGCAGTGGGCTCGTCGTGAAGCTCATGCAGGACCGTTGAACGTAGATGTTTAGGCACGACGAGAAGTAACTCAGGGCCATCGGGCAGAACGCTACGACGGTACAGCGTGCCATTCAAGAGGACGAACATGCGGAGTGAGGCGTCGTTAGGGGCAGATTCGCGACGGCCAATGAGTGATCGCAAGGAAGCATCGCGACGTTGTTCGTCACCAATCTGAAGAAACCGAGACATGGACATGACGCTGGCGCTAGGCTCGATGACCGATCCGTCTGGCTGTTCAACAGGGTAACGGGACAAGCAATCGGCGTCCAGATGGAGGCGTCCAGACTTGTAGGCAACTGAGTAAGAGTACTCCTGAAGACGCAGCGCCCACCGACCAAGTCGTCCAGTAAGGTCCTTCAGCGAAGAAAGCCAACAGAGTGCGTGATGATCTGTCACGACACGGAATGGGCGGCCATACAAGTAAGGGCGGAATTTTGAAACCGCCCAGACAAGGGCAAGGCATTCTCGTTCTGTTATGGAGTAGTTGCGTTCAGACTTCGAGAGGAGCCGACTTGCATACGCAATAACACGATCAGTGCCCCGCTGCGTTTGGGCCAATACTGCGCCGATGCCGTGACCACTAGTGTCTGTGCGCACTTCTGTAGGAGCATCGGGGTCAAAATGTGCAAGAATAGGTGGTGTCGTTAGAGCGGTGATTAGCTGAGAAAAGGCGTCAGCTTGGAGAGGACCCCAACAAAATGGGACGTCTTGTTTGAGAAGGTCAGTGAGTGGGCGTGCGAGTGCCGCGAAGTTTTTCACGAAACGGCGAAAGTACGAGCACAGACCCACGAAACTGCGAACATCATGGACAGAGTTATGCTACGTAGCTATATAAACCGCCCCTGCGCATAACCAGTACCCCCAACTACAAACCGTGGAAACTTAAAACTAAAAAAAAGCATATTGCCGGGAAGCTGCCTTCCTTGCATTATCGTGAAGCAGTGCCATGAAGCCATCTGGTGCACCTAAATTCGCACTGAAGATACGGCAAATTCTTTGAAAGCTTGACATTGAATTGTATGGTATATCGAACTAATTCTTGTCTTTTTTTTGCGAGTTCGATATATGTGGGCTCGACTGTTATTCATGATTGCAATATGAAGAAGTAAGTTAGTAGATGGTTGTAATTAATTTACCATGAAGCCAAAACAAGCTTTGAAATAATTGCATTTTTAACGCAAGTGCAATTTACTAGTTGGTGAACCAGGTGTTGTGGGGCTTAAAGGTGGTTAAAATAATTTGTACCTCATTTCCGACTGCCGCATACACAGGAAAGGTTTGCAGGGTTGCAGCTTACTCACTGAATTTTGTTATTTTGCCGTTTAACATATTCCGACTGTTGTAGCCCACATTCTATACACCTGCATTTTTTCGTCTCTGTGAATGTTGCACTTCTTGCCTTTATTTAAACAAACAAACAAAAAGGATTTGTCATATCTTCCCAGGTCTTCAATTTAGAGCTGGAACTTGTTTGCTTGAGAAGTGGCAGTGGTATCTCAAGCCATTTCTCACTTAGGGAGCTGACTATACTTCGCTGTTGAAACAACGTTAGTGCAAGAAGTTCCAATACAATATTCTGTTGTTTCTGTGCATTTATGCCAAATTTAAATGCAAGTGGATGGTTATTCTTTGTTTCAGATTAGTTCAGCTTGAGTCAGATGCATCACTAAACCAAAGAAAGGAAATTTCTTTCATAAAGGGCACATTGGCTAAAGATCTCCAACCTGCTACCTTGAAGTGTCTGAGGGAAAGGGAGGTCATGATGAGGGCAGAAAGTATGACATAAATATGCAAAAAATTCTTATCTAGGCATGTTTTTCAAGGCTTTCAGTGAATACTTAGACTGTTTTTTTTTTATTCAACATTCTGTGAAGTAAGTGTGTAGTCTTATTTGGCATTATTGTCTGCTAGTTCTCATAAAAAACATTATGTGACATAAGCATGCGAAAGTGACCTTGCTACACACTGTGTGACATGAACTTCGACAGACTTGAGATTTTTTAGTGAACGCAGTTGGCTGGTTTCGTGGAGAGTTTTAAGTGAGTGTCCTTGTGCTTCCCAAAATTTAATGTCAAATAGACCTAACACCTATCTACTCCTTGTCGTTGCCATAAGGTGCAACATTTATTTCTTCACACATTTGATTTATAGGACATCCTGTTTGGTTGCCTTTGTTTAACCAAGTGTGCATGTCTCTGCAAGCTATAACATATTCATGAGGATAGGCATTTACTTGCGATTCACAAGTTCCATACATCCCACTTTTCTAATAACTATCTGAATGCCTTCTACCATAATTTAATAAACCATTTACAAGCTTTCTGTTATATTTGTACAGAAACATAGCACGTGTGCACGCACGCACGTACACACACACACACACAAGCACACACACAAAACAGCCTTTCTGGCTAATCATCATGATTGCAAACAATCTGGATATAGCGCTGCCAGGTTTACTCTGCTGTTTCACTAAAAAGCTGAGATTGTAAGTAAAGCAGATGTATAGATGGTTACAAGTTATAAGCTGACAGCATCCTAACAGGGTAGCAAAGAAAAACTTTTGCCGAGACTAATGGAGAGCAATGTGTTAGACTTCCTGCCAAGCATAATTGTATCTCTCTTAAAATATTCTAGTATTTCCTGACATTCTGTTTACTGATGTGGCACGGCACTTATTTCAAATAAGAGTCCTACTTGTATTCTGTTCAGTGTTTGAAATTTTTTGTTGCGGCTAGTGCAACGAACATGCCAAAGAAAGTAGCACATGGAGATGCCATGGCTGAAGGGGATAAATACATATGTTAGTGATGTAAGAACACCTGCTAATGCTGTTGTAGTTGATGCAACAAGTGAAAGAAGGGGAAGCGATTGAGGGGCCTCTACGTGATGCCATCAGACAAAAAATGGCAAAGCTTCCAAGCGCTAGGCTTGGAACAGCTAAGCTGGACGATTCTCAAGTCTAATCTGGTTGCTTCTAGGTTGTTGCTAGGCTTTAGCTAGTTGATGCTAGGTTGTTTCGAGGTTGCTACTCAGCGCAGAGAGGTTTGAGTTAAACCACAGATAGTCGCAGACACGACACGGATGTCCAAACTCCAGAGACAGAAACTCGTGCTGAAACCGAGCGTTCGCACCTCCTGTAGATTTACGGGCACGTCGTCATTCGCGTAGGGCTTCCATCGCTTCGGGGTCTTCTCGCAGCTGCCATTGCCTTTCCCGTTACCTAGTATTCTCTATTACGTACCGCTGAGCACTCAGTACAGATGCTTCAGCAAAGCTGAAACCTGCGGCCACAGCGTTTATCACTGGGTTAATGCCGGCAGTTTATTAAAGCTTTTCTCAATTACTGGTTATGTCTGTCTAGAAATCTTAATCGGTGTTTGCCGCCTGTCGCCTTCTTCATTTTTAGTGGACCAGCGGTGAGTAGTGGGATTTGCCCAATTTCTGTGACACATACCTGTTCATGATTATGATAGCTTTTTGTGCACACTGGACACACCAAATTTTTTACGGCTGACTTAAACAGCTTCGCTGTTAAAAAGAATGTTCCCCATTTGCCTCCACGGCCATTAGTGGCAGTGGCTAACATTCCTAAAATTACATATACATAAATAACCAAGAAACTGTACGAGAGAATGGCCACCACTGTAGCACAATTGGTAGTGCACCATGCGTGTAATGCAGAAGTTGTGTGTCTGGTATCCTACTGGTGGCAAGTTGCTTCTTCGTCCACTTTTGTTTTCCTTTGTCCCATAATTACTAACTTGGATTAGAAACTGCTAATAATTCCCTTTATGCTTTCATTGGCTTCATATGTATTTTTGGTTGACATTTACATTTTTCATTTATAGCATTGCATTTGGCCAATGTAGACTACTGGGCTAGTTCCTCTTTCCTGCATGTGGGATGAGGAGTACCGTGGTAGAGGGCAAAAGTTGTTTGTGCCATTTATTTCATCCTTGTTTCATAATGCCAGTTACATAATGTTCATATTTGAATTTGTGTGCCCAATGATTTTATGACTGAACAAGAGCAACAAAAAGTAGTAAATAATGACTATACCAATAATGACCGCTCACTATGATTTTAATGAATAGGCCACAAAAGTGACTAGTTTATGTACTGCCAGTAATGCACTATGGAACTATGTTCATACTTCTTGTGCCTCATTCTTAGCATACGTAACAATGAAAGTCTCTGGAAAGACATTTAGTTTTTGTATTTGTTATCGCAGAAGCTGGAGCCTTTAATTAACTCCCCCCCAAAAAACGGGAAGTGTTCCCAAATATGTTGCACAACCTGTGCTAGTGATTGTCCTTACCTGGTCTCTGCATTTAGCGGTGCGTTGAGAAAATGTAATTTGATATCCCAACAGTCCATATTAGTCAATAATTTTATCGACCCCACTGCTGTTTTGTCACTTGGAGCAAAGCATCTGAACAAAAGCAGCATTGTTGTTTAGCATCTTTCAAATAAAACTGTGCTTGTTTGGAGAGTCAGGCCCGTAGCCAGGAATCTTTTCTTTGGGGGGGGGGGGGGACACTTGCTGAAAACCTTGACTATTTGAGAAAAACACCTATTTTCATTATTTATGTTTGGTAAAAACACCTACTTCACAAAAATTTCGGGGGGGACGGGCCTCTAGCCCCCCCCCCCCCCCCCCCCCCCAGCTACGGGCCTGTGGAGAGCAACGCAGCATCTCAATGTCTTCAACGGAATACACAGATTAGTTGTCTTGACGCAACAATGACCCCAACATGAAGAATCTACAGCAGAGTAGCAAGTCTGGTAGCTCGCCAGGGTGTGAGGGTTTCTGTGTTTATTCGTAAAGTAAATGGACATTCTCTCGTGAGACTAAAAGTTGCGCTTGGTTGGTTATTTCCCCTTCCCGCTGCAATTCATCGGCTGGTTGTTCTGGACCTGGCATTGTGTTAGTGTATTAAATTTAACTGTGCTTAGTGGTGATTCTACATTCTGCATGGTCATTCTTTGCTCTAGGTGATTCCATGTAAATTTCGCTAGTGAAAAACACTGCCAGTAAGCCATGTTCCTGTGTAAAATTTGGGGAAAAGTAATACAGTTAACCATAAATAAACAATTTTGATTGCCAGTGTGGATGGAAGCCTGAGCGAATAAAAGCCTGAACTAGCCTGAGCAAGTGATAGTGTTGTCTCTGGTGGTGTTTCATATCTGAAATCTGGGTTAATTTCGCTCATTAAAGAAAAAAAATCTTTACAAAACGTAGCCCCAGGGTTTAATGGCCGCTATCGGCTTAATTTCACAGCTGCTGCATTTTGCTTTTTTTCACGTTTCTCTTTCTCACAGCGGCAGTAAGAAGCCTGGAGAGGACCTGCAAGATGGCAAGGAAGCCGAGCAACTAACCAAAGAGTCTGCCACCCAATCACGAAGAGGCGCCTCAGTTTCAGAAAACGACAGTAGCAGCAGTGATAGCGACAGCGACTCCAGCGGTAGCGAAAGCGATGAGGACTCTGAAAGGTTTCTACTAAAGGTTCATGGCCTCCCCAGAGACATTACGCCAGCGCTGATTTCCAAGCACTTAAAGAAAGCAGGCATCAAGGTGTCTAGGGGCGCCGAGGGCGTTCTATTGTTGACCAGGAACAACCAACCATCCGGCAGGGCATTCGTTCAGGTGACGTCGAAAGAGGACCAAGAGAGGGCCTTAAATTATACATGGGGAAGCGCCCAGTTATTGGGTCGGGCCATAAAGGTCGCCCGGGCTCAAGCGGACGACGTTCGCCGCTACGTCATGACAAGGGCGCCCCCGCCGATCGCGCTTAAGGACATAGTTTCCAGTCGTGTCGTGCATGTTCGCAACCTTGCAATGGACGTAACGGAGGAAAAACTGAAGGAGTTTTTGTCCCATTGCAGTGTGTTGCGAATCGATCGTGAACGATTCGACTCGAACAAGGCTCAAAGATCAGCGTTCGTCCGGTTCGCTACCACCGAAGATGCCCAAAGAGCGTTGGCTATGACTGGGAAAATGCTGAAAGGGATGAAGGTGGAGCTGCGGCTCGTCTCGGAGGATTACGCCGACAGGCTACTCGAGGGAGACCTTCCAAACTTGGCATCATACGCGGACAAGACGACCTCGCGAATGCGAGCTCGCAGGACGTCGACTACCTCGCGAAAGCAGCCAGTCAAGGAGTCTGGTGAGCACTGGATCCCTGTCCAGGAGGCAAAGGAGCAAGACTTGGAAAAAGTACTGCAGTCATCGGAGGGACAGCACAGAGTCGTCGCTGAGGGCCTTCCCTTTAGCGCCACTCAGATCGGCAACTTTCTGTGGCCCTCGAAGCCGACCGCGGTGGTTCGCGTCCTACATGCCAACGGCGGACGGTCGGCAAAAACGGTACTATGGTTCGCGAGCCTTGCTGACGCCCAAGAAGCCGCCAAAAAGAATGGTCACGTGATCTTTGGCCGCCGCGTGAAGATAACACTCGCAACTTCTGACGTGCCCAGTGGCCATGACGGTGTGGCCGCCAAAACGGCGGCTTCTTCTTCTTAGGCAGCACCGTGAAGGAAATTTAGCTTCTAGTAGTTAGTTCTAGCTGTTGTATTTTAGCATAAGATCACCACTTCCAGGTTATCGCTTTTAGGATGTACTTAGTATGTGATCACTACTTCCGAGCTATCGCGTTTTATGATCGAACACTTGCAGCATGATGCTGTGCACGGGGAATATATAGTGCTCAGTACCTAAAACGTGATGCTCGTAGCGCATCGCCGCTGACGCATTCTGTGGCACAGCTTCGCGCTGGGGACACCGAGCTCTCTCGTTGTGGTATGCGATGAAAGCGAGAACCGTTTTTAACGGCACATTTGATTGCCGGACGCACGCGGTCCGGGTATCGCGTTTCAGTCGCTGAGCACTGTGGTACTTTCTACATGATGTAACGCAAGTACGCTTTTCGCGGCATAGATCGATCGCCTCGGACTATGTTATTGCCTAACGAATATATACCAAGGCCCGACGTTGTGTGATAACCGCTGCACTGGCTATGTGTGCGCGCGTGTTCATGAAGCGGACCCGTGCAAGTGCCGGCGTTGTACGCTAGCTGTACGAATACAACGCTCGACTGATGTTATATGTGTTGTGCAAGAGTGTTTCATGAACGTTTCATCAGTGTTTTCACAAGTCGAGCTGGACGAGATATTGTGGTTTGGTTATCTGTCGCGCTTTTGCTGTATATCAACTGCATAAATGGCATTTGTTGTAGTTTTTGTAAATAGATCTTGATGCCTCCGCCAACCACCTGGTTCTGCCTTGCAAAGCCTGCCAGCGGCTCACTGCAAAACCCTTCCTCGTCAGTAGCAATGTACTTCAAACCATGTAGGTAAATGTGAAAGCGTTTGTTTTTGAGTCATTGATCATGAAAGAATGACGTGTCAACGTATTGCCTAGCGGGTCTTGGTCAGCCTTGAAGGCTTCGTGTCATGATGTGCAGCAATTGTGCAAACGTCCCGCAAGCGTTGTTGCAAAATAAAGAACAATGGTGTATTTCATCACAGATGACCGGGTGTCTGAAGCATCAAATGACAAGGCTGCGTGGCTGTCAAAGTTATCAACTTTTCTTACGCAATCTTGTAAAAGAAAGTGAACACAGCGAAAAAAGACGTAGAGAACACAGCGCAAACTATCAAAAGTTCATAGTTTGCGTTGATGTGTTTCGTACGTCTTTCTTCGCTGTGTTCAGTTTCTTTTGTAAGATTGCGCAAGAAAAGTTGATGTTTAACCAACTAGCCCATTGTCAAGTTTTTCTTAAACTGTAAAAGTTCGTGGAATAGCACAAGCTCAGTTTAGCTCATCCCCAGGATTTCGGGACATGTACATGTCGTGCCATCTCTCGGCAGCGGCCGGGCGCCCCTCCGTAATGAATGGGAAGCGCACGGAAAAAAAAAAAAATCATGTCCCATGAAGTGTAGGTCCGGATCCCATGAGTTACCTCCCGGTAATGTTCAGTTGTTGTTGTCCCACGAACGAAAGTATGATATTGAAAACGACTCAATATCATATAATAGGTACTTTCCCAGGCCATTTGAAGATTTAACAACACAACCAATGAGAGCTGCCTTAATTTAGACACATTTTGGCCTCTTCTAACCTCCATTGCGAAGCTCGAAGAGGTTTCAAAAACGACTCCCGGTTTTGATTGTCTGAGAAGCGCTACGCTACTTTATCGTGTAGCTAAAGCCGTGTAGCTTCCTCGGTTGTTTTTGTCGGCCTTTTCTTGTTTCCAAAGCTCACATCTGCTCCGACATTGTATCGGGGTGTGTCGGAACAGCTCGCGCTGCTGACAAAGTTTATGAATGCAATGCTCGGGAGCGTGTGCGGGAGAGAGTGAAGAAGGGGCTTCAATGCCTCCACGAGTCCGCCTCGCCACTGGTGCGGGCAGCGCGCGCGCAGTTTTAGCTTCTGTAATGGCATTTGGTGGCAGCTTCCTCAACTACGTCAATGTCCCCAATTCCTGGCCATGGTGTTTGGTGAGGGCACACGGACCCGAACTGCAGTGACACTTGGCGAATATACTGCTAGTAGACTTTGCTTAAACGTAAGCCGTAATTTCTATATTCGAGTTCCCCCTAGGGCCTTTCTGTCCTCAATCTCCTTCCCCTATACAGAGTAGCATGCAGGCGCCTTTATATACGCCGGCAGAATTCTCTGTTCTTCATTAAGAAGCTTTCTCTCTCACACAGCGAAAAAGGAAAGTTTTGTTCGAAAAAGCGTCCGAGTGTTCCAATATTATTGTGGTTAAAGAAGAGAATCTTAACTGCACTGTTAAGATTTATGCGGACCTCTCCCCGCGCCCTTATGCAATACTATAGTTTTGTATTTTTTTAGATGAGTGGACAGCCCCAATAATGATGCAAGCGGCGGAAGTTGAAGCTCATTTTAACTTGACAAATCTTATTAGCGACGAAACGGCTTCGATTTGTTGAATAGATATTCCCACAATATCCACGATCTAAAAACAAAAAACAAAAGAAAACGCGAAATTTCATGGCGTCCAATGACTTTATCGTGTAACTGCAGCGCAACCCGCCTTGGTGTATCTAGCGGGTGGGGTGTCGAGGTACGAAGCTCGAGGTCGCGGGTTCGGTACAGGGCCACGGCGGGCGCATTTCGATGGGGGCGAAATGACAAAAAAAAAAAAAAATACCACAGACTCATGTAGTTAGATTTATAGGTGCACGTTGAAGAACACCAGTTATGCAGCAAAAATTAATCCGGAATCTCCCACAACGGCGTGCGTCATGATCACATCGTGGGTTCGGCACGCAAAACAGTAGCATACCTGCCAAGTTTGGAGGAACGGAATCCGGGAGATCTACTCAACGGGGGGGGGGGGGGGGGGGGGTACTGCGATAGCAATTATATGGACACTGTCAGCGGGATTTTGCGGTCGCCGCTGATCTGTACAAAGTCCAAACCGATAACATCGCTTACGCATCGTCTGTTTCACGTGCGAGTAAATGCGCGCTAGCGCTAGGGACGAACGCGGTTGAAGCAGAGATGAAACGACCCGGCCGTCGCCGTCGCGCGAAGGGCACATGCGATAACATTGCTCCGAGTGCGAGGCCTGTCGTCGCTTGCTTACCAGTTATTTCGTCGGGCAAGGGACCATAAGGGGCGCCGTTGAGACGGGGACGGTCGCGAGCGCTGGCGAACACGCTATCTCGACAGACATCGGTAACGGCTACCCTTCTAAGTGCTGGGCTCTCCACTTAAAGCAGTAGTGACACAAAATTTTGAAGGAGAGATAACTTGTGGGATAGATTTTTGTGTACACAAACGCATCATCTACGAAATATTAACGGCTGATATAATCTATAACACATTTAGGATCAATTTTTAAATTGCGTGTAGCGCATCTGTACGCGAAACGTCCCACCTCGCGTCACCGTGACGCACGGGGAGCGCAATGCACTGGGCGCGCGGGGCAAAACTGGATTTCCGGGAGATTTTCCTATGACCCGTACAACCGGGAGAAACGTTCAAAATCCGGGAGTCTCCCGGGTAATCCGGGAGACTTGGCAGGTATGCAGTAGGATTTAATTTTTTTAACCGCAGAGTTTGGTCAAACTAAATACTAGTGTTGTTGCGGTGCGCACCTCTTGAACACGGAGACATGAGGGAACTTTAAATCCCGCGGTAATGCGAAATATTATTGAACCGTTCGCACAGATGGCGCCACCGGATCAAGCGCGGTTAAAAGTGCGGGAGATGGCATAAGCGGAGGCAGGCTTCCAGTTTGACCAGGGCAGGGGTGTAGCCAGAAATCTTTTTCTGGGGGAGGGGGGTGGGGTGGTAACCACCCACTATGTATGTTCGTGCGTGTATATACATACACATGCAAAATTTAAAAATTTCGGAGGGGTGGGGGTTGAACCCCTTCCACCCCCCCCCCTCCCACAGTCCCATGTGCCGGCCAGGGGGAGAGGGAGGAGGGTGTAGTCTATAGCTGTGCACTGAGCGCGAGGAACAAAAAACAAATCTGTCATTGCTGTGATAAACCTTAATGAAGTTTGCGGAGGGTTCACTACAACATTATAATACACGTCAAGAATAAAATGAAGCCGCTAGTTAGGGCTGCTAGTTATGCGGCCCCGGGGGCCGGAATAAGTGGGGGGCGGGGTGGGGGACTGATGCCTCTGGACATAAGAGACTCTTGTATGCTTTAGTAGGCTTTCGTGGTTGCCGCTCCGATACCAAGCAGGATTTCAAAGCACGAAGCACATTATCATTCCATGAGAGATTCCGGTTAGCGGACCTTCCGATATCATCGCGTCCATTTTTGAACACAGACGGATATCTTTTCTGTACATTTCCGCGTGTGTTGCTTCGCATGAATTCACTGCAGATCCGCTTCTATTTTGCAACTGCGGCAGGATCGAACCTGAATGGAAGTAATTAAAAAGTTAGTTGGGGTTTAATTAGGGTCGAGAACATTGTGATTTCTCAGGCAGGTTACTTTAGCCACTTTCGTAGAGCCAGCTAATTAAGCGGTACAGTGCTATCGGGCGCAAGCGATTAATTGTTTTTTAAATTTACATTTGTAATATGTACCTACAATGAACGTCAGCAGAGGCGTTCGTCACCTGCCCATTCTGGCTACCAGTTTTCGTTCAGCACCAAGTTTGGAATCGTTTACCGATGTGCGTTGCAGGCGGCGGGGCCCGTAGATGACTTGATCAGTGCAAAAAGCGGAACACGAAACGCCCACGAAAGGTAGAAAGTGTCATTCACACGTCTGTAGCACGAAGCTCCGAAAGAAATCCATACAGATTCCTAAAAAAATCCCTGGTTTCACTTAACTAACGCTAAGACGACCTAAGGCAAACGCTATTAGGCACCCATGAAAGTGTATTCGTTGGTATTGATGATGATGATGATTTCCTTGATGCATGGCTCACACCCACTCTGGGGGATTGGCCAAGAAACGATTAATTTTAGGTAGAAGTGACCACATATGATTTCTATGACTAATGAATTATAGAGTAGTTAGAAAAAATGCATAATGCTCAATTAAAATTCCGAATTAAAACCGCCCTGATTCAAGTAAGAATTTTTGTACAGCGGAACAGACATCCCGGTGACAGTGACCTAATGAGGAGGCTCCCAAGGATAGAATATTAGAAGTAATGAAATCCAATCTAATTCGATTAAACGCTGCTTTGAGAATGTTTTTCCTTAGTAAATTGAAACGGTTACATGATAAGAAATAATGTTCAACTGTTTCGTCCTGGTTACAAAACGAGCAAAGAGGGGAGGGAGCCAGACCAGATCTATGCATATAAAAATTTAGTTTTGGAACGCGACATCGTAATTTAGTAAAAATAACTTCATCTTTTTTTGTTGAACAGAAATTCCTAGGCCAAGGGAACAAGAGGTGTCGATATTCGTTTAGATGAGTGATTAATGTTTTGCCGGAGTCTTGAATTATGGCACGCCTTCTAAATCTGTCACGAATTATGAGTGCTGTTATGGGAATAATTGAGAATATGGGACCACTGAGAGCGGCTTTCGCCAGAGAGTCCGCCATTTCATTCATTTTTATCCCTTTGTGTCCCGGTACCCAGATTAATCTAATTAAAGTTACGTGGGTGGGAACAAGAAAATGAAAAGTACGTGATAAATGAGATTCGGTATTTGCAGCGAGTGCGGAACACAAAGATAATGAATCTGTAATTATTGCAACTCTTGAGGTTGATGGGGTCAGCTTTCGTAAAGCCATAATTACCGCTAGAAATTCCGCCGAAAATACTGATAAGAAATCAGGAAGTCTTAATGAAAATGACCAGTTGAAGGTCTCAGAGAAAATACCAATGCCAGATTTTTCTTCGGATTGTGAGGCATCTGTAGCTATGATATTTGTCGTATGTATCCCCTCTAAATGCCTTTGGAGTAGGCCGTTTAATATCTGGTAAGGCAAATTTTTGGCATGATTTGGATATATATTGTCAAAAATGATTTTAAGGTTGTGCTTTTCCTTGTCAATGGAAGGAACTTCACTCAGTTTAACATCTAAGGGTCCAATAAGTGCTTGTACGTAACTCACCTGTGGTGTATGAAACCGAGGCCAGTAAGATTGAAAAAATAACGCTGGGTGAGACATGAAAATAATTTTTAGTTTTATAGGATATTCATACATTTTTAGAAAAGTTTGTACCGTTAGTATCCTAAATCTGCACAAAAGAGAGGGTAATCTTGCCTCTAAGTACAGGACATTATTGGCTACGAATTTCGGGAGTCCGAGGCATAACCTTAGGGCCTCCCTTTCCAGCAGTACAAGTGGACGCAATTTATAAGCTGGTGCACCCGAATATAAAACACATCCGAATTCTAATACTGGGCGTACATACATTTTGTATATCATAATCAGTGTGTCTCTTCGCATCCCCGATCGACTGTTGCAAAGTCTTCGCAATACTCCTAGCGCTCGTACTCCTTTCTTTGTTATGTATTCAATATGTGTGTGCCAGAGGAGACGATTATCATAAATTATTCCCAGATATTTTACCGAGTCCACTTGTGGTATGTTCTGCAGGTTGCAAGTTAGTGTTATATTAACTGGGTTATCCAAAGGGAAAACTATCACTGAGCTCTTTGAAACATTGAGACATAAATGGATATCCTCTAACCAATTTTCAATGGCGCACATATACGTTTGTAAGCGAGTACATAGGGAATGTATATCAGAGTCGGACGCAAAAAATGCTATGTCGTCTGCATATACGTATGTGTATACACCATTATGGCTGGGAATATTGCTCAGCAATACATTAAAGAGCAGAGGCGAGGTGACTGCTCCCTGAGGAACCCCTCTGGACTGACAATGTATATCTGAAGAATGACCTTTTAGTGAACAATAAAATTTCCTTCCAGTTAAAAACTCACTAAACCACCTCACTATATAATTAGGGATATCATTAAAGTTTAATTGATCCAATAATATTTTATATTCTACACTATCGTAAGCTTTTGAGATATCCAATGTTACCAGGGCTGCTATTTGTCTGTGACGGCGCGCTAATTTAATTCTGCTCTCCAAATCCACATGTGCATGCCAAATAGAACATCTAGGTCTAAAGCCAATTTGGAAGGGGCTGAAAATCTCTTTCTCCTCGACCAATTTCATAAGACGAGCATAAATAATTCTTTCTATTAATTTAACCAGATTAGAAGTTAGCGCTATTGGTCTAATATTGTCAAGGGTGTATCCTGCAGAGTTGTTTTTAAGAACTGGAATTATTTTAGCAATTTTCCAATTAGAAGGAATCCATGAGCATTTGACAGAATGATTAACTATAGCTAGTAAAATATCAGGGGCCTCCCTAAAAAGGATTTTTAACATATTTGTAGTTATTCCATCAGAACCTGGAGCGGAATTGGGAAGTCCTTGCATTACCGTGGCCAGTTCAGTCATTGATATCTCGTTGTAGTCATCACTCGGCATTGCAACTTTAGTGTATGGTGATAGTAGAGATGAAAATCTGCTTTCTAGACCAACTGCTATATCTTTTAGTATTTGCTTAATTTCTTCGTCAGAGTGCACCAAAGAATCTATGTTTGGACGATGAAGAATTTTCCTACTACGGAGGAATTTGAAAAGCGCACTTTTATTTTTGGCTTTGGATAGGAAATCGTAATGCTTAGTGTCGTAGTCATCCTTTGCTTTAGATACTGTGTGTTTGAATATGGTTCGGTAGAATTTATAGTCGCTCCAATTTTTCGGACATTGGTTATGTAATAAGCTTTTCCAGGCAGCTTTCCTTCTTTTAAAATCGCGTGAACAATCCGAATTCCACCAAGGGTTGAGCAAATTATTTTTCTTTGATTGGATCACAAATTCTGACTTTTTTCTAGAAGTTTCCAGAGCACTACAAATTATCCTTGATTTTTGTTCATCAGAAACATCGGATACTGGAGAAATTGCAGATATCAAGCATTTCTTAAATATGCTGTAGTTTATAAATGTATTGGTTTGTTCAGCAGCGAATGTCACTGGGCATAAAATTTCATAAATTACTGGTAGATGATCACTATTAGTGGCACTGTCAATAGTCGACCATGAAGATACTGAGAGACTATTGCTAGTAAATGTTAGATCGATTGTAGAGCAGTTCAGGCCTCTCACGAATGTACAAAATCCAGAGTTTTTGCAAGAAAAGTTTTTATCTAATGACCAGTTCCACAGCCGTTTACCGCAGGAATCTGTTTTTAAACCCCAAGAAATATGATGCGAATTAAAGTCCCCAGAAATCAATATATCTCGCCCACAAAAATTTAATGCCCTGTCAAGAAAGCTAGTACTCTGAACACCGCAAGGAAAATAAGTGTTTATAATATATATCGGAAAACAGCCGGGAAGGACCATCTCTACGGTTAACATTTCACAGTCAGGATCCATAATTTGAAAAATAATTTTTGCCTTATGACATATTTTACCTGAAATGAATGTGATTAGACCTCCACCTCTAGTAGGTCGGTCTAATCTAAAACACCGGTAAGACTTTAAATGAAAATTTTTCTCATTAGTTAACCAAGTTTCCTGTAATAAAATTATATCCGGATTATGTTGATTAACAAGACAAAATAGGTCTACAGTAGCTGATAAAATGGAGCGGCAGTTCCACTGAAGCACTTTCAACGACCCTATGGTGAAGAAAGTGCCGCAGTACAAATTGCCTTCTCCAATATACTTTCTTTCAAAATTGATTTAGGCTGACTTTTCTTCGATTTCGACTGAGGCAGAGATGACGAGTCCTCACTAGCTGACGAGATTGCTCTCTTTTGGGCCCTAGCAATATGGTCTGCATCTGTCATTTCCATATCGTTGATTGGCTGGTTTTCAGAGACAGGAGTAACAGATGAGTTCGTTGACGCGATACCACATTCAGAGTTGGTTATCTGATTACTTTCCTCATTGGTACGCTGTGTAGGTTTAGTATTCAAAGATGTTACAGAGCACTGACCAGCAGTTTGCATGGCGGTATTCATTTTTTCTGAAATAGCCTGTGCAATGCTGTCTCCCAGGTTCGCCAATAGCTGGTCCATAGCCTTCGCTACTGCCTTCTGCACAGCTGCTTCAATAATTGAAGTGAGGGATTGTTCTGAGACAGAATTATGCTTAGAAGCAACTCCTGCATAACCAAATGCCCTTTCTTTCACAGTGATGATTGCTTCTCTCCTAGAACATCGCCGTTTATCTATTATTTCCAGAATCTGTACTTCCTGGGCGCGAGCTGAACAGTTGGGAAAGTCAGCGGTATGGTCTCCACCACATAGGCAACAACGTTCATCTTTTGAAGTGCAGTCTTTTTGGGCATGGTCTTCTCCACATTTGCAGCAGCGCTGGCCCGATTTACACCCGCCGACACTGTGACCAAATCTCCAGCAATTATGACACTGAAGAGGGCGCGGAGCTAGCTGATCTACTCTGAATACGAGTGGCCATATCTTCGGAAGGGCATGTAGTCCCCGCAAAAGTGGCAATAACTGACTCAGTAGGCACCCTGGTATTGTCAACTAGTCTATTACATCGGTAAACTGCAATAACACCAGCTGCCGCTAGTTTCTCCAGTGTTTGCTGAGGAGTTAGACTGGAATCGACACCTCTTACAATTCCCTTGGTGCAAGCTAGGTGAGCAGGAATGAATGCACTCACCGGAGTTCTCGCGAATGTGGAACACCTGAGCAAATCAGCAACACAGGTCTGGTCTGGCGATCTACACACGATACCTCCTCGACCGAACTGTCTCACATCCGTTATCGTCTGGTACAGGGGAGTGGCAGCGTGAAGCGATTCCTGGATAGCCTGAGGGTTGTTCAGACGAATGGAGCCTCCGCTAGATGGTACCAAGGCCACCGGGATGCTTGTGACTCCGCTGCGAGAGAAAAATCCAAAGGGAGGTCGTTAGGTGGGAGAGATGCCGTCCAAGGGGAGAAACCCCTGCCAGGGGAGTTTTTAGACATCGGCCTCAGCTGACGATTTTCAAACTTATCAGTGAATCCGCAAGAATGCAAAGGAAAACCGCTACTAGCACTCGAATCTTAGCCAATCCACCAGAACCAACAAGCACGGGCAGACACCGGCACTCGGAGCACACACGCCGTGTGCGTTCGTACTCGGGGTCTTCAATGTCTTTTGTTTTGTCATCATCAATTGTGTTGCATGCCACAATGGCACGTCGGAACGAGTGTGGCAAGTCTTGGAGCCCATTTAGACATGCACATACACAAGGCAAGTTCACAAATGAATTCAGTTTTAAATGCAACTTTTTCTTGAAATCTCCGGACGTTTCTTTTTTACCGTCTTTATCGACAAACAAGGCGCGTGGCTGGCGTGCCTCGAGCTCGAGACGTGCACTAGGTATGTTGTACCATTCGCCTTGACGCCAACGGAATGCCTTTTTTTTTTTTTTCAAGGTAGACGTAACAATGAGGTATATAAGGCTTTCGCCTTAATAAATTCGCATTCCCAGCTGACGAAAATTTTGTCCCGGTACCGAATTCGAACCCAGAACCAAGAATTTATCCCTATCATGAACCTTAATTCTTCCACATCGCGGTCTCTTGAGAGCTGATTTGCCAAATAGCGCCCCGTGCTGTGCTTCGATTTGTCGATTAATTCGACCTCGCGCGGCCATCTGGTAGTCTCCTCGTTTGCTTGGATGATGGAATGACCACCGCGTATAGCCAGCATTGCATGTTAACCCGCCACGGTGGTCTAGTGGTTATGGTGCTCGACTGCTGCCCCGCAGGTCGCGTGATCGAATCCCGGCCGCGGCGGCCGCATTTTCGATGGACGCGAAAATGCTTGAGGCCCGTGTGCTAAGCTTTAGGTGCACGCTAAAGAACCCCAGGTAGTCGAAATTTCCGCAGCCCTCCACTACGGCATCTCTCATAATCATATCGTTGTTTTGGGTCGTTAAACCTCGACAATTATCGAATTGCATGCTCGCTTTTTGAATTAGGACGATATTATTTTCGTTCATCACCTTGATTAGCGTATATCTTCTTACCGAGAAATTTGTATAATGTTTTCATTGTAGCTTCGTGTTACGAATGGGGGTGACTGCAATTTCTTCCTTTTACGAACCTTCCTCCATCTTGTGGGCTTTCGTAGAACTGATTTGCCAACTTGAGTGCACACACCGCGAACAAATACGTCATGCAAACAGACGCATGCACTGATTAGCACCGCGCGGCGTTAGGTGAGATACTTCGCATCGTGTAGAAAGCGGAGTAGTTTCTCTCGTGATGCACACGCAACCGCAAGTGCTGCAGGGAAGTGCGTCGGGTCGGTGTTGCGACGAATGTATGCAGGATCGTCCACATCTAAGGTGAGCACCTCATTAGTATTCAACACCTCATAGAAGCGGATGTTTGATGCATAATTTGGAAAATGATTACTGTGTTGATCGACACCGTGATTACACGTCATATAACAAATATTCCCTTCGTGAAGGAAGATAAACATTCTAGTTTTACTGGCTTGAATACTAATGAGGTGTTCACTTTAGATATAATCGATTCCGTACACGCGCGCGCGCATGGGTTTTACGAGGTGACGTGGCAGCTGATAAAGAAAGCGGGCGCGAGCACCCATGACGTGGGATATACGCGAGGAGAATGAGCGGAGGCCACGTGATTAACACGCTCATGACGGTTGCAACCACATGAAGTCAACATGCGACGACGTCGAGGTAGAAGAGATTAACTTTGTGCTTAAAATGGACGTCACGAAATAATAGGGAAATTTAAAGGGGGCGAAATGGAACTTGCAGCATGTGGTAGCGAAACTCGCATCTTCCGCATGTGGTGCTCTACTACTGAGCTACCGTAGCGGCCGTGCTACTGTCCCGCTCTCTTGCGTGTTTATCAATTAGGTATATTTGTGTATATTCGCGTCGCTGATTCTATAGGACGAAATCTGAACGTCTTGGTAAACTTAAAGGGGAGATAATTTGACATAAGTTCTTCAGTCGAAGGTAATAATACTTTTACAAAAACATGTTTTATTTTGCAATTGACCTAGCGTTTGTATTTGCAGAACACGAACACGTAGTCTATAATAAAACCAATAGATAAGGAAGCTAGGGGAGGTATAGGGAACATCATTTGTAGGTTTTAACTGTAGTATAGTAATTATGACATAAATGGAAATAAATTAAAGTGGATGAAAAATCAGCTTGCCGCCGGCAGGGACCGAACCTACAACCTTCGGATCTATAACCTGCGTTATCCCCTATACCTATATCTGTCGGTTTCATAAGTTGCGTCTAACAAATAAACGCGCCCTCGATTAATGCCCCTTGTTTCGTCCAAAGACATAACCTGTGACTGGACTTATCTCGTGCAGCTTTCTTTCAGAAACTTCCGAATTCACCACTCCTGAGAGCGTTACTTTTAAATCTCCTCGGTACTTGTGCGTCAACCCCCACCATCGGTTATCGTAGGTTAGCGAGATCAAAGATTACTCTCAAATTGAAAAGAGAAAGTGCAAAATTAGTCAAGGGGAAACACGCCAACCTGGAACACGGTCTCGCACCGTGCCTGGAAGCACGTATAAAAGAAAGCAGATGAATTCAGACTGTAGTCCTCGCGAATAAATATTTGGATTTATAACAGAAAGATGAAGATAACGTATAGATATAATGAGTGAGACCATAACTATAGACTAATTTCAGAAGCCGCAATTTAAATTGGAGGTATAAGGCAACAATACAATAAATATAGGTAAGATAAATACTATAAGTGGCAAAGTATACCTGAAAATTCCGAAGGTCTCTTACACTATCGCTAATACGACTCCAAGGCGAAAGCTTGAGTGGCGATGCATTAAATACTGAAACGTCCCGTCAGAATCCGACGAGGCATTTGGTTCGTCGTGCCTCATTTCGCACTTGTCGGACTGCATACTTATTCAGCCTACCACACAATCCACTATGCTCTGGCTCAGCGCCTTCCATAGCGGCCCCATTCCGCGTTATTCCATAGCAGTCAGTTAGCTGAGTCGCGCGAACGCTGCTTTTTTTTTTTTTTTTTTGAAAGGCGAGAGCCTTAGATGCCACATCAAACGCGAAAACTGTCCATTGGCGTACCGCGGCGTCAACACGAGTGATGCAAAAAATCATGATCACGTGATGACGTCACATATCTCCAAAATTTGTGGCGTCATCACGACATCACGTCATGACGTCATCACGACATCATCGATGATGACAACATCATAATTTCTTTTGTAGTCACGGGAACGCCGCAATGACGAAGTGAAAGGTGCAGCTCGCGCGGTCATGCGATACTTTTGCATCATTTCTCTCACGCCGGCTTTTCGTTCAAGGACACGTTCGTATGAGACATACAAAGCTTTCGCCTTAATATAGAAGCGTATAGAAGTTGTCTAACTGAAGAGACCAGACAGGAATGGCTGAACTGCCAATCCTGATACACTATATGTAAGTATACGAGTAAGTGATGATGATTCTAAACTGTAGCATTGGGAATACTGAGGAAGCAGTAAAAAGTGGGAGCAGCATTAAATCAGTGAGAAGGAAGTTTACCATAGGAATGAGAAATATGGTGGTCAGCCGGGCTTGGTACTCGGTGACTGGTACCGCAAACCTTTGGCAGCCCCAAATTACTGGCTGCATTTTGGTCTTTACATGTGGTATACTGCTGAAATAAACAAAATAAACTGCCTATAAAGCAATGGAAAAGGAAATGGGGTTGCTTTATAGACAGTACTATGTTTGACGTCTGCATCCCAGGTCAGTGGGCATGGACTGAAGATTGCCGTTGTAAGTGCTTCATGCCGCTTGAGTTACGTCGGCAAAAAGCTGGTGGAGATACAAGATTTCAAAAAAATATTTCTCAAGTTAAAAATATAATACCTTTTTGTAACTTTGTCTATGTTCAGCTAATACATAGAGCTTTCAAATGAAGTATCGTGCATATTTTTAGTCCGAACACCAAGGCAAGTTTTTTGATGCTGAATACAGAGCTTTTCTCAAAAAAAGTGAAATTCGCATTTTCTTTTTCGGACGATCTGCTAAACCATCAGTGACTAAATTATTTTTCTTTTGTAGTATGTCAAACAGGCCATCAGTACATCATTCATTTCTACCCTTTGAGTTTGCCTTGTTCCAGTAAAAAAATATCAAACTTTGCAACTTTATTCAATTTTGCTCGTGCGAAAAGCCATCGAAGAATCGATATACATAAATAAGTCATTATTTTTACAGTTACATCACTTCATTAGCTTGGCGGAAATACCATTTAATCGAGTGCATCCCATAAACGTCCTTTGAAAAAAATTGTTGTTTGATGCCCTTCAGCTCAGTCGGTGCAGAACTACACTCTCTCACAAATAGGCGGGAAAATTTCTGGCAACAGAAATAAACGAGCAGAACGAGTTCCGAATTTCAAGAAAAACGTGGAAATTTTTTCAGCCATATTTGTGATGGTCGGAAAAACGCTGGATGATTTGGCATGGAATGACCCATATGACAGTGTGGAAATGGCACAAATGCCTCATCATGCCCTTGAGCCCAATGGCCGTGAGGTAATTGCTTTCTTTTAATGAAACTATCGCAGCTGTGCCTGTGTATATGGCATGAAAACTGTGAACTTCCTCAAGAAATATAACACATTCATATTTAAGAAACGGTTCCCTACCTGTGAACATTAAAGGATGTAGTGGCATTTGTTGTCGGAATGGTACTAGAATGTGCTCTTTCCTATTGACTTCTAAGAAATTCCTGGCATTCTGGCAACATGCGAAGTACGGAGAGTGGCTGGCCACGTTTATTACAGCTGGTGGGCCACCACCGGACAAAAGGTACGTGTGTGTGCTATATGTGTGCGTCTGCAAAGTGTTGCTTCTGTGCGGCGTGTTTTTAATACTGGCGGCCCATCACAAAGATATGGTTTGATAACAGGCAGCTTATATTGTGTTTTATTATCCCACTAGCGTTGCCAGTAATCTCGGAGACTTTTTTTTTTCTTAGGAAGGGTCCAATACAGGGACAACCATGGATGATTTCACAGCGTCTGCGTAGACGGATGTAGCAAGCTGGTCAACCAACACATTGGCTTGGATGTCGCGGTGCCTTGTCACCCAGCATACCACGACATGCTGTTTTGACGCATGAATGCTGCGCAAGAGGGAATATAGGGATGCAATAAAAGAATCTTTGTGCTTTTTGGGAGTTTTTAAGGCCTTAACAACGCTTAAAGAATCAGTGTATGTAACTGCTTTTGAAATTTTTAATCCGTGAATGTGTTTGACAGCCGACATTATAGCATACGCCCCTGCTCTAAACATGCGTTTGTTAAGGTGGGTGCAGGATGTCAGAATCCAAATAGGATGAACCGACGGCTGCGTAAGACGCGCCAGCATGAGTCATTGATGCGCCTGTAAAAAATTATAGACAAGAGTATTTGTTCGGGGAAGTACAGGGTTGGTCAAAAGTTACCAGGCCATGATAGAATAACATGGGATAGCGGCCTAGGAGCTTCTGACCACCCCTGTACATCTGAATGTGTGCAAGAGGGGCGTGCTTTGTAACGCGTAAGAAAGATGCATCGCAGTCTATAAGCTGCCACCGCCACGGCGGGGACTGTAAAGGGGGAGCCATTAGGCGGTGTTCAACAGTGGCCACACCCGTTTCCTCAGCCAGAGCTCTTACACGCAACGAGGACTCTGTCACTAGGTGTCGGTTACGAAAGAGCTGGACAAGTTATTTACGGTAGAATATGCGGGATGATCAGTGCTTGCGCTCACTCACAGAAAATGCACGAAAGCTGGATATGCTCTCTGCAAACCAAGTGAAACTTGTTTGATTCAACGTAAAGGCCTTCCACCCGACTTCTCTAAAAGCACCAATAGAAAGCCGGATACTTGGATGGTAGACAGGGTCCAGCATATTAAAAAAAAAGTGTTACATGTGAAGAGATTTTTGCAAGAGTAATAGTTCACTATATATGTGTGATTGCCGGATTCATTGCGGCCTTCCCATCCTAATATGCCTGTAATATCTGGCGTTTCTTCATTGCGAACATTGCATTCAAGCCACCTAAGATATATAGCGCATCTTTTTTCGGTATTTGTTGTACAACCTCTTGGAGTTGACTGTAGAATTCTTAACTCCCTTTTCTTCCCCATTTCCAAAGGTGGGGCATATTACTTGAATGAGGGTGTGGCGTAATGGTGTCTTTTTATCCTGATATAAATTATGCGATTGCTGACTGGGTTTCGAATTGTTTTATACCATAAACACTCAGCCGTTACTTATCTTACTCGCCGGGGTAGCTTACCAGGTAACGTGTCGCACTGCTGAGCTCTCCGTCACTTCTAAGATCCCCGTCACGGCGATCACATATCGATGGGGGTGAAGAGCAAAAACAACCATGTATACTTAGATACAGGCGTACGTTAAATGACCCCGGTTGGTCAAAATTATTCCACGGAGTCCCCGACTGCGGCGCGTCTCATAATAACGTCGTGGTTTACTGGAACGTGAAACCAAAGAATCAATTTCTTTTCGTTGATTCTCTGCTTGTGTAAATAAACTAATAGTACGCTCGAGCTTCGCCTTCAAGAGTAGAACGCGATAGCGAAATCGGGCCCCGTGCGCATCGCCTTCTCAACTGCTAGCCAGGCTTCGGTTCTCGTTGCATGCCTCAACCGTGCTACAAGGAAACGAACGTCTGTGCGCGTAACATTGGCCGTTTCAAAGAATGCCTACTGCAAGTACAGTTGCGCAGTGCCCACAACGCCATAATTCTTCCTTTTGCGAATCAGCGAAAGGCCCACTACGCGTTCGTAAGGCAACACGCGAACCTACGCAGCTGCTCACTTTGTTGATGCTTTTGCTGATGATTAAATATGTCTGAGTGCTTTGCAATGCGTGGGCCTTTAAAACACCCACTCGTTGCGCAATTGACATGTTTTGGCGCCTTGTGCGATTCTACGCTTCTGCCACTCAATATTACATGCGTTAAGGAGACTCCTCCTTCTACAAGACATTCATATACGTAGTGTTTTTTTTTTTTTTTTGAAACTGTTTCAAGCAATGGCGTGGCTCTGTGGGATAACACATGCCTGCCACGCAGAAGGCCTGGTTTCAATTCTCACTCGAGAGAGAGAATTAAACTTTATTGTCTGACCAGGCGCGCGTTAGAAAAGATTTTTATTATTTATTTTATTTGCATCTTTCTAAATTTTTCGGTCACGGACAACGCTGGTTTTTCGCTCACAACGAATAATGCCGACACCGACGCCGGAATTCCTGCTAAACGAGCTCTTTAACGCTATCGCGTTAAAATATACTCTCGTTAGAATTAAAGTGACCGTCGCTTGTCCATTTTATACTACTTGTTCCTACCATATCTGTCTTCACAATTAATTTTCTAACTTTCCTTGATGCTCTCGGATAGCAGGGCTGTTATTTCGCAACTGGCAGCCTCATTGTCTGGACTTTCGGCCTTGATCAAGGAAAATTATAAGGCACTGTCCTACTCGATACACCTACAAGCGCGTCCCTATTAATAGGTGAGTTGCCTTCAGAATAGGGGGCTTCATCCTTCAGCAACATAGCTTTGTTGAAAAAGTGAAGAAAATGTGCCTGAACGCAGTCAAACCGAAAAACTAAGCAAGAAAACTGATGTTTTTGACCTGAATGAAAATGTAACCGAAACGCTTCAGTGGCTGCCACGTCACTGCGGTGTGATAAGCAATGAATACGCCAGCGATGCTGCTCGTTCAGCTCTTTAAGGCGACAGGGCAGAGACAATACCCCTATCAAGGACTGATACTGCTAGCCAGCTTCGAGTGATCGCACAAGAAATTACTCACTCCCCTTGGCATACAGCAAGTAGACTGAACAACCAGCACCACCACTACCCGAACACTTCACCTCGTGTTGAGATACCCACTCGGCTCCCGCGAAAAGAGGCGACTCTGCTTTCCCGTTTATGGCTAAGCTTTCACGAAGTCATTTTGCGTTCGCATCGGAATAGGTGACAACCCTCTCTGTGGCAACTGTGGTAGCGAGGAGGCATTACAGCCCATCCTCTGCGACTGACCTCGCTACAATGTGCAGAGACAATCACTCACTGTAGCTCGTCTTGTCAACAGGCTGATGACGGCAGTAACCGTTTTAGAATGTCGCCCTGAGAAGTCATCGCGGATGAAGGCGACGAAGGCGTTGCTAAAATTCTTGAAAGCAACAGACTTGTATCGGCGGTTATAGAACAATAGCGATATTGTGACTGTGAGGAATGTGTGTGCTCCCACTCACCCTCTTTCTTTCTATTCCTAAATATAAAGCTCACCAATCCCTTTTCCCATTGTAGGGTAGCACACCAGTTTTTCTAGACTGGTCAACATCCCCACCTTTCCTCTCTCTCCTGTTTCTTCCTTTGTTTCGGAGTTCACTGAAAAGCTATGACTGCTAGCATCTTGCCCGTATCTTCCCGTCGTATATTCAAGAACGTACTGCGTTATACTCGTTGATTATGAAAACAAGGAATTTGATGCTCAGGAATACATTCTGTGGCAAGATTCGCAACGAGGGCGGGCACGTAAATGGAAGCAGAGCAGCCTAACTACCCAAAGTTCGCCCATTAACTCTTTATCTATCAACGTTAGGCCGCTAACGCCAATTAGATATTTGTAACATACGAGGAGCTCGCTGGGCGTCGGCTTGCAAAGCGGATCGGACAATTTTACTTAAAGCAAGTTGGCGCGTACAGTTCCGACTCATTTTCAGCGCAAAAGCGAAACCGAGCGTGGCAGGAGCACACCCAATTGCTTCTACGCATTTACTTCGTGACATCCGGAAAAAGAGAGAGAGAGAAAAAAACTGAGACCAGGGACTGAAGCCTCACTTCGGAGCAGAAAAACGTCCCAGGTGGCGGCGCCGTGGGTCACGCATCAGGTACGCCGGCTCTGCACGCAGTCAGGCAGGCGCTCATGACCGAACAATATGCCGAGCTCTCTCGCTTGTCCGCACACACACACGCACGCACGACACGCATTGAAAATCCACTTGGCTTCTTCAGAGCGCCGGGCGTTAATCCCCACTTGGGGCGACAACGGCGGCACGGGGATTAGGATTAGCTGGCTTCTATGGCTGACCGCGTGTGCGGTGTGGACCACACGTCTCGGCGCTGGATGCGGGAAGCCACGCAAAAGTTGAAAAGGCTGCCCATAGAGATCATGGGAAGGGAGAACGGGCGCCACAAAAGGGGGCTGGGAACCATTGTGCTAAGGCGACCGGGCGAGAGAACCAGCAGACAGACTTTGGGGACAGTCTGAAAATCTGCTTAGTGCGCTCATTGACTTCCCGAGACATACATCCTTTCCTTCGGTTTGTTCTGGCGCCGTGTTACGCCCTTCCTTCTTTATTTCTTTATTATTTTTGCTATACCTCTATCGTGCATAGCCTTTTTTGTAAATCTTTTTCTCCCCAGCTCTGTAAGCGCCCTTTTATTTACCGGCGTTACTCGATCTAGTAACGTAGTATAGTCTGAAGCGTAAGGGAAGGTACATTCGCACACATCTCACTAAGACCCTGACGGGCGTCCGGGTGCCGGAAAAAAAAAGAGAGAGAGAGAGATAAAATGAAGAAACAGCGTGTGTGGGCCTTTAGTATTCCGGGTGCAAAATAATGAAGAAAGCAAAACGAAACAAATAACGAGACCCCAAAAACGTCGTGGTAAGAAAAATGCGAAGACACCTCACGCAACCAGCAACACTAGAGCACGCGACGTCATCACGCTTGCTACACTCTTTCCCACTCTCTCTGTGTATGTGTCCCTTCGGTAGGACGAAACTTTAAGGGATAATAAGGGGAGGGGCGTGCGATACAGGGCGCCAGAAAGTTTGCAATAGTTACAGACACACATTCACCAGGGCAATGAAAGTGCGCAGAAGTGTGGCGTGCGTACTCGAGCCCTACTGCGCTGTGCGTGCGCGTCGCACATGCGAGCTTTAGTACCGTGGGGATAGATGGGGAAGGGGTGGGAAGGAGTGGACTGAATTATCGCGAAACTCTCTTTCTCTCTCCGCCGTTTGGCCTCTTCCCTACACGCGCTCGCACCAACAAAGATCATGAGCAACAAAGATCATGAGAAAATAAGAAAAAACAGGTGGGGGGGATGGAACGGGGGAGGGAGTCCTACAAAAGGGAGGCGGGAACGGTCGCGTTTGCGCTAACAAAGACCTCCCAAATATGTGTGCCGTACACGAGTGGGGAAAAGAAATAAATGAAATGAAAAGCCAGAATTGGACGGATTTAGCGTCTCTAGAGGGGCGCGCAGGCGTTGCGACAGCATTGGCGAGCCCCAAACCGACCAGCCACTCGAGAATAATCTCGACAATAGTGTTGAGGGAGCACGAACGCCAGCGGGTAAGTGGAAATACTCGAGCAGTTAAACCGTGCGCGACACCCCGGGGTGCAAGGTCAAACAAAATGTTAAAAAGAGCACGAAAACAGGGAGGCATTCGGGATTTTGTCGCCGCAAGCGGAGGGTAGTTGTAACTGGTGCAGAAGAAGCGCGGTATAATGAATGGTTATATTTCTGTAAGACAGGGCACATTGGCTTACCTGCAGGTCTACAGGGTTGTACTACTATGCAGCAGGAGCGTACTAGATGATTATTTCATTAGTCGATGCCGAGCGGCCTATGAATGTTGGGACGCGGAATGCTTGGATGTCGCCCCACGTACCATGACTGCGACTTCTAACTGCCCAAGCACGCTCGGACCTTACCGCAACGCCCATTTGTGATGATCAAACGCAAGAAACAAGGCGCAGTCATATAGGGCTCAGACGCGCCATGACAATGCATGGACACCGACAATAGGCGTGAGTTCACCGCCATTCACGATAATTGCGACGCGCACTGATTGACGTCCCGTATTTACAGCAGGTTGCATCGCCACGCGCGATATTGTTCGCATTTGGCAGACCAGAGGGCTGTGCGGAAAAGTAGGCTTGCCTGACTTCGCGTAAATGTAGTTTACGAAAGGGGATGGCGTGCACTGCTACAAGAAAATATAGCCACCCTCGTAATGGGCGAATGTCAAATCGCAGCGCACCACACACCCGACCAAGTTAACCGGGATAAACGGTAATTGAGAGCGTGCCAATTTATTCAATGATCATTGTTGCGTGCCTGCAACAATGGGTACGTGTATACGAGAACAGGGGCGAGACTCTGTCGATCGGCTATGAAATGACGTCCCTGTGATGTTTAGACTCATAAACATGTTTTCATACCATGATAAGTTCTTTAATTTGTGGGTGTCGACAGAGTTCAGACTTCTATACATAGCGCCCCGTAGTTCATTGCATTCAAGGGCCACTGTCTCTATTCTAAAATAAGCCTTGCTATAAAATCCATAGCAGTCAGAGCGAAGTGCGCCACGTAACATTTAAAACTGCAGTTAAACAAAATAAAATAATAAAAAAATGATTGGAGCTAGTAGTTAGTCAATCTGGTACGTGTGCTAAGGTACCGAACGCATGAAAATTACTACAGCCGTCAATAAAAACAAATATTAAATGCGAAACAATCCTTAGCGAACCTTTGACACTTTAAGCGTTTCTATCTATACGTATCTATAGCCGCCTACGTCTGGGTGCTCTCATGATCGCCTCCTAAACTTGGTGTAGACCAATATTCGCATGGGAGGGTAAGAGGATTTGACGAATATGACTGTCGGGTCATGACATGAATAACGTGAAAATCTTGTCGAGTACGTCGTCAAACGCTTTCCTCCAGAGACGTGTGGCACATACCCGTTTGCCACGGGCCGTGGTGTGCGGGTATGCGCCACAGGTGATTGACAGTTTATATCTACCAAGGAACGGCGAGAACAGACATTGGTAGTTGAAATACGCGAGCGTTAAAGAAAAACCGACATCGGCAGCGTTGACCCGACGAATGGAAAGAATATTAATTAGGATGCCAACAGGAATCGAACCCAAGCATTCTACGTGGCAATCAGGTATTCTACCACAGAGCCACGCTGGTCTATAAACTGGTTTGGGAAAACAGCATGATGTCGGTGCGACGTCGATTGTGGTTGTGGTGCTGGCTATCTAATTTTACAAGAAAGCAATACACACTACATATGTACTCCAACGATACAGGCGTCATATCAGATTAGCGTCTGTGGTTCCAATGTTGGCTCAGCTTTTATAGCAGTCTAATAAGCATTACATTTGTATTCCTATGATTCAGCAAGCTATATTGAAGCATTGCTCGACCCAGGAGGAATACATTAACGAAAGTTACGTATCATATATTCACATGGTTGGACCATTAAGTGCACTTAGTCTCGATAATACTGACGTATGTACTCTAACGAGAGGGCTGGCGTTACGTCGCACCATAAGTTACCCTTTAAACGCCAGCGTTGTAGACGTGCCTGGCAAGTCCACGATGTGCACACAGCTACTACACTTACAAAAACACGTAGATCACCCTTTTAACGCTTGGCTCAAAGCCATAAAATACAGCATAGAAGTACTCGCTGACTGCCTTCGCATGAAACCGATTCCCACAACGCGTGGGATCTGCCGAATTTTTCCGAATATATTCCTGTTTTCCTATTTCAATTTTTTGACGCACACGCGGAGTAGTGGTGCTGACGTTCGAAGCTATCGCAAACTATATTTCGCAACGACTGAGAGGGACTTCAGGCAGGCATCGTTGCCCCAACGCGCCGATATTCATACTCGTATATCGCTCCTTACGGATAGGACAAAGAATGTTTCAGTTTTGCCATGTCTCCGTTGTATACTGTCCCGCTAAGGAACACCTATATTATCTCCAATGCCATTTGAAACAAAGTGACATTAACCGAACAACAGGGCGTGTTTATCTATATCACTCGCTGAAACTCAATACACACGCCCTCACACTCCCACACAAAAGAAGGAATTTCGTGGCGCGACGACCCCCCCCCCCCCCATTGTGCTCTAAATAGTTTTCTTTTTTTTTTTACTTTTTTTTGTGTTCCCATATACAAAGTAGTGAGGACGACCGGAGAGGCAAGAGGGAACCATCCAGAGAGACGCGGAACGCAGATTTGCCGTTTCCATTGTACGATTCTAATTGAATAAAACGGCGGGGCTTCCAGATCAGGGTAAACAGCCGGCGCTACCCGCGGCGGCAGCCCCAGGATTTTTTTTTGACGGAAAACGTTGGGGAAGGTTGGGGTAGGATTATAACTCGCGTCCATTGAGACGTGCGACCCGGCGCGCAGTGCCGATGAGGAGGGAAACTCCTCCTTGACTTTTTGAGCGCAGTGCTCGCGCTCGCTTTGCGCTCACTGTGCGCGACGTCAGCTCCGGCGGTCCTATCGGGCCGGTCGCTCTTCACAGCGCGAGGGTATACATATGGCTGGCGTTTTTCAGCCGTGGGACAGTTGTCTCTGACACCGCGCCCCTCCCTGTTTGGGTTTCGCGCGCGCCACAATGGCGATGGATGAACGCAAAAGTCAAGAGGCTTATAAGTCCTCCCCGCTGTGCGCGCGTGGTTATATCCTTTTTCGTTTCACTTCTCTTTCCATCGCTCCCCCCTCCCACCCTTTCTCTTCTCTATCTGTCTCTCAGTGTTGTTTGTCTAGGGCTCTACGTACGCACACGAGATTCGCCTTTGGGAATGAACGCAGTGGTGCGCGGAGTTAAGTGCCCGTCGCTTGAAGTAAGCGTCGTGTATCGAGCGACACAGTGCACGCCTCTTTGCTCTGACAGAAAGGTGCACTTTCCGCAACAGAGAGTTGTCAGTGAAGACTCGCAGTGACACTGTTCTCTACTGAATTTTTGCCTTCTTTCTTTTCAGGATTGGTTGGAGGGGGAAGTGTAACGGTGAGCAGTAAGCAAAGTGGTGCGACTCTTGACATACAGAGAGTGGGATCTCCGGCGAACGAGTCCAACGAATTGACGAAAGAAGTGTTCCTGAAACGACGAAGGAGCCGCCAGTGAAATTAACCGCATCAGTGTGACAGCAGCTGGTGTCAGGGCTGGGCAGTATCGAAGATACATGAATCTTAGATACTATCTTAGATGCTCTTTGAGTATCTTGTATCTGTATCGCGATACGTCTCGCAAGACGTGTATCAGTATCTGTATTTTCGATACATTGAAAAATGTATTGTGTATCTTAAGATACAAGATACTGCGATCGCACCACCACCGTACGAAACAATAAACATTGGCTGAACGCCTCATCTCAAGCTGGTACCGCTGCCACTAAGTCACCGAAATAAAATTAAAGGCCTTGACATTAATTTATCTTTCCACCACAGTTTTCCAGCGATGATAGGTGATGAGCTGTGAGCGTCCCTATTGGCGGAGCAGAGTCACGTGGTGGCGCTCGCGTCGTCTCGATAGACAAGCGCGCGAACGTACGCCAGCCGACCTTTTGTTTTATCGCTTTTTTTTCTTTTTAGTTGTGTCACTGCCGTGACATTTGGCACTTAGCAACTGTCTTGTGCCGCGTACTCCAACGCGCGGCGTCGTTCGCACACATTCTGATGCCACTGTAGTGACATTATCGAAGTTTCTCTTGCGTGGTGCTTCGTTACGAAGTCTGAAGAATGAAAGCATGGGGGATTGCTTTGCGTCTCGTAGATTTCACACATCGGCGATTTGAAGGATCTCGTGGATGTAAGTTTGACTTACATGCACTAAGATTAACTTATATGCAAATAATATTCCAACAGCCATAGCACCACCGGTACCGATGCTGAATCTAACAGAACAAGCATTCACATAACCACCGCCATCTTGGCGTCTTTTTCTTTCATTCAAAGAGTTTTTAAAATCTTAATTTGATTTTTTAGCAGAAGTTCTTTCTTAGCTGCCCTTCTTTACCATCCCGTGCATTACATATGATTCTATCAAGTTTTGTTTCTGGTCTGCTTACTGCAATATGCCTTTGACGTACTGCCAAGGTAAGCTCTCTGCTTTATTCTTGCTTTTGTCTTTCTGGGTCATTTCAGCTACTGTTCACATAATTATAGTCCACTTGAATTTACTGTTATGTAAAGGCGATGTTGAGAGCAAATATGTAATTTTCTGGGTGCGCCTGGCGTATGCAGTAACAAACATTCTGCTTACTACTAAGTAAAATCGCGAAATTGAGTTTCCATTTTACTAACACAAATTATTAAGAGCCATTTTAAATATGTTAGCAAAGATATTCGAGAAACATTGTTAAACCAAATGCTCCGTTTTTCTCATGAGTGTCCCAACGAGCCGTTTGACGCTATTTTCCATAGACACTGAATTTAATTCTCATAGCTATTTAAGGTTACCCGTCGCGGTGGTCTAGTGGTTATGGTGCTTGACGGCTGACTCGAAGGTCGCGGCGGCCGTATTTCGATGGAGGGAAAATGCTAGACGCCCGTGTGCTTCTATTTAGGTTTTAGAACCCCGGGCGGTCGAAATTTCCGGAGCCCTTCATTACGGCGTCTCTCATAATCATATCGTGGTTTTGGGCCGTCAAACGCAACAATTATTACTAGCTCTTGGAGGTGCTGCCTGTATCGTGTTTCTATGCTTATTCGCTGTGCTTGATACGCAACCGCTTTTCCATTTTACTTAGATATAATTATTTTCCTTGTTTAGGCTTCTCTGAATTACTTTACTGTTACTAATCACCAGGTAATCGGAGCTATAAGTGGCATTAGTCTGAATAGCGTCGGTGTCCTGAGGCGCTTTGTGCCACTGTACAACACGTCTGAATAGTTTCTGGGCGGTACATGTTCCTGGTGATGTACACCTGTCCGGTGATCCGTTATTGCGAAAACCGTAATACGTTTACGGGCAAGGTAGAACTCCGCGTTGGTATTTGCACCATCGTGCGAAGGCTTCTTGTTGAAGTTCTTATCATTACATGGCAACCCGCTAGCTGGTCGGCAAGCAGAGCAGTTACTCCCATCAATTACAAAAAGACAAGCAAGGACCAATGTCAGCGAAGAGTATAATGTGCTGCCAGCAGCTAAATCAACGCCAATAAGTTGTTTCGGAATGAAACTAATATACCTTGAGCAAGAAGTACAAAACCTTTGAGATACTAACACACATTCATTCAAATGAATCAAAATTGGTCGCAGTTAATAAATTTTCAAGCGAACATTTTCGTGCATAGGCATTTAGTGCTACATTATATAGATATATAATAACAAATTTGCGAATGTATCGAAGTATCTTAAGATACAATTGGAATGTATCGTATCGGATACAATCAGTGTTGTAGTATCTTGTATCTGCATGTATCTCAAATACTTCTAGCCTGAGTATCTTGTATCGTATCGCGATACAATTTCAAAGTATCTCTGCCCAGCCCTGGCTGATATGCCTAAACTGAAACTTCTTCTCTTAAAATTAATGTCTCTGCGCATTCCAGAAAATGGCAGTTGATGGTTCATATATCTATAAATCTTCGGAAGCAGAGTGCAATTAACCTGTGCTAGTTAGGAGTTTCATAGCTATACACACCCGGTGCCAACACCGTGCACTGTATTTTTCTTTCATTAGCACCGACGGTTTGCTTCCACTTAATCAAGAAAAAAAATACTTCAAAACGTGGGAAGCGAATGTGGCACGACCATCAGTTTTTGCCATGGTCACCAGGGTGTCGAATCGACTTATTTTGTTGCAGTCCCTGCGCTAAACATCGAATTTCGCTACCGCTACAACTTTTTGCCAGGTACTTGGTGAATCTATATGAAAAAGTGGGAGGATCTTTTGCGAGCGAGTCCAACGAATGGACGATAGAATCATTTAACGTCATGTCATGGCGGCATCATTTGACGTAATGATGACGTCACAAATTTCTGTGATATCGTCATTATGACGTCATTAGTGACATAGGTCACGTGGGATTTCGTGCCACTTCATTCGCCTGCCGAGTTTCGCTCAAGAGGCCTCCCAACAAGACATTTAAGGCCTTAGATTTCGCATATCGGTTGAACGTATTTCAAACAGCAGCAGCAGCAGCAGCAGCAGCAGCAGTAGCAACAACAACCGCGCAATCGCCTCAGCGGCGGCGAGTTTTCGTTTGACAGTATCCACACACAGCTGGCAATAGTAGGCTAGAACAGCATGCGCTATTAAAGCGATAGCGTTAGAGAGATCACTTCGCAGAAATTCCGGTGTCGGCGTCGTCGTCGTCGGTTGTGATCGAAATATCAGCGTTGTCCGTGAGCGAAAATTTGAAATAGATGCAAATAAATATATAATAAAAATTTTCCGGCTCGAGTGGGGTTCGAATCCAGGACTTCTGTGTGGCGAGCAGATGTTCTACCCCAGAGCCACGCCAGTGCTCGAAAATATTTTGAAAAAAAAAAAAAACCATATAGGAATGTCATGTAGTGCGAAGAGCCTCCTTAACACATGTAATATTGTGCGGCAGAAGCATAGAATTGCACCTGGCATCGAAGCATGTGAATTGCGCAACGAGTTGGTGGTTTAAAGGCCCAAGCATTGCACAGTTGCTCAGGCATAATTAGTGATCCTCCTCAGCAGCAACAGCGTCAACCAAGTGTGCAGCTGCGCGGGTAAGCGTGTTGCCTTACGACCGCGTAGTGGGTACTTCGCCAATTCGCAAAAGGAAGAATTGCGCCGTAGCGAGCCCTTCGCGACTGTACTTGGAGTAGGCATTCAAGGATAGTTTGAAATGGCCAATGTTACGCGGGAAACGCTCCTTTCTTTGCGACACGGCGTCCACCGAGAAGCGAATCTATAGGCTAGTGATTGAGAAGGCGAGGCGAAAGGGGCCCGATTACGCTATCGCGTTCTACTTTTGAAGGCGAAGCTCAAGCGTCCTCCAAGTTTTTTTTAGATCATGTGTCATAGTGAAGCATTAAAAACTCCTCGGCGAACAATTCCTCCTTGTTTTGACACATTATACATCAGGGGCGTAGCCAAGAAGCGGGGGGGGGGGGGAATTTTCAATTTTGCTTGCGTATATATGGACGCGCACATACAAACGAACGCACGAACATGCATAAAATATGGTTGAACCCCCCCCCCCCCCCCCCCGGAAAAAAATTTCTGGCTACGCCCTTGTTATACATTCAGGAGCCCATTGTTTGTGCAAACGCGCGGATTTTCGCTCCTCTTAGTCACAGTTAAATACAACTTTATAGCAAGAGCAAGGCCAGTGACCCGCAGATGGCTTCTTTAAATGTTTCCTTCTCTGTAAAGGAAACACAACAACGAAAAATAGGGCTGTACACGATCGGCAAAAAGAAGCTTGAGGCCAACGCGACACACGCAAAACGAGAAGGCGATGCGAGGAGACGGCGAACTGAGTAGAGCGGATACGCGGGCGACAAAAGGGAAGCGAAATAGCCGCTGCTCGTCTCGCTACAGTGGTGACGAAAGCCGAACAGAAAAAAAAGTAAAATAAAATAAAAGGGAGTAAGGGAATCGGATGACCCTCGTGCCGCCCTCTGGGTCGAGTTGAAATCGAGAAACCTTGTTAGCGTCAGGACCGCTTTACGCACCCCGCCCATCCAAGACGTTCTCGCGTCGATTCCCAGCGGCGGCATCGGCGCCGGTCGGGGGACCGACGGCGCACGCCTCCCCTCACTCCCCCCTCCCCCCTTTTTTGTGATTCTGCAGTGGTCCTTATTTCGAAGGCTTTTCTCCTTTTCGTTACGCGTCTTGTATTCATGCGGCACGGCTTCTGCCCCTATGCGAGAAGTGCTTTTCGAAAACGGGGAAACATGGCGCCTCGCCTTGGAATGGCGTGTGTGGAGAGCTTATATAGACAGCCGCCGCGCGTGATGGCTAATTTTGAGCCTTGGTAATCGTCGTTGTCATCATCATTGAAATTGCGAAATTATTCCGAGTCTGCTGCTGAACTTTTGGAGTTGTGTCTGCTTTCAGGTGACTCTCTTCTGTCTGCTTTAGCTCCAAAAGCGAAAACCTGGTCAACGCTCGCTCACTCACTCACTCACTCACTCACTCACTCACTCACTCACTCACTCACTCACTCACTCACTCACTCACTCACTCACTCACTCACTCACTCACTCACTCACTCACTCACTCACTCACTCACTCACTCACTCACTCACTCACTCACTCACTCACTCACTCACTCACTCACTCACTCACTCACTCACTCACTCACTCACTCACTCACTCACTCACTCACTCACTCACTCACTCACTCACTCACTCACTCACTCACTCACTCACTCACTCACTCACTCACTCACTCACTCACTCACTCACTCACTCACTCACTCACTGGACTACACTGGAATGAAGTGAACTAAAGTGAACTGGACTGGACTGGACTGGACTACAATAAAGGTATCTTCTCCAAAAACTGTCATTACTGTAATTCGCTAAGCCAGGGGTCTCAAACTCACTTCATCTAGCTGGTCGCCGCAGTCAAGGACATTTAGACTCGTGAGGGCGGGACTGTGAAGAAGGTTAGAACGGAGGGGAGGGGGAGGGGAGAAGGGAGGGTAGTTTGAGCAAAGCTAATCTTTGAAAGAAGGCCTTTCCATGATCTCACGTATGGTTCATTTCTGAAGGGCATTTTGCGTGACGATTCGAGAAACATATCGATATCGGGCATCCTTCTCTTCTCGCCCCATACTCTCTTCTCTTGCTCCCGAAGCGGGTCGGAGAGGAAATCTGGTATTTCGGAGCAGGAAGCCTTGGTCCATTGCGAAATCATCTCTTCAACCAAAAACATTCGAAGTGAAACCCGTCCGTCGGCCTTGCCCAGCAAGTTCCTTTCTGGTGCGGGCAGTTGTACATTGCTGGATGAAGGTTCTTCAAGATACTTATCAAGAATATATATATATATATATATATATATATATATATATATATATATATATATATATATATATATATATATATATATATATATATATATATATATATATATATATATATATATCTATGGGACGGAGACAGTCAAGCGCACTCCGGGCCTCTAGCGATAAGTCCGCGGGCCGCCTATTTGAGAATCCTGCTCTAAGCAGCCATATGATTACGAAAAGCTTTGTGAAACATCCCTGCTCGATACGCACATACCTTGCCTGTGCCGTTCTGGAAGTATTTTGAATGACTGCGTGATAACGAGGTTTTTCATGTTCGCTTTATTGTCTGCATGTCAGCTTGCAAGAGCGACGGAAGCGTCGGGCAGATTTTTCAGATGCAAGTATTCGAATGCGCAATGGGCACAGTGCTGTATAGTCGGTTAGCTTGCACGACACGCGTGCGGACAAGTACATGGCAGACAGAAACGTTGCATTAGCAAGGTACACCCGACGCAAAAAATTACGGGACGTTGGTTTCACAACAAATGCGAATTTCTTCACAATAGTGTGTAAATGCTTCTAATCTAGTTGGTGACTGTGTAGGTTGCAATACCAACTACAAACCGCAACATTAATTTAGAGGCTATGTTCCCGGACAAAGCGAGAATATAGCTTTCTCGAGCATTTAATATAATAATTCCTGGGTTTTTACGTCACGAAACAGCGATATGATTATGAGGGACGCCGCAGTGGAGGGTTCCGGAAATTTCTACCACCTGGGGTTCCTAAACGTGCTCCTACATCTAAGTACACGGGCTTCTAGCATGTAGCCTCCGTCGAAATGCGACCGCCGGGGCCGGGATTCGATCCCGCGACCTTTGGGTCAGCAGTAAAGCACCGCAACCACTAGACCAGCGGGGCGGGTTGCTCGAGCATGTCGCGTACCACAAATTGTTGCTGTTGGGAGTACGTATACGGGGGTGTGGACATTCTGAGATCAAGTTTCTTTCTCGACAGCAGCGCTCGTTTCTGTTCTGGCGGAAGCATTTGCCTTTACGTGGATGTGCGCTTCCACAGCTCCCTTGCAGGATCGAGCTCGCTTTGTGACTGGAAGGTGTGTTCCTCGTGACTGCAACTTTGTCAGCGAAGAATAACAACAATGCGCATTACTGTTTTGTCGTTGACTGTTATGAAAGCGATTGAAACGCGAAATGGCTGTCAATGTGGAAATTCGCCCCTTCTCGAGGAAACGATCTGATAAACGCAGATGACAATGCAGAATATGTCGAAATTGTGCGCGTTTACTCGCGGCCATTGAGCTAACAGCGTGAACTATATACGTGTAGCAGAGTGATTAATTGGGCTAGTTGGTGGTTGTTCACGATTTCTTCTTGCGCTTCGTACTACGAGACGGGGACGACACAGGGACTACAGGACAGGTGCGCACCACCTGTCCTGTAGTCCCTGTCTCGTCCCCGTCTCGTAATACGAAGCGCAAGAAGAAATCGTGAACTATACGTGTTTGTTGCGAAAACCACGTAGACTCGATGCACGACGCGCCCATCACTCGAGAGGCGGTGCTTTCTTCTCAGTCTGTGGCCTGCATTTATGAGAACGCATACTACAACGAACGGTAACAATGTGCTTAATACGCGGTGCGCGTGCGATATGCTGTCAGTACATCTGCACAAGATGCACACGCAAGTAATGTCTGCAGTGAAATCTTCTAAGAGATAGGGACAGCGGGCGTGCGTTGAATCGATTGAGCATGTATAGTTAAAAGTGCTCACTTCGACTAGGTAAGCTAATTTAGTCCTGCAGTTCGCCATCATATTCATATTATATGACACAGTATACTCAACCATAGTGCCTATAGATAATTATTGCGCTCATGCTGTGTTTGTTGCGCAAACCACGTAGACTCGATGCACGCCGCGCGCATCACTCGAGAGGCGGTGCTTTCTTCTCAGTCTATGGCCTGAATTTATGAGAACGCATACTACAACGAACGGTAACAATGTGCTTAGTACGCGATGTGCGTGCGATATGCTCTCAGTACATCTGCACATGACGCACACGCAAGTAATGTCTGCAGTGAAATCTTCTAAGAGATAGGGACAGCGGGCGTGCGTTAAATCGATTGAGCATGTATAGTTAAAAGTGCTCACTTCGACTGGTAAGCTACTTTAGTCCTGCAGTTCGCCATCATATTCATATTATATGATACAGTATACTCGACCATAGTGCCTATAGATAATTATTGCGCTCACTTCCACTGGTAAGCTATTTTTGTTCTGTAGTCACCATCATATCCACAGACGATGCAGTATACTCGACCATTCCTGACAGCCAAAAAACGACGAATACCCTGAAGCCAATACGCTCGAAGGTGTCCAAAACAGAATTTTTGATTACTAATCGCAAGGTCTGAGAGGGGCAACAGAGTCCCCACGCTGCGTGCACTGAGTTGTTGCTCATTTAGTTCTCGAATACCCTCCGCATTAAAATCTTTCGCTTATTTAACAACTTTTTTTTTTCTTTTTAACAACTGCGTCGAAGCGCATAAAATATTCGCAGATTCCAGACAAGGCACTTAGAATATAACACCACACACAGGAGGAGAATAAGTGAAGCGTCAACGCACCGCAAAGCGACGAGCATTACGTGCCAGCGCCTCGCAACTATTATGCATGAGATGCAAAACGCGAAGCCCACGTACGCGTTTATATATATACACGACACATAGGCGCGTATATATAAATACGCCTATATTTTTCTACCACCTATGGGGAGCGCATAAATGTATCCCCCCCGCCCCTTATGCTGCGCGGCACCGCCGCTTTTACACTGTCGGCTTCCACGTCTAATTTATTTCCCATCTATAGGCACTCGGCGCTCCCGTGAGAGCGGCCGCTAAGAGACGCTGGCGGCCTTTCATCTCGATTGCCCCACGTCGATTTCTGCTCTCGCCGGGCTGGCTGGGCCCATTACTCCGCAAAATCGACTTTATAGGCTCGCGTAGGCGACGAAAACATTTACGATACATCTCCACTCGGGCCGGCTACAAACACACGCACGCACGTCGACGCCGAGATGGAAGAAGACTCCCTCGGGTGTACGGCTCGCTTAAGGAGGCGGCCAAATAAAAGCGGCAAATAACGAGGCAGCGGCGACGCCGCAAGACAGCGAGAAAGGCGCCGCCGCCTCCTCGTCGTCTTCGCTTGCCTGACCCCTCGATCGGTCGGCAACGCAGAAAGCCAAACTTCGTTAAGCAGCGCTAAAAGCGCCTGCGCGGAGTGTTGTAAGGGATGGCCCCTTTCCGCCATATTGATCGCGCACCGCGGTGAGAGGGAAACAGACGCCTCAGTAAGGATGCGCACATCTCAGCACACGCGCGCGAACGGAGTGAACGGCCGCCTATTCGACGACCGCATCGCCCGGCCGCTCGGCCCAGTCGAGCAGAGGAAAGAAAAAGTACTAACAACGGCATAGAGCTTTGTCCTGCCTTGAATTTCCGTTTAAAGCAAAGCTTCTTTACCTCTTTCCTAGACTTTGCGGTAGCTGTCTTCACACAGAACACACAGAACATGGACCACACAGAACATGGAACACCCAGAACATGGACCAATCCCCCTCGCTCTCTCTCTCTCCCACTCACTGTCTCGCTGTTATTGCACACCTATACTCTATCTAGCTTTTTTTTCTTTTTTTCTTTTTTGCAAAGCCGACAGTGTCGGACACGCTAAGGCGACGTTCGTCGAATGTCCAGTGTTTACATGTGTAGCCAAACACCCTTTGCGAAAGCGGACTTTTCCACTATAAGAGCGCTTATGGGGAGAAGCCCGCTTCACAAACGTCTTTCGTTCAATTGTGCTGTACAAATGTGTGTGTGTGTGTGTGTGTGTGTGTGTGTGTGTGTGTGTGTGTGTGTGTGTGTGTGTGTGTGTGTGTGTGTGTGTGTGTGTGTGTGTGTGTGTGTGTGTGTGTGTGTGTGTGTGTGTGTGTGTGTGTGTGTGTGTGTGTGTGTGTGTGTGTGTGTGTGTGTGTGTGTGTGTGTGTGTGTTGTGTGTGTAGTTGTGTAGTGTGTGTGTGTGGTGTGTGTTGTTGTAGTGTGTGTGTGTTAGATAGATAGTTCCTTCTCAGTTCATACAGTCTATACGTGCAAATAAAAAAGCTGGCTTACTTCCTCTTTCTGGCGGCAAGCCCTACCATCTCGCTCTTACCGGCGCGTTCGTAATGGCTCGAAAAGTGTGGATTCTCGCTATCCGTGTGCACGTCGAGGAATGTTCACAGTAAACAAACAAATAAATAAATAACTAAATAAATAAATAAATAAATAAATAAATAAATAAATAAATAAAATGCGGATTAGAGAGGCTCCCTTGATGCGGAAACCTGCGCACGTTATTCCTACCACCTAGACCTCGTCAGGAGGTCCCCTTTGTTTGGTTTGAAAGCAGATAGCATTGCCTGCCTTGACACGTTTCTTCACACTGCCGGATGGCGGGATGTAAGGGGCTCATAGATGTGGAGACGGTTTTAATTGGGCGAAACTACCGAAATGAAAGCAGATCACCAGGGAAAGGGGGGTTGCGCCGACGCCTCCGATTAGCGCGCTTCTCTTTGCTCGTCTTGCGGTGGATCGTCGACGATCGCGGTGGCGTGCAACGGTGCGTTAAAACTAACCGATCCTTAGCAAAGAAAAGTGGGCTAAGCAGTGTAGAATACGTGCCGAAAGCGTTCGGTAGCGTTGTACATGGCTCGCAATATATTTATTATGCGGCAAACAATACATTATCGCCGGCAGATACGAGTACCTAATGCCAGAGATATCGACGGGCAGCCGCATTCCATTCCTCTCGAAACGGGGCATGAGCACTCTCTCCGGTTATTCCTCAAAGGAAAAAAAAAACAAAAAACAAAACAAAAGGAGGCTTTTCACTTTGTGAAGGCGGACGACCAGCGAAGCTGTTTAGCGCACGACACCGAGGTTACAAAGAATTTTCAAAAAGATACGAACTCATTTATTGCCTGGATCGGCATCGGCATGGCGTGTTCTTCCTTCTAGCGTTCACCAGCTTCTTGAGCAGCCCCTTAAAAGGCGTATGGGGTGGCCACCCAAACGCATGTTTAGCATCAAATTTCGCCAAGCCGGAATTTTCCTGATGTGTACGGCTCACAATGTCGGCTTTACAACTTGTCCTACAGAGGGTTTTTCTACCACCACCACGAAAGTCGATGAAGCCTTCATAGTAAGTGTTCTCTCTTTAGATTGGTTTAAAATAACAGCTCTCTGTTATTTTAAACCAACCTCTGTTATTGTTAATAACAGAGATGTTTACATTTGTTTTGCACTGCGGGTACTACGGTTAAACAGATAAGCACTACCCACCAAACGCAAACAATAAGCAGTCCATTTGTGCATTTGAGATGACTTGCCGTTTTTCCTGACCAGATTCTGCTGCAACGCGCCTTTTTTTTTTTTAAATGTTGGTCACGTGAAGTTCCGGTTTGACGTAACACAGTCGTGGCTATAGTGAACTGGAATATACTCTAGTGGCACGACCGGCAGGCCGCGCAGCCTCTCTCGGAGGTCCGAAACGCCACGGAACGCCGCTAGGATTTCTCGTGGCGCCACTGCGCCTTTTCCTAGGTGCGGTGGAGCGGCCGCGCGGCACGTGTCAATCAGCACACTAGTTCACTACAGCGCGGCTGCCCGAATCTCGCAAATCGCTTCGTCGGCGGCTACAATTTGATTACCTTACAAGTACCGAAGTGTTCTGTTGCATTTTCTCGCACTGACCATAGTGGAGCAGCTGTCTGTATCTTGTCGGGTAACCCGCTAAAACAAAGACGCGACCTCATGTTAAATATTCAAACTGGGAATCAGTTCGGTTGGAATTTTATATAATCTAACTTTCTCAATATCGATAACAGAAATTTCATGTTTGGTTGCCTTTACCAATCACTTTCTTCCTCAGGTTCAGATTTGTGTGTTTCTCGTAAATAAATAACGGCAAGGTTATCTTCAGATAACAAAAAAAATATATGATAAGCATGGGTTATATACATAAATTAATGGACTCATCCCTGAACTCTGAGTTATTCATCTTGTTTTCATGGTTTTAGTTACGAATGTCTTATTAATACTTCTGCTTGCTCAGTTCTTGGCGGCTCGAGCACTATAATCGATCCTGCATTGTCTAATCTTTTGTTGTCCATCTCACGTTGGAGTCTTTACAAATTGACCTTACTGACCACTTCCCCGCCATTGCGCGCACTACATACCTGGCCAGTATTCTTATTCCAGCTCTTACACTCTGGTTTGTATAACAAATCATTGTTGAAGCTGTATCTAATGCAGACAAGTATATTCTAGTTCACTATAGTGGTGGCATTGCCTGCGCGCTAGCCGCGCTCAGTTTCCATGTCGCCTCGATTGGGGCCTTGAATTTCGATTATTAATATATCGTATTACATGTGTTTTTCAAAATTACGCGTGTTTTTTCGCGCCACGAATTTATTTATTTTTTATTTATTTATTTATTTATTTATTTATTGCACCTTCAGGGCTTTACAGCATTGTAGAGGGGAGGGGAAAATAAATAAATAAAAGATAACACCATTCCAACTAAGCCACTTGCAATACAGTCAATGCAGGAAATCAGGAAAATAAAAAAAATACAAAAGGCACATTTAACAGAAAAGCGCAGCACATACATAAAAACCAAAAGCATACCAAAGAGAAGTCACTGCATCACGTAAGCACGAAATTATATCAGTGACATAATTAATACATTTCGGAATGTGTCAGGGTTAATAATAGTGACGACTGATGCAGACAGGTGATTCCAGTCGCGGCATGTCTTTGGAAGGAAGGAATCAGAGTATGTTAACGTGTTACTACAAGGAATGTATACTTTGTGATTGTGATCTAAGCGAGATGATATGAAAGATTCAGGCTGTATGAAACGTGATTTTAAACTGCGATTTTGATAATATATTTTGTGAAAGAGACAAAGGCATGCCAGCTTTCTGTGCGTGGCATGTGACGTAGGATTGAGGTTGGCTTTCGTGGCAGATACACTGGAGGAGGAGGAATAAACTTTATTAAGAACCATGCAGCAATTTAAGTGCCTTGGCCTACGCCTCCCACGTGGGGACGTCGAGGTCTTGCCTCTTCGCCGCCTCGGATGTTCGATGATAATTTGATAGGATGTAACGTTCCGAGCGATTTTGAACAGCCTCTAACTTGTTTATTAATGTTATTTGGTCGTGGTTCCACATGGATGAGGCGTATTCTAGCACAGGACGAACATAAGTGATAAGTAACTGTTTTTTTTTATGATGATGGTGCAAGAGGAAAGTTACGTTTTATGTAGCCTAGCGTGCGATTAGACTTCGATATTACACAGTCAATGTGATCGGACCAGGACAGAGTGTTAGTAATTTGGACACCAATATACTTATAGGACCCGACGTATTCGAGCGGGATGGCATTCAAAGAGTATGAGCAGTTAGATGAACGTGTGTGGTTACGAGAAACTTTCATTGCTTTACATTTAGAACTGTTAAGTTGCATTTTCCAGAGGTCGCACCAGCGCAGAATGTTTTTCAGGTCATTTTGAAGGGCCTCAGAATCACAGTCGTTAGTAATTTCGCGGTAAATAACGCAGTCATCTGCAAAAAAGACAAATAGGAGAAGTTATATTGTTAGGAATAGTAGTGGGCTCAAAACAGAACCCTGTAGCACACCGGAACGCACAGGAATTTCAGAAGAGTCAGTATCGTTAGCGGAAACGAATTGCGCGCGGTTAGAAAGAAATTCTTTTATGCAAATGGACAACAGGTGGTCAATGCCTAAGGATTGTAATTTTAGTAGGAGCAGCTGGTGGTTAACCTTGTCAAATGATTTCGCGAAATGTAAGAAAATACAGTCAGTCGCCACGCCTCTGTCCAAAGTAACGTGCAAACCATTAGTAAATATAATTATTTGGGTTTCGCATGAATAGATGTTACGAAGACCGTGCTGAGATTTGTGAAAGAAGTTATTTGATTCCAAATGTTTAACAAGATGGGTGTAAATTACGTGCTCCATAAGATTGCAAGGAATGGATGTAAGTTAGATAGGACGAGAGTTGCGGGCGTTATGTCTGTCAGCAGACTTATGAAGTGGCATGGCTTTGGCTGTCTTTCAGTCTGTAGGTAGACAGCCATCTTGTAGTGATTTAGTGAAGATCCAACCAAATATTATTGAGCTATATTATTTCGTATCCGGCAGGAATACGAAATAATATAGCTCAGTATAGTTTAGTTAGCTCAATATAATTAATAATATAGTTAAGGGTGTCGATTCCGCATGAAGAGCAACATTTCAAGTTACTAATAATCGCTGCAATGCCGGCCGCGTAAATTGCAAGAGGATCAACGGGTTGATAGTTAGTATCGTGAATGTGCGGATGATCGTTACTGCTAGAGTCAGTGAAGGAGGAGGCAAACGTTTCATTAAGTAACGAGGCGCAACGATGTTTAGGAACAGGATTACCGAATTCTTCGACGAGTCACAGCGTTATTTCATATTTGGGTTTAACTGCGTTCCAAAATTGCGTTGGTTTAGTTTTAGGGGCGAAGCACCTTAAGGCCGAAGCTTGTCCGTATGGCGTCCGTGCGCACGGCGCAAATCGAAACATCAGGTTTAACAGTAGACTAAAATCACTCATAATTGTGGCAAAACAATATAAAATACCTACAAGCACGAACCCTTTATACTAGTTGACGACTGCAACGTACACATTATGTACCTTAGGACCTAGCTTTGTCATCAAATCTCACTGTCCGCTGTCACAGTATATAGAAAACCGCTGCTATAGTCGAAACATATGTGTGTATGTGAATCAAAAAAGGTTTACAATAGACTAACATCAATCATAATTGTGACGAAACTATATAAAACACCTACAAGCACAAACCCTTTATACTAGTCGGCGACTTCAACGTAGACATTATGGACCACAGGACCTAGCTTTGTCATCGACTCTTTATGTCACTTTATGTCACTTTATGTCACTCAGTTTACATTATATGGGGCAACGCTTGGGTAACGTATGGTTACTCACCGATACGATACCCAGAGCTTCGCCCACACGTCATCATTCACTTCATTCAGTGCGGGATTTTTTTTTAATAAAGCAGGAAGCGTAGCGTGAAAGAAATGGTGTTTAGCACATTTGATAGCCTTAATGTAGGATGTAGTAGCTGCTTTATAGGCGGACCGACCTTCAATGGTTTGTAATCTTTTTGCGGCACGAAACAGCGGTTATTTTTTATTGGGTAACCTTTTTAAATTACCTAGAATACCACGGCGCACCTTACAACTTTTCACATAAACAACGCCCCGCAAGTTAATAATTAAGAAGTTATTTAAGGAGTTTTTGTTAATTAATCACTGCAATACAACTTGAGGTGCGGCAAAGTATTTCCGCCTCGATGTAGAGTTCGTGTGCAAATATGACAGGTTCCTGACGGTCCTAGCATTTTTATAAAAATCTGTATTGAAAAAACAAAACAAAAGAAAAACACAAAAAACACCTGTATTACCGAGAGTAACAAACCGATAACTAAATGGCAAGAGCGTTTTTGTACTCGAGGACAGAGGAGAGTACATATGCACAGCGCTGCTCTCGTTTTTGCGAACGTCCAGCGGACCAATGTGTGTCTTTGGATAAACGCGTTCATCTGTCGCGCGTGAAGTGCTGCGTAATTGCGAAATGAGTAACCATAACAGTCTCATGGAAGGAGGAGTAGCAAGCCGGCGCGACGTCATCTCTCTCGTTTTTGTTTTTATTTTCAGTCGGACGGCGTCATCGGCTGATACAGATCATCCTTTCGCACAGTGGCGCCAGCACATCCGGTGCGAATCGCCAGAGCCCCGCTCCATGCGCCAACTGCTCCGTCGCTCTTGGCGGAGGCGGAATAAGGAGCTGGAGCAAACGAGGCGGCAGGCGAGGGCGTCTACTCGAGAGCTGCATGGGTTGTGGCCGAAGCCGTATAGCCCGAGACAGGACTCCGGTCCGCGGCACACCGAGTGGCGGGAGAGCGGGAGGAGAACGTGCTCGGCGTGGAGGAGAATAACGGAGAGGATGACGGTATTAGGGCTCGCCAAGAGGGAAGCAATAAACCTATAAAAAGGTTTGTCCGGGTCATCGGGGTACCGCTAATGGACAATTTCCAGCACAAGCGATCCAATATACCTTCGCGATTCGCCGCTGGGTGCGGTGGTGCAGTGGGGGGAAACCCGCGTTGCCCGGGCAACGCCCCGTTGGCGCACCTCCCCTCCGCCCGGCGGCCAACAGGGGCGCGTGGAGGGTGCCTTCAATCGAAGCAGCGAAACAGGGTGCACGCCGAGGGCTCAGTGAAGTGAGAGGAAGGGGGGAGTAGATGGAGAAAGACAGCAACTGTGCTATAACCACCATTACCACCGCCACCACCACTGACATCTCCGCCGTGTGACACCCGGTCGCGCAGAGTTCGTGCGCCTGCCCGACTGACCATCTCCTTATACGCAGCCGTTACGACCGACACACAGTGTTTTTCTCAGTTACACGATTGCAACTATTGCCGTCTAGAAGAGGCGCCACGGTTATGTACTGTATACATTTATTAGAGTTAATGGGCAGTTTTAGAATACACTTCAAGAAAGAAAGAAAGGGTTTGTGTTACTCTTTCCGGTGAGCCCTGACTTGCCACGTGTATGGCTCTTTAAAGAGACACGTTAACTCTTTTGGGTCCCACGACTGTCCGACGAGAGTATATCTCCAAAGAGAGTTCACGAGCCTCTTTAGAGTCGTATACGTTGCAAGTCAGCACTCACAAAAGAGAGCCAAAATAATCTTTTTTTTTTTTTCTTAAAGTGTAGGGTACGCAAAGCTTTGCGTTAGTGTTCGTCGCCACTGCGCATGCGTCATACGCTATCCTCTTGGGTACCCACGTTAAGTTACGAAAAACAGTGTATCGTACAACGCTAACGCTGCGAACCCTATCTAAAACTGTCTAATATGTAACCAGGGTCGAATCGAGCTTGCCTTGAGTTCGAGCCTAACATTGGAAGGCGAGAAGCTCGGAGACATGCTCCTGAGAAAGTTGCAGCTACGCGCTCCACTTCTAAATTCTCCTTGCCGCGCATATGACTGCAAGATTTGGCTGAGATGTTCATAGCTGTGTCTTCTATCAGCAGGATGTGTTTTCTCACCAAGCCCGAGGGGCAGTTCATGACCTCTTTAAGCCACAGCATAACGAAAAAGAAATTTACGGGAAAAAATTCGGCAGATCCCACTCCTTCAGGTAGTCGATGTTATGCGTAGCAGTAGGCGATTAGTGGCCCATACCGATATATATTTTTTCTTTTTGCTTTGAGTGAAGCGTTGCGAGTTGGACCGACTTCTTTGTGCGTTTTGAGTAGTTTTGGTTATAGTGTGGGCAGCCCCTAGCGAGAGATTTATTCGAAGAGGGGGGGGGGGGAGCACTTGCTGAAGGCCTTGACTACTTGTGGAAAGCACCTATTTTAAGGTAAGTACCTATTTGTGGAAGCAACAACTCGGGGAAGGGGGGAAGGGGGTCTCCTAGGGCGCCCTCCCTCTCCTTCTCCCCCCCCCCCCCTCCCTCCTGGCAACGGGTTTGATCGTGGGCTCACGTCGACTACACTGACGCCCTAAAGGGCGTCAGTGTAGTCGACGTGACGTGTATGATCCGACGTGACATCGGTACTCACCTTAGAGCACAGATGTCAATTTCATCGAAATGAACTGCACGCTACTGTGCGATGATGTGCACATCATAAGAAGCTGTTTTTTCCGTATTCCTCAGGGTTGAGCAACGGTTGACCATAGCTTGGCGTGTAATGGGGGTTAATATGAGATGTTTATCGCATTTTTACAAACGCCGATAGCGAACACTGCAACCACAGTTGACGTTGCCGTGACATGACGCCGTTATAGGGTCTTTTTCGTAAGCCGTTTCAAGCACTGGCGTAGCTCCGTGGATGAATACTTGACTGTCACGCAGAATGCCTGGGTTCGGTTGCGGCTCTAACCGTGATTTTCAATCTTTCCGTCCCTCCGACATATCTCTAATCGACAGCGCTGCCGACGCCTGCCCCGCATATTCTGCGACACAAGCTCCATAACGCGATCGCGTAAAGATTTTTGAAAGTCCGTTATCGCCGTTCCTGGGTTGATACAAACTGTGAATCACCTGTGACTCATGCCCGCATTCCATGGGCCGTGGTGTACAGGTATGTGCCACACGTGACTGAAGGAAAGGGTTTCATAACGTACGCGACAAGTACCTCACACTATTCATATAATGACCTATTCATCGCATTCGTCCTACAATAATTAATGCTCTCCCATTCAAATTTCCGTATGTGTCAAGTTAAGGAGACGACCACGAGAACGTGCAGACGTAGGCGGCTAGATAGATAGATAGATAGATAGATAGATAGATAGATAGATAGATAGATAGATAGATAGATAGATAGATAAGATAGATAGATAGATAGATAAGATAGATAGATAGATAGATAGATATATAGATAGATAGATAGATAGATAGATAGATAGATAGATAGATAGATAGATAGATAGAAACGGTCAAAGTGCCTTTGGTTCACTAAGAAATGCTTCGCATTTAAAAGATTGAATTATGAGGTTTCACGTGCCGAAATCGCGGTACGATAATGAGGCACGCCGTAGCGGGGGGATACTGAATTAATTTAGATTATCTTTAGTTCTTCAACGGGCACATAAATCTGCAGTTCACGGCAGTTTTTGCATTTCACTCTCACCGAAACCACGCTCTTGGGCTTAGCAGCGCAACATACCGTAGCCAATAACAGTGGCGTAGCCAGGTGTTGGGGTGCGGTTTCGTTTTCCCCTGACCGGCCGCACTGAACATATCAGTTGGTTGGCGGTCATGTGTCCTTATGGACAGCTCTGTATACAGCATAATAAATTTATTTTTTGCGAATATATATTCTTGCTCAGAATATTCCTTTTTTTCAAAATTAGGCGGTCAGTCCATAAATGTAACATTTCCAATTAGAGCATCCAGCGTGCACCTCACAATTTACAAGCGAACCGCACGTAGACATACATTCTATAGGCTTTCTGCGATGCACCCGTCCTCTTTCGGTCGCATCGGGAAGTAAGAGAAATAAGATAACTCATGCAGGTGTTTCCTGTCGCGGAAGCATGTGTGACACTCGCTGCTACGGGTAAAACTTCGTCTGCGTGTTTGAACCTTCCGAGGTGGTTTCGGGGAGCTAGTCGACATTCATGAACTTTCTAGAGTCGCTGCATATAAGAGGACGGCGACGATGGCGCCGGCACGAAGTGCAACAATAATTTCAACCCCGCGTTTCCTGACCGCTTCAGCCGCAAGCCAGTGGAACGAGATCGTAAGAAAGCTGGGAGGGAGGGGGGTGACGACGGGTAAGGGGAATGGAGCGCGGTAGGAGGGGGGGGGGGGGGGAGAGGCGTCGCCGACACGAAGTTGGGAAACGTCTAGAACTGAACTGTGTTACGGCAACGCAGACCGGGGAAGAGGAGGTAAATATGATAATGACAACGAGACGTGTCGCTGCATGCAGTCCGCGTGTGCACGTTCGCGTGCCTCATGGCTGGGATCTAACTGCCTACATGTGTAAACAACATCCTGAGCAGCAATTTTACTGCGGCCGCGAAGATCGAAAAACAATAGCAAAAACAAACAAACAAACCAACAAAGACTATCACTGGGGACACGAACAACATATGCGCGCTCCCTTCTCATATATATGCTCTCTTGAGAAAGGGTGGACATGAATTTCGCTACCCGACTATATGATAAGATTACATTACAGCGCGGAGGAGGTCTTGCATGTAGAGTTGTGCGCATGTACGAATACAAGCTCAAATGGCGAGAAGGGGAGGGAGGGGGGGGGGGGGCTGCTGCTGAAAAAGGCCAAGTCGTATAGACGAGAGCCAAGATCGACCCAGTATAGGTTGTATAGGGTGGGTGTCGCAGCATCCGCGATTCCCATATTTCGGCGGCGCATAAACATTCGCGCATTTTCGGCACTGGACTCACGCCACCATATTTTGTATGCATTAAGACGGACTGTCCCAAAGCCCCGCATAAGCCGCCCGGACGGTGGCATATATAATCTGCGTCGTTCCTATTATACGTTTTTTTTTTCCTATAACGTACTTGCGTGCACGCGCGGATGTGTTGGGAAACGATGGCGTTGCATGCACAGGCCTTCCTGCATGGTCGCTGCATGTGAATATAGTGAATCTTACGACGGGGCTGCAGGATTGCCTGCTGCTCTAGTGCTTTTTCGTAACTGCCTCAACTATACGTTTTCGCGCGATCGCGAAATGTGGGCAATGAGAAGAGAAAGGTGCGTGCATGCTATGTAGAAACGCGATAAAATTTGCATACAGTAAAGCGAGCAGCAGCTTTGTACCTGATCTGCTTCTCTGCACTGCTTAACTTGTTGTCGTAGTCAAATTGGCCCGAAGACAAGTCTCAGTGTAGTGCTTACTTAAAGCACGCGGGGCGGAAAAGGTCTATAGCATGTCTGAGAGCGCTACAGAAACAATAAAAGAGTATATAGCGATGAACGAGAGAGAGAGAGAGAGAGAGGGATGAAGCAACGCACCGGCAGTATTGTCGTAACACGCATTCCGCAGTTGTGCGCAGGAAACGAAAGGTATATCCGAGAATGGACAGGACTAGGGGTTAGTATAATCGACAAATGGGCAAAATAAGGAGAAAGAAGCTCTCGCAAGCATGCATAATTCATGGAGATTGCGAGCGAGCATAGTGTGGCGCTATAGCACATCAAAGCACACGGTGCAAGCGTATAGTGTCACTGCGGGCTGTGAAAGAAAAGGCTACAAGGCGTATTGAGAAAGGTTGAAAATGAAAGAAATAATAATAAAGAGGGGAAAAGAAACAGGTACGTTGATCGGATTAGCGTTCGCGCAAGGTACACCGTGTATATATATTCGCACGGCGGGTGATGCTAGGGAGAGAAACGCGAAGAGAGCTGCCGTACGTGGAGGGGTGGAGGTAAGGGTCGCGAGCGAGGGCCCGCTGGCAACTGGTGAGAAGGCGGCGCGACGACTTGTAATAGAGACACGGATCAGAGATCACGGAGAAGCGCCGGCAGTGCGGCGCGGCACGCCTGCCGTCGCACCATCGCCGTATACGCACTCCTGTTTTACTAGTACGCCCGTCGTGTGGTGTGCGTTTGTATATGCGATCGCTTGAGCTGGCGGCAGCGCGTGCGACACGCGTTCTTCGTATACCGCATGCATCATACAAGGGCGACTGTTTTAGGCACGCGTCCGTTCCGGCACCCTGAGAGACGGTCCGAGTTTTAAGCGCGCGAATACGAGCCCATCGCGTCGTGTAGTACGTACGCGCGGAGGCGGTAGCGAAGGTCAAGCGTATAGCGATCACTCGCGGAACCGAAAATATATCCGGCCGCCGACGATGCATGCCAGCCTCCACGCCAACGCGCTCCTCGTGTTCGAGATGAGGCGCGTTTCAAGATGCATGACTTCGCGAGCACAGTGGGCGCAAAAGTTTGGCTTGGATACACACAGAGCGATCGATAAGTTTCCCATTGTTGGCCGGAAAGGAAAAGACGGATGGCTTTGAAAGGGACGCCACGGACCGTGCTCTCTTTTCTCGTGCTGCTCGCGTATGCACATGTTCATGGGAACGGAACGCCGGGAAGGAGATACACGAGCTTTTAATTCATTCTTCGTGCTCCGAGGATTAAGTAAAAACCGCCGACGCGTCGGATGCTGTGCATGGAGAGACGAGGCGGTGCAATTGTTTGCGCTGTTTGGGAGGAAGATTGCGTCCGCTCAACTCGTGTTCCTGAATCCGCAACGAGTACGAATGTTTCGCTTGAACGCAGACAGAAAGGAAATAAGAAAGAAGAACAGCAGCATTGCGTAGAGTGTCTATGGCATCACTATTGCGACAGCATTGTATTTCACACTCATGAATAGAGGAAGCCTCGTACATTTTAAACAATACTATTAACGTAGCCACTTACTCCCGCAAATGCCTCTTCGTCTCATATGAAATTACTGGACGGCCTTTCCGGACGCGCAGGAGCTCTGCATTTAGAGTACCGCAAGAAATATACTAGCGTCTCAATTATTAATTACGAAACTGCTCAGAAACAGGGACACGTGCCCTCGCCATGGCTTCACCAAATCATGTCTACAGTGTGCCGCAGTAACTCAATTAAGGTCAAACGAACTGTCTCTTGAAAGATGCGTTCACCGAAGTATGTGGCGGAGCCCCTGCTCTTTCAGAGTATACGGATTTCTCTGCATTAACAACTACGGCTGATAATACGAAGCAATTCTGCTGGTATAAACATGAAACCCAGCTTACGGATGGCGTCACAGCCCTGTTTTGTCGACGACGACTAATATGTCACTCAGCGCACATGCAGGAAGCTTTCGATGCACCCATACGGTTCTTCTTATACATAGAACATCTTTAATAACTGTTTGTACCACTCGTTCCTTCTTGGGTATCGAGCAATTATTCCGGTTGCCCGCACATCCTCGAAGTACACGTTGGAAAGAAAAACAGTATTGAAACTCTGAGCTGTCACATGAGCAGGCGCGAGATGAATCGTGCAACGAAAAATGTCGAAAAAACAAAAATAAAAGCAGCCTAACATTTGATCACACTCTTCTCAACAGCTTCGTTCCCTACGTATATTGCAGCCACACTTTATATACATATATACTGTATATTTCTTCTCCAATAATAATGTCTGGGGGTTTTACGACTCAGGTCCACGATATTGTTATGAGGCACGCCGTAGCGGAGGGCTCCGAAAATTTCGACCACGGGGGGTTATTTGACGTGCACTTAAATCTAAGTACACGGGCCTCTAGCATTTCGCCTCCGTTGAAATGAGGCCGCCGCGGCCGGTATCGAACCCGTGACTTTCAAGTCAGTAGCCGATATATATTTCTTCTCAAAAGATGAATAATTCGCAGCAGCCAAGATAAGTGCCTTCATAATCATCACGTTAAGAACGAATCAGACGGATCGTACAGGTGACTCATTCATAGCACGTATCGTCTTCACTGACCGCCCTTCTTGGAAGTTGATTTTAATAGTAAAAAACAGATACATTTCTTAGTTTCTGTCGCAGAAGTGTCATTAGGACCGTGATAGGACTTGACACGTGACGTTTACACATTCACTAGCCACCGTGGTGCCGCAGTGGTTACGGGGCTCGGCTGCTGACCCGAAAGACGTGTGCTCGATCTCGGTCGTGGCGGTCGCATTTTCAAGGGAGGCGCGAAATACATCATACAAGTAGCCGACGACAGCTTCCGTTACTATTGAAGCGGGTCACCGTATATCTTTTATGTAATAAAGTTCCAGAAAATCTTCCTTACAACCTTCATCCGGTCTTCGAGAGAAGTATCTACACAATGTAAAGTGTCGCGACTGTTTCCTGTTTTCCTCGAGCATATTTTTTCGATATACCCTAGCAGTGCTTCTGAATGTATCTGTTTTCAAAGGGATGTGGTTATGGCGAGGCCCAGCCACAGTTTCGATCGTCGAGTGTTCGCTGAGTGGGATCTTCCTCTTCTTTAGCCTCTCCTCAAGGGAAGAAAAAGTGTAGGTAAAGTAATCCATTCAAACAGGCCGGAGGCAGGCGACAATGGTGTCACTGTGCACGCGGATTCAAAGTGAAAAATGTATGTAATTCTTTCTGCAGTGTGGATAAGTAGAAATGCCTAAAACACGAGAGGCTCGAGAGCATGCCGTCACTGACCAGTAAAGAGTCGGAAAGAGGTATTGCGGCTACCTATCGCTTATGACAGTGATCGATGTTGTACCTTTACGATCGCTGCGGGGATGGTAAATAACATAAACCACTCTACGTAAGAAATCCTTCTTTAGTAGGGTCAGTGCTGGGCAGTATCGAAGATACATGTATCTTCGATACTATCTTAGATACTCTTTGAGTATCTTGTATCTGTATCGCGATACGTCTTGCAAAACGAGTATCTGTATCTGTATTTCCGATACATTCAATAATGTATCGTGTATCTTAAGATACAAGATACTGCTATAGACGCACCGTGCGAAACAATAAATTCCGGTTCTCAAGCTGATATTGCTGCCACTAAGCCACCTGAATAAAACTAACGACAGTAACATTCTTGTATATTTCCGCCAGAGCGCTCCAGCGAGCACAGGCGATGATGTTTAAGCGTCCCTATTGGTGGAGCAGAGTCACGTGATGACGCTCGAGCCACCGCGACACAAACAAGCGTAGTAACGTCTACGCGCAGCCTACCTTTTTTTTCTAGATGTGTTTTTTTCTTTTTCGTTGTGTTGATGTCATGACACTTGTTCATAGACCCTGCACTCTGCTGCGTACTCCAATGAGTGCGGCGTCCTTCGCACAAATCCTGATGCCGCTATACGGTCGCTATCGAAGTTTGCCCTATTTTTATTTTACTTTATTTACAGAACACTGTCAACCCTCCATGAGGGTTATTACAGTAGTTGAAAAGATACAAACATTATACAAGCAAGGTCATACTATGAAAAAACAAGAAGAGTACATAAGAATAAAACGCACACAAGAGTAATGACATCATCACGTGCAAGCGTCACGATCATGGGAATCACTCATGTATACAACATAAAAGCATAGCAATACACTGCCTACAAAACCAAAAGATGAACAAGATAAAATAAAACGTTAGAGTCTAAATGCTTTCACCCGTACGCAAGTAGGTTAGCACATAGAGCTTGGGAGCGCCGACATGAGATTTTCAACAGTTTCTAGAAATTTTTGAAGTCTTGGCTGTGCTACAGTAGCTGAGTCAAGCGCATTCCATTCTCTTAGTACGCGAGGGAAAAATGAAAAATGGTAGGTATTGTTATGGCATAAATATTCTTTGAAGATCAGGTCGTGTTTTTGGCGCACTTAAACTCCCTTTTTCTTTTATAACAGTGTAGGCGGAGGCATTAGTTTTAAACTGGCCATTCAACAATTGGTAAAAAAAAAACTTCAACCGATCTGTTTTTGCTCTATCGTGGAGCGTAGGTAACTCTCCTCGGTGCAGAAGCTCGGAAGAGAGATCCGTTCGCTTATAGCGGTTAAAGATGAATCTCACCGCCTTGCGCCGTACGCTCTCGAGCATAGCTATGTCGGTATTTGTTGAAGGGAACCACACTATATTCGCATATTCCAGCATCGGTCTTATAAAAGTAATGTAAGATAAGCACCTCGTATCTGTGGTAGCGTAACGTAGCGTCCGTTTTAGAAAAAAACAACTTGTTCATTGCCTTATTCGTCACCTGATCTACATGCGCAGTCCACTTGAGGTCAGATGGTATTAAAACGCCTAAATATTTATACTGAGTTGCTGTGCGAAGCGTGGCACCATTAAGTGACTATGGAAGTAATAGTTTGGGCTTGCGTGATGTTTGCTAACAGTTTGCTTGCGTGATGCTTCGCCGCAATGTCTCACGAATGCAAGAATGTGGCTGCTTTGCGTCTCGCGCCTTTCACACATCAGCGATTTGAAAGATCTTGTGGGTGCAAGCTTGACTTGCATAGTACGATCCTATCGACCTGCATGCAAAGGAGGTTCTAACAACCGTCCCACTATCGGTGCTGACGTTAGATGCAATAGAACAAGCATTTACGTAACAGGGAATATTTTGACGTACTGTGTCTTTGTTCTTCCTGCTAAATTATTCGAAAAGTTCTTTTAATGATAGCTTAATTGTTAGCACAAGTGCTTTCTTTGCTGTCTTCCGTTCCACGTCCCATACATTACCTAGTCCTCTGCATAGCTTTTCCTCCATCTGTTTATTGTAATATGTCTTTTGTAACCTGCTGCTAAAATACGTTCTCTGCTTTATTCTTAATTTTTAACTGTCTGCGAACGTGGTTTTATTTCATATTTCGCAGGCTTTCTCTCAAATCCCGAAAACATTCACCACGCAGCATGTACGTTGCCAAAAAAATGGGTCGGTCATTTTTAAATTCGCTCTACGATGTGTCGAAGCGCAGCTTGCCCTAAAGTGAATATTAAAAACGTCGGAATGTCGCATAATTGACCTTATTTAATTAACCAGTTAAGCTTAGTACAAAACATATCATAACGAGTGCCACATGACGGCAAACCAAATACCTTTGGTTTCATTCAGCGGCGGTTACCCACTTGTTTTTTTTTTTTAATATTTGGTTCTACATAAGTGAAACACCCTGTATACTTATTCACTTTGATTGTTTAATACGGAACCACCTTGCTGTTTGACTTAAATATATTCGTTTTCCTTTTTAGGTCACCTTAAAGTATTCTTATTGTTACAAATCCGCATGTAAGCAGACTTAGAAGTGGCTATAGTGTGAATAGCAGTGATAACCTGCGGCGCTTTGTGCCGCTAGGATACGTGTGAGAGGTTTCCTGGCGGCTCAGGTTCTCCCGGAGAACAAATGGTAAAAGATTGCAGGTTAGTGAATATGTTGCTAACGAACGCCTTACGCTAGCAGATAAGTAAAATATGAAAAATTACTGCAATCTAATGTCCTCAACTAATTGTGAGCGCCGACTATGTAGTTCATCGTCTTTACACGATGCGTCACAAACAATACCGCTACCAACGTTGTTGCTGCTGTACACCTGTCGGTGGATGCGGGATTACGAAAACAATACGCTTGCGGACAAGGTAAGACTGCACATCGGTATTTGCGCCTTCGTGTGAAGGCACTTGCAAGTAGATGGTAACCAGCTAGCTGGTCGCCAAGTAGAGCAGCGTCACCAATAAACTACAGAAGTGTCAAGCAAAAACAACTTACAGCGCAGCAGTTAAAGAGCTGTCATGTTAAGCAGCCAAACAAATCCCAATAAGTCGTTTAGAAACGAAACTAATGCGCCTTGAGCAAGAAAGTTTGTTTACATATATATCAAACAGGTATTTTGTTAAAATTAAGCAAAGCTGGTCGCAGTTGAGAAATTTTCAAGTAAACACATATCTATGTATACATAGGCATTTGCTTCTTCATTATATTGATATATAACAGAAAATTGGCAAATGTTGTGGGGATCGAGAGCGTCCTCCTACCTGGCGCCTCGTTCCCCAGCTGCCGCGCGCGGGCCGGCCGCGTAGCCCGGGCGCACTTAGGCACCGGCAACCGCCAAGATGGCGGCCAGGGCGCCTTTTTGTCTGGGCGAGCCAAGCGTCGGCTCCGTCCCGCGCTGGCATGTCCGGGCACGCTACGCTGCGCGGGCCTACGTCACAACGCAGCGCCATTCCCCATTGGGCCGCTGGTGACATCCTCCTCTCCTACGAGCTAAGATGCGCCCGACGATTCGCTCGTGGCGGGATGATGCTCTCAGGCTAGCACGAGAGGTTGACGCGCTGCTCTAGCAGGCGGCTTCTCGTTCGTGTGCTCGACCGCTGCCCTTTGTGTGGTAGTCTTAGCGCCGCTGGCAAGCGTACTCGATCGGTCTTGCGGAGTTCCCCTTACGGCCTGCAAGCCTGTGACTGTCGTACTGTGCTGCATCTTGGGTTAATAAACCCGTTGTTGCTGTTACCCTGCCTCGTGCGTGGTTTCTGCGCCGTGTCGGAGAAAACGACGAACCCGGCCGCAGCGTCGTCGCACGCAGCGGCAGTGGAGAACGTCGCGTCCCTGCACGGTCGCGCTCGTAGGTAAGCCTAGTGCAAACCTATCTCCACATAACTGGCGCCCAACGTGGGGCCCGAACCCACGACCCTGAGATTAAGAGTCTCATGCTCTACCGACTGAGCTAGCCAACCCGACTGAGCGGATAAACCGAAACCTCAAGCCCTTGCTGACAGCCTTTGCGCAGCAACACAGGGATTGGGATGCCTGTCTCAACGAGATAGGCTTCTCCTTGCGGTCCACGGTGAACCGTTCAACCGGGTACACGCCCGCTTTCCTCAACTTCGGGAGAGAGCTGCCTAACCCCATGGACCGTGTTCTGCGGTGCGGCAGCGGGGCGTCCGCCACGAAAGCCGGCCCGTCTGGCTACGCGGCGGAACTGCGCTCACGGATGGACGCAGCCCTCGACCTGGCGCGTTCCAACCTGGCAAAAGCGCGAGCTGGACAGAAGGCTCAATACGACCGGTCGCATCGGGAAGTGCATTACGATGTCGGCGATCTCGTCCTCAGGCGCAATCACGTCTTGAGTGACGCCGCCAAAGGCATCTCTGCCTCCCTGTCGGCCAAGTGGTTGGGCCCATACCGAGTGCAGACCAAAGTGTCGCCTCTGGTGTACAGGCTGGCTGACTCCCAAGGGAGACAAGTCGGCGGTCCAGTTAACGTCTCCGACCTCAAACCTTTCGTTGCCCGCAGCAACGACTTGGGAGGGGGGGAGGCGGTCACCGAACCGCAGGAAAACCGTGAGAAGGCTGGCTCCAAGCCACGCCATCGGTACAATCTGCGGAAACGCACTTAAGCAACCTTTCTCCCACTGACAGGTAGCTGGACTTTATTCCATACCATGACAGTGAATGGAGAATAAGCGCTAAGGTGCGGTGGCACACGTCCGGAAGTGGTAGAAGGCCCTCTTGGCCGAAAATACCGTCTGACGTGTTGTCCAAGCCATAACCTGGCAAGCGCCCCCTTTGTTGGGCAGCACTGTCAGGCAGGCACCCCTTTTTGGCAAGCCGGCTATGTCGGGGACATTTCTGTCCACTCCTGCGTCGCCCGGTCGTCTCCCTGCGCCTGGCTCTACCTTGCCACCAGCCTCTTCCTGAGCAGCTGGCCTGCTGTTCCCTGGTCCCTGCTGTGGCCTGGTTCCTGCCTTCTGCCCAGCAGCCACCTCCACCCTGCCTAACCCACCTGGCAGCTTCGGCAGCCGCCCTCGGCGGCTGGTCCGCCCACTCAAGCTTTGGCCCAGGCCCAAGCGTGGTCGCTCCGGCTTCCGTTCCTGGCTGCCTGCTGTTCCGGCCTACCGTTCCTGTGAGGCCCCCGTCCCAGCGACTTTCGGCGGTTGGCTGCCGCACGCAACTGGCAGCCACGCCTCGTACGTTCCCGGCTGCCAACCTCTCCAGTCCGGTGAACTTCAAGCGGGCTGGCTGCCCGCCTTTGTGCAGTCTCACCCCCGTTCCTCCTGGGCTGTGGACATTCTTCCTGGCGGTGGCCTCTCCTTGGTGGGGCAACTTCTGGTGGAACTTTTGATGAAACGTTTGGTGCGATCATGGCCGACTTTTGAACTTGTACCTTCGGGAAGACGACACCCCCCCCTGTTGAACTTTGCCCCGTTGGCCAGCCCCCTTGCGGCTGAGCTGACCTTGCCACATGGCCTCGGACAGCCTCTTTCACAGGCTGGCCTCGGTCTTTAGGAGGGGGGAATGTGGGGATCGAGAGCGTCCTCCTACCTGGCGCCTCGTTCCCCAGCTGCCGCGCGCGGGCCGGCCGCGTAGCCCGGGCGCACTTAGGCACCGGCAACCGCCAAGATGGCGGCCAGGGCGCCTCTTTGTCTGGGCGAGCCAAGCGTCGGCTCCGTCCCGCGCTGGCATGTCCGGGCACGCTACGCTGCGCGGGCCTACGTCACAACGCAGCGCCATTCCCCATTGGGCCGCTGGTGACATCCTCCTCTCCTACGAGCTAAGATGCGCCCGACGATTCGCTCGTGGCGGGATGATGCTCTCAGGCTAGCACGAGAGGTTGACGCGCTGCTCTAGCAGGCGGCTTCTCGTTCGTGTGCTCGACCGCTGCCCTTTGTGTGGTAGTCTTAGCGCCGCTGGCAAGCGTACTCGATCGGTCTTGCGGAGTTCCCCTTACGGCCTGCAAGCCTGTGACTGTCGTACTGTGCTGCATCTTGGGTTAATAAACCCGTTGTTGCTGTTACCCTGCCTCGTGCGTGGTTTCTGCGCCGTGTCGGAGAAAACGACGAACCCGGCCGCAGCGTCGTCGCACGCAGCGGCAGTGGAGAACGTCGCGTCCCTGCACGGTCGCGCTCGTAGGTAAGCCTAGTGCAAACCTATCTCCACAATGTATCGAAGTATATATCTTCAGATACAATTGGGAAGTATCGTATCGGATACAATTATTCCACGAGTATCTTGTATCTGTATCTCAGATACTTCTTGCCCGAGTATCTTGTATCGTATCGCGATACAATTTCAAAGTATCTTTGCCCAGCCCTGAGTAGGGTCCCTGATCCGTCCGTCTACCCATTTCTGTTAGTGCAAGAAGATCTGAACGTGCGTTTCTGTTCTTCAATGTTCGTCAATGCGAAATTCAGCAGTCTCTTTCACGAGGAGAACAAAAAGAAAAAAAAAATGTTCCGCAGCACGTTACACTCCGTAATGGCGCGTTCACACTGAGACATTCGGCGGCGAGAGCGAGCGGAATCTGCTTCGGCGGCAGCGAGATCCGCCGGAAAAGCCCATTCCGCGCCGATCGGTCCTGGACCGATTTTTGCGGCAGCTGCCGCCGGATTCCCTCACCGCGAACCAATCGGAACGCGAGTCGAACATTCGAAAAATGGCGGCGCGCTTGTGACATCGCAGTCGTCGAAGCCCGCAGCAACAGTGAAGTCTTTCGTAATCATCCTGTAGCTCTCGACAACTGCCAAGTGTTGTCGCGATTAGCATCATCGCGATATCGCAAAACGGGTGGCATTATCTCGGCTCGACCAAGCTTCTCGCGTCTGGCAAATCAGGACGAACCAACCACAACTGCGTGCGTCGTTTCTTTTGTTTGGCGAATGCATGTTTATTCTCGACAGACATCGCCAGAAAGTAGCTTTGCAGCAGGCCCAGCAGTTCGACGACCCTGCTCCTGTTTATGCGCTTCACTATAACGAAACGCGTACACAACGCCGAGCGCGTCGATGCCAGCGTTCCTTCGCGCGAAGGGACGGTGACAACTAGACGCCCTAGTTTCGGCGGTGCGGTTGCTAAGCGGTGTGAACAATGTTGAATTTCGGCGGCGCGCGAATTCCGGTCGCTGTGGCCGGCGGATTCCCCAGTGTGAATGAGCCATAACACTTGAAGGCGAAAGCCTTCTGTACACTTGGTAATGCGTTCAGTCGTACAGTCGTACGACTGTACGGGGACCAGTCGTACGGGGACCAGACTTCTTGCAAGACATGGCGAGCCGCAGTGCGAGAGGCACATATTAAACTACCTTGACGTTCTCAGTCGATTGCATTGTTCCAACCCCTGAAGTTTTCTGCTCCTCACTTGGTTTTGCACTACCTCCGAGATCGGCCCACCTTTAACGAAGCAACGATACCATACGGTGACGTCATGACGACGTCACGAATTTTCCGCGACGTGTGACGTCACAAGATTGCGTCATTAGTGACGTATGTCACCTGGGTTTTTGTACCACTTGACTCGCCTGCCGTGTTTCGCTCAAGGGGCCGCGCAATCAGACACTTAAGGCTGTCGCCTTAGAAACGCAATAATGAAGTCGAGAAACGCCTTCCGGACGTCACCGAAGTTTATTTTGATAGGACTCACGATGCGGAGCAACCTCGGCGGTGCTCCCCAAGTGGGCAATAATTTTCAGCTTGCTTAAATCCTTTCCCTCTCGCAGCTTTCTTCACTCGGCAGTGACGAGCTTCTGAGCGCGTACTAGCGATACCGACAGCTCGTTTTTATCGACAAGTTAGCTCCGCAGCCGAGCTTCAGCCCACGGCGCTCGCGATCGCCGATGCGGTTCGTTGCCTCCGAGGAGGCCAAGCGCACTTGGTCGAGGGCAAAGCGAGAAAAGGAGCCGCGAGAGCTAATGACACAAAACACTAAATCACACAGGCAGGCGTACTCCTGGCGGGCCTTCGTGTAAGGCTGTCAATTGCCTCTGTGAGGGAGGGGGGGAAGCGGCATGAAGGCAAACGCGTATAAGTATATACTATAACAGCAAAGACGTGCCACGTAGAGCAAAAAATAGAAGGGAAGGAGAGCTGAGAAGAGAGGGCGAAAGTGTAAGGTGCAGATCAAAGTGGGGAGAGCGAATCGACGTTGGGGAGCGCAAGGCGTCGGGCGCGCGGGGAGGGGAAAGCGCGAACACTCAAGTTCCATTAGGAAGCGGCCAAGCCTGAACGCATTTTCAAAGACAGAGCCGCCGACGCTGCGGTGTTCGCGCTGGTTGCCGGGCGGGCGGCACCGAATGGCCAAAAGGGAGGGGGGATATAGGGCCGGAGAGAAGCGAAGCAGAAACGAGGGCGAGGATCGGCAGTGGTTGTGTGTGAGAGACCTTGCTGGGGCTGCGGTATCAAATGTAGCGCTTCGGTATATTACGGTATAGAGCAGCCGCGGCACTCGAGCCAGCCAGCCGGCGGTAGGCGCACGCGCGGGATCCGTCGTGCAGTCGCCGGGCCCCGAGCGTCGTGCGCGCTGGGCGGAAACAGAAGCCACCGCCGCGGCCGTGTTGATCGCGGGGTGGCAACGCCATCGTCTTTGGTCACGCGCGGGGCCGCCAGCTCAGGGCGGCTGAATCGTAGTTGGGCGCTGCAGGCTGCTACGGCCGTTGCGCCGTACGACCAGGAAGCAGGCTCCCCGTGGGGCAAGCTAATATACGAGCTCCCACTGGAAATTATGAGAACTTGCCTGCCTCGCTGTGGCGCACTCAAGGCGTTCTTCAGTTCAGGGTTCGTTTATTTAGCCCTTGCATTCATTCTGAAATTGGCGTCGTACCTGTCCTAGCAGGTGCACACAAGGTGCGCAAAAGCGGTGAATACACATGCATGAGTTGACACCTTAAACTGCGCCAATGCCGCCTAGAGTAGCGCTGCCGCAGCTAATAAGAGCCCATCATCTGCGGGCACATGATCTTAAACCAGATAGCCGGCCACACATTGCAGCACGCACACGCAGTTACATTGCTGGATATCCCACTGCTTCTGCAATGGTAAAACAGTACGTGCACGTGGAGCCGTTGTGGTGGGCGTTGAAGGAAACCGAGTCCGGTTGTGCCTATAGACTACATTAAAATACTTGGAGGACGCTTCAGCTTCGCCTTCAAGACTAGAACGCGATAGCGTAATGGGGCACCGTTCGCATCGCCTTCTCAATCTATAGCCTAGCTTCGGTTCTCGGTGGACGCCTCAACCGTGCTGCAAGGAAATTAATGTCTGTGCGCGTAACATTGGCCGTTTCAAACTATCCTAGAGAGAGAGAGAGAGAGACAGAACATTTACTAATAACAATAATACAGAAAAGTCACAGTTTCGCCTCAAGGGCGAAGGAATGAATGCGATAGCAACACATTGGAATATCACATGAAGAACGGCAAGCAGCTCGATACTAGCTGCGCTCTGTTCAAGCACAAAGAAGGTAGGAGAAGAACACACACAGGATGAGTGCGAACTAACAATTGTCAAAGCTCGACATTTGCAGCACACTGCTCAAACAAAAAGAAGGACGCACGAAAAGAACGCGCAGGTATACACAGGACGAGCGCGGCCGCGAACTGTCACAGTTGTTACTTCAACTAGCCCCTGCTTTGGCTCTTCTGGCTAGCAGCTCACTCCTTTCGCAAACGCGGCCGCTGCAGCGAGCGAAGTGACCTTCGTGCAGTCTATATATTGTACGCAAACTTTGCTGTGAAAGCACAAGACGTACAAACCTCGCCTTCAAGAGATAAGCGTGCGAGCATGGGCGACTTGAATAAAACTGCCTCATTACAAGTGGGGCTCTTCTTCCAAAGGCTCCACTGGCTATAGCGGCTCGCCGGGCCCGGCCCAGGGTCGCCAGTTGGCTTCCCAGCGTCCGTTCAGCGAGTCGCGCCTCCCTAGAATGGCTATCCTAGAATGCCTATTGCAGGTATAGATGCGAAGTGCCCAGTATACGAGTCCGTAAAGCAACGCACGCACCTGCCCAGTTTGTTGATGCTGTTGCTGATAATGATAATTAATTCTGCCTGTGCGCTTTGTAATCGGTGGGCCTTTAAACCAACCACTCGTTGCGCAATTCACTGTTCTGACGCCTGATGCGATTATACGCTTTTGCCACGCAATATTACATGCATTGAGGAGTCTGCTCGCACTATGTGACATTTGAATAGGGTTTTTTTCTCGAAACAGTTTAAAGCACTAGCTTGGCTCTGTGGTGGAAAACCTGCTTACCACGCAGAAGTGGGGGGTTCGATTCCCACTCTAACCGAATATTCTTGTTATTTAATTATTTGCATCTATCTCGATATTCGCTCACGGACAACGCTGATCTTTCGCTCACAGCCAACGACACCCGAATCGCAGTGAACTTTTCCCACCAACGAGATCTATGCAGAAAAAAGGCTGCAGAGATGGCTTCCGCTGTTGCGTGTGAAACAATGCAGGCGAGCCTCTCTCTCTCTCTCTTTCACGAAAGGGACTGTACGCAAACTATATTTCACCTTGCTTAGATATAGAACATTTTTTCAACATTTCATGCGACGTTCGCATGCTTTTTAACGCGATAGCGTTAAAGGGCTCGTTTCGCAGAAATTCCTGCGTCGGCTGTTGTGAGCGAAAAATCAGCGTTGTCCGTGATAAAAAAGTCGATAAAGATGCAAATAAAATAAATAATAAAAATTTTAGGTTCGAGTGAGATTGAAACCCAGGCCTTCTGCGTAGCAAGCAGGTGTTCTACCACAGCGCCACGACATTGCTTGTAACTGCTGCGTAAAAAAACACTATATGAATGTCATGTTTTTGGAGGGGTCTCCTTACCGCATGTAATATTGCGTGGCAGAAGCGTAGAATGGCGCATTACAAAGCGCTCAGGCATATTTAATCATCATCGTCAGCAAAAGCATCAACAAAATGAGCAACTGCATAGGTTCGCGTGCTGCCTTACGGACGCGTAGTGGGCCCTTCGCTGATTAGCAAAAGGAAGAATTATGGCGTAGTGTGCACTTAGAAACTGTACTTGCAGTAGGCATTCTACGATAGTTTGAAACGGTCAGTGTTACTCGCACAGACGTTCGTTTCCATGCGGTACGGTTGAGGCATCCACCGAGAACCGATACCAGGCTAGCAATTGAGAACGTGATGCGCACGGGGCCCGATTACGCTATCGCGTTGTACTTTTGAAGGCGAAGCTCAAGCGTACTCAAAGTTTTAGGGGCGAAGCACCTTAGGGTCTCGGCGTGTCGGCGTGCATCGTCGTCCATTTGTTTGAGCGCAAGAGAGGGCGCCACCGCCTCAGCGCCCGCCGTGTGGCGAGAGAGAGCGAACGGCGCGCGTTGACTATGGAAACGCTCTTTCTGCGATGAACGCTGAACTACCAGCTCGCAAGGAACGAGAACGCACCCTCGCCCGCGAGAGACAACGCCGACGTAGGCAGCGCCTGCGAGCGAGTTTCTTGATTGAAAAAAAAAAAAAAGACAGACTGCTCGCGCTGCATAACTATTCACCGGCCACCCCGTATATATATATATATATATATATATATATATATATATATATATATATATATATATATATATATATATATATATATATATATGTATATATATGTGTATATATATATATATATAGGCACAGGATCTGGACCTGCAATGTAGTGCCGGTGGGAGATTTCTCTCGTGCGTAGTTGAACAATAAAGATTCGCAGCGTGCACATTAACTAAAAGCGGACTGCGGGTCTCTATGTCTAATCTTCTGTCTCCCATTGCCCATTAGCAGTGATTTTGCTGTGGGAAACACCGACGCACATTGCATACTTCGCCGTTCCACAGGTTTCACGTTAGTGGAGCTGAAACACAATTCCCTACATGCTTCGCCCCTCCGCAAAATTTTTTTTTCTGTACTATTCGTGTGTTGTTGCATCAGATTATTTCGTTATTCGAGTATGTTTAAAAAGCGTGAAGCAGATTAATTGTCTTTTTTTTTTCTGGCGGTGTCCTTCTCCGGGCGCAGGCTGGCCTTTACACTGTTGTCATAAACGGAAGACGGGAGGGAATGCGCTTGGTCCCTTGTCACTTGCTCGGGACATTGAATACGGCGGAGCCAAATGAACGGTCATGAATAAAAGTGCTAGTAGAAGTAAATATACGAAGTAATTAGCAACGCCACGCTTCCGTGTTACCACAAAGGAATTTACATGGCAGCGTTGACCACAATGAACGATGTTTCCCATGTATGCTGGCTCGTGCTCTATCGGACACGCGTGCCACGAACATGGAAATAATAAAGGCGACCCATCATTCATGCGCGAACACCGCGCGACGTGCAGCCATCGTCGGTGAACGCCATGGCCTGTCTGCCCTCTTCCTTCTCTTTCTAGAGACTATGGCTGAGCCATGCAAGAAAAGACGAAAAGAAATTGCAGCTTGAGCGACGCATGCGGAGACACATCCTCAATTTCAGGAGCGCACAAAATTATGTGCATAGAAATGGCACGCATGCATGCATGGGGCGGCATGCAATCCTGTCGGTGGCTCTCTCTTTCTCCACATATCGGAGCCGCTAGAGTTACTGTATACTGTATATGCTGCAGCCACTGTCGGTCAGGAACCTCCCCCTCCCCTCCTCTGCCCCGTGTTCCCGTGAGTGTACTGATCGGTTCCGCAGCGCAACAGCGACACGTGCCGCCGGCTATACAAAAACGAGCGTCGCCGACTCTGTGGCACAGCCGCGGTTTAAACGGACGGAGTGGAAGTCGCAGTATTCGCACTTCTTTCGGCACGTGCACGCACACTTGATGTTACATGTGTGAGCCCACAATGCAAAAGTCCACGCATAGCAGTCGTGCTGACGTTTGCCTGAGAAGTAGAATTGCGAAAAAGGAAGAAGCTTATTGCCAGCTGCGGTGGCATAACGTTCATGACTTATAGCATTCTGCTGCTGAGCGCATGAGGTTGCAAGTTCGACTCCTGGTCGCAACGTCCACATGGAAGAGCCCGTGTGCTTAGATTTAGCTGCATGTTAACGAGCCAGTCTCCGCTACAACTTCTCTCAGAGTACTTTGGGCTATTCAATCAATCAATCAATCAATCAATCAATCAATCAATCAATCAATCAATCAATCAATCAATCAATCAATCAATCAATCAATCAATGATCTTTACATTTTCCTTGCCGTGCGTATGCGTGGACGTGACGACCAGGGGGTGAACTGCCGTGTACCGTCGCGCCAGCAGCATGTGTATATATAGAGTCCTAAAAACCTCGTGAATGTTACTCGCATCAGGACCCGCCCGTGGCCAAATGGGGCTGTTAAGCACTCTGGGATCAAGAGCCTCTCGATGGCTGCAACATATATACGCCTTCATCCGTCGCCATAGCCAAACGTGCCGCGCTGCAGCACACCCCGGTTGGCGCACGCACACTGAAATACCCAGCCCCGTTTCTCCTCCTCATCGCTCCCTTCCCTCGTGGGGAGCTCAGCCGGCCAATTCGTCTCGTTCAGTCGCAGCGACCCAGTTCTGCAGAGAGCCGCCACGTTGCATGCGCTTCGAGCCTGCCCGCACGTGCGTCCGCGCACAACGGGACGAGATTTACACGGTCGGCTCCGGGAAGTGCAGTGTTAAAACGCGCACTTTTCACCGTCGCCAGGCCATCGCGTCCCATTGAACTGCAGCTCGGAGCGTTGCTCGAACCGAGTGCGCCGTCGACAGCGAATTCGGCTCGCGCATCTGGAATCAATCTGCAGATCCCTCTGTGGTCGGGAATGGCGAACAACGAGGTCCGTCCTCTCGCGCGTTATACACTGCTGCCGCTTCCAGAGGCGCAAACGCTTTCATTTCAGTACACACCGAGAATACCGAGATATATTGCGCTGTCACGTGTTTATGTACTGTTGGCGCCAAAAGCTTACTGAACGCAGGATCTTCTGAAATGCTGCAATTCCCGCGATGCCTTGGATTCAGGGTTGTAGTCTGCAATCGCCTTGCGTGACCAATACAGTAATTCATTCAGTTACAAGTTACAAGCCTTAGCAGATCAGAATTTCATATATTAAATTCATACGCATTCAAATTTTGCTACTTACTTATTTTCAACAAGGCGATGTTTCCTGGGACAAAGGTCAGTGACGGCTGAGTGTGCAAGCCATCACAATCACTTTAAGTTTTCAGGGTAACGCGAACGTTGACAAGAGCCCAACATAAACAGCGACTTCGGAACGTAAAAACTGTGGGTGTGCGCATATATTTGAGACTTCGAAATATGAAGTTAAATGAAGCATTTGCTATTTAAATTAAATTTATTCGACAACGTGTTATGTTTAAAATATTTGTTCGTGCCTGAAAGGTACGGCATAATAACGGCTGTTAAAGGGGTCATGAAGCACCCCTTGGGCTTGTTGAAGAAACACATCCTGTGGAAAGCTGACACGGCTGTGAACTGCTCTGCCAAATATTACAGTCGTGCGCGCCGCGTAAAGGCCACAAGCGGAGCGCGAAGTTGCCGTTTCCCCAGGCACCCTCTTTTCAAACAGAGGCCGGATCTCACTCTCGTCGGTGGGCGGGGCGTCTGCACGTTGACGTCGCGGATCTGCCAGCTTACGTCGCAAGAGACAAAGCATGCTTATTGGCCGATAGCCGACGTAAACCGAGAGCGGCGTTCGGATCAGATGCGCTGCTTGCCACGGAGTGCCGCCACTTGCCGGCGCCGCACTCCTCAGTACATGGTAGCCGCACTCGCGCACGCGAATCACAGCGGGAGAGCGATCGCGTTTCATGACGCGCGCTGACGTAACTTCTTTCCCCCGTGCCATCCCTCCCTATGTAGCTTCCAGTGCGCTCGTCGGCACGAGAAAAGAGAGAAAGCGCCGAGAGCGTGCGCCAAACCCCCGTAACTCCGCTCATTCTTGACGGATTCGAGAAATTTTTGCGGCAATCGATTCGGGAGGCAGTAAACTCCGATACTGAGGTCATTAGATCATTACTTGAAAAAGTGGTTCATGACCCCTTTAACGGCCATCAAGTAAAATAAAAAAGAAAAGAGATACTGTTGCACCGCCTCAATATGTATTACTGATCGGTCCCTGCTGAAAACACTGATTCAATGCAAGGAAGCAAGCATTTCGTTTTCTTTGCACTGCACTCAGTACACATATCATCATCAGCCTGTCTACGCCCACTGCAGGGAAAAGGCCTCTCCCATGTTCCGCCAATCAACCGGGCCTGTGCTTTCTGCTGCCACGTTATACCTACAAACTTCTTAATCTCATCTACCCACCTAATTTTCTGTCTCCCCCTCACGCGTTTGCCATCTCTTGGAATCCAATCAGTTACCCTTAACGATCACCGGTTATCTTGCCGACGTGCTACGTGCCCGGCCCATATCCATTTCTTCTTCTTGATTTCAGCTATGATATCCTTAACCCCCGTTTGTTCCCTGACCCACTCTGCTTCTCTACCTGTCTCTTAAGGTTACACCTATCATTTTCCTTTCCATCGCTCGCTGCGTCGTCCTCAATTTAAGTTGAACCCTCTTTGTAAGTCTCCAGGTTTCTGCTCCGTAGGTATACGTACCGGTAAGATGCAACTGTTATATACCTTCCTCTTGAGGGATAGTGGTAGACTACCATTCATGATTTGATAATGCTTGTCGAATGAGCCTCATCCCATCCTTATTCTTCTGGTTATTTCACTCTCATGGTTCGGCTCCGCGGTTACTACCTGTCCTAAGTAGACGTACTCCTTTACAACTCCCAATGTCTCGCCACCTATCGCTGTTCTCTTCCAAGATTGTTCCACATTACTTTAGTTTTATGCATATTAATTTTCAGACCTACTCTTCTACTTTCCGTATCCAGTTCAGTAATCATGAGCTGTAATTCGTCTCCCGACACATTCTTTAAAAGAGGTAAAAGTACCGTCTGCATATTCACTAACCGAACACTAGCAGGTTACTTGTCGCGGTCATAAAAAGTCACACGGTCCCTTAATGCATTTGCTTAAGCCGAATCTAAGGCGAAAGCCATCTTCTTTTTCGCCTCAGTAGATTGCATTGACCCCCCCCCCCCTTCCCGAAAGCTTTCTGCACCTAACGGGGTTTTGCAGTACCTCCGGGAGCGGCCCGCCGTTGACCAACGACTATGTTATGTGATGACGTCATGGTATGTGACGTCATAGTTACATCGTGATGACGCCACAAAGTTCGCCGATTTGTGACGCCACGATGCCGACACGTGATGACAACTTTTTATGATGAATAGAACGAAAGTATAACTTTAATAATCATATCTAGGATTCTACGTGCCAAAACCACGATGAGGCACGCCTTAGCGAAGGGTTCGGAAAGTTTCGGCCGTCTCGTCTTCTTAAACCGTAGCACACGGGCCTCTAAAATTTCGCCTCCATCGCAATGCGACCGCCGCGGCCGGGATCGAACCCGCGACGCTCGGGTCAGCAGCCGAGCACCGTAACCACTGTACCACCGAGGCGGATGAAAAGTATAACTTATTTCACAGTCCATTTTAATTACTGTGCTTCGTCGTATAGGCCATTATGCTTCGCGATGGTGGTGGTGTACTCTTTATTACGCCCAAAAAAGAGGGGACCAGTGCGGTATCGCGAATCGAGCAAGTGATGAGCCTTGCGCACGTTCCTCGATCGTTCGGCTGCTTGACTCCCCTTCCCCTCAACGCGAAGAAATCAAAGACCCAGCGCGTATGTATGTACCGGAAGACGCGGGATCCAGCGAAGGGTGAGGACGTGTGGCGGGGGGACACAAAGAAAGCGCGCTTCCTCTTCGGGAAGAACGGGAAGTGGGTCGTTTGTTGGAGGACGTGTCACGCTCGCGTTGCCGTACTCACGGGCCACGCCGTGGCGCGTTCCCGGTTATAAAAGGGGACACAAAAGGCAGGAAACGGAACGCCCTCCCTTGGCTCGCGAAGCCGCCGGAATTCGAAGCGCTCGGCGGTGGTCATCAAACGCTGTGTCATGCACGTGTAGAAGAAAAGAGGGTGCTGACGCCGGATCTGCGACCGGATCGAACCACTTATTGAAACGAGGAAGACAAAGACACGACTTTCACGCGTAAATGAAAAGTATTACCACGTCGCGATCGGTGGCAGCAAGCGGACAATAGGGGAACATAAGAATCAATTGGTGAGGGACGAGGAGGAATCAAGCCGTTCTGTATAGCTGAGCGGAAGCTTCTGTACACTGTATGAACGCTTGGGCGCCATTAGAGGGAAGAAACTTCAACGTTGACAATCTTTCTTGATTTCAAGCGCTGTTTAATGGATTCCTAACTACGAAGGCACTGTTAAAACTAACAAAAACAACAACAACAGACTTGCAGAAGCGTTTATAGACTAGTAGTGATGTCGCAAACAGACATAACTGACTGGCTGTGACGTTGTGTGTGTGCTCCCTCTATCTTCCTTTCTGTATACCTTTAACTTTTAAAGTACCGCACCCCTTCCCCAGTGCAGGGCAGCATACTGGTTATTCTGAACTGGTTAACCCCCATGCCTTTCCTATCTATCCTGTTTCCTTCCTTAATCCTTTCCCTACCGAGTTTTTTGGGCGAAAACAATAAAAAAATACCATTTTTTTTAATTTGCCTATTTGATTTGAGGTGTTATTAAATGTCTCTTTGAAACTTAAAAAATAAAGTGCAGGGAAGGAGTCCGTGTAAACAAACCTCGGACGTGCCGGTGGGGATTTGCCTACATCTAAGGGTGTCCACTGCCGATACGTCGAGACGCGGTCCTCCTCCGAATCCGATGATTTAGAGAAACTATGGTGCTATATGTAGTCGCTACCACACTCGCAGGAGAACTTTCATTTCACGAAACTTCGGCAAACAGGGACATTTTTTTTCTGAACGTAGCTGTTCCAGCACGCGCGCACCGCTCGCGCACAGAGGAGGACGCCATTTTCTAATTCCGGTTGCATGAATTAAGCCCTTTGTCGACCAAAATGCATGCTTTGAGCGTGTTTTTAATTTTTTTTACTGAGCTATCAGTTGAAGCCAAAGAGAACACAGCAAAATGAATCAAGGTAGCTTAACTGCGGCGCCCCCAAATGCTTGCTTCATGGTGGACGAGCTCAGCTCGTCTTCAATAGGAGCGGTACAAACTGTGTCGACGAGCTCAGCTCGTCTTCGGTAGGGAAAATGTTAATTATATTGTTACGGTTGAGGGAAGGTTGACTGTGTTTATTGACAGGATGAGAATGAGACACGGCAATCAGGCGTAAAGATGGAGTCCTCAGGCCGCACCAAACCACTTCGTCTTCCTTCTCCACATGCCCGGCTCATACCACAGCCCGGCTCATACCGTAGCAATCCCCGGTTCACAGACGAAGCCCGCTGGGCGAGTCCAAGTCACTGGAGGGATGAAACCTCTTGAGGCGAGCCACATGCACCAACTGCGTTCGATTTGACCGACGACGAGGTGTCGTCAAGCGTGCCACGACGTACGTCAAGTCGCTCAAGCGATTTACAATGACGAACGGGCCAGTATAGTGCGGTAAAAACTTCTGGCATAAACCGCGTTTGCGTTGGGGGGTCCACAACCACACAAATTCACCTTTTTCGAATGAAATGGCATCGTGGCGTCGATCGTACCGCTGCTTGGAGCGATCTTGTGATGCCAGAGTGTGTAGGCGAGCAATTTGTCGGGCTTCTTCAGCCCGGCACAATGTTTCGGCCACTGAGTCATCGGCATGGAGTGTAAATGGAAGAATTGTATCGAGCGAGCTGCGCGGTGATCGAGCGTAGAGCAAGTAAAAAGGTGTGAAGTCCGTGGTCTCGTGCTTCGCTGTATTGTACGCATAGGTGATAAACGGTAAGATTTCATCCCAGTTCTTGTGATTGGACGAGACGTACATTGCGAGCATGTTAGTAAGGGTGCGGTTTGTACGCTCTACAAGGCCGTTCGTCTGGGGATGGTATGGTGTAGAATGTCGGAACTGCGAAGTGCAGAGGCGAAGCAATTCTTCCACAGCGTCCGCGATGAATTGGCGACCACGGTCACTGATGATTACGCGAGGTGGACCATGACGAAGAACTACAGAGCGGAGCAAAAAGGCAGCGACGCCGTCAGCCGTGGAAGATCGTATCGCAGCGGTTTCGGCGTATCTGGTAAGGTGATCGACGCACACTATTATCCAGCGGTTGTTGTTCGAAGATCGCGGAAACGGGCCCAACAGGTCGATGCCAACCTGCTCAAAAGGCGTAGTAGGCGGCGCAACGGGGTGAAGAAGGCCCTGCGGGGCGCTTGTCGGTCGTTTGTGACGCTGGCACTTCTCGCAGCTGGAGACGTATTGCTTCGTAGAATGTCGCATTCGAGGCCAGTAAAAACGCTCCTGTGCTCGATGTAAGGTGCGAATGAACCCAAGGTGTCCGGATGTTGGATCATCATGCATAGCACGGAGAACGTCGCATCGAAGACTTTCAGGTACAACCAGTAAATAACGTGCGCCACTTGCTGAGTAGTTTGTCTTGCACAACAGTCCATCACGAAGGCGAAAGCGGCCACTACCTTTGAGATTGCGGGCATCAGCGAACAAAGGGTCTAAAGATAAGTCGTTGAGTTGTTCGCTTTTGAAGATGTTGGCGTCAGGAAACGTGGTGGAGACCGCAGCAAAACACATATCGAAGGTATCTGCACTGTCTTCCGTCGTGGTCATAGGTAGACGAGAAAGGCAATCAGCGTCCGAATGACGTCTTCCACTTCTATACGAAATGCTGAAGTCAAATTCTTGAAGTCGTAAAGCCCATCGTGCAAGGCGGCCAGAAGGGTCTCGGAGGGTAACAAGCCAACACAACGAATGATGGTCTGTCACAATCGTGAACGGACGGCCGTAGAGGTAGCAACGAAACTTCTGGATGGCGAATACAGCCGCTAAACATTCTTGTTCTGTCACCGTATAATTTCTTTCAGCCTTGCTTAGAGATCGACTTGTATAAGCAACGACATGCTCTGCATTATTATGGCGCTGAACAAGCACACCTCCGATGCCAATTCCACTTGCGTCAGTGTGAACTTCAGTAGGAGCAGACGGATCGAAGTGACGAAGGATAGGTTCTGATGTCAGTAGAAGCTTCAGTTCAGAAAAAGCGGCGTCACATTCAGGTGTCCACTCGAATGGGCTGTCTTTCGTAACAGGCTTGTCAATGGGTGAACAACGTCCGCGAATTTGGGCACAAAACGACGAAAGTAGGAACATAATCCCAAGAAGCTGCGGAGTTCTTTTAGTGTCTGGGGTGGTTTGAATGTGCTGACTGCTTCAATTTTGCGGGGATCTGGCCTGACACCATCTTTGTCAACCAGGTGACCGAGAACTAATGTTTGTCGTTCACCAAATCGGCACTTCTTAGAGTTCAAAATCAAGCCAGCCTTACCGACACAGTCTAAAACAAGGCTCAAACGGGCGTTATGCTCTTCGAAGGTACGCCCAAAAATGACGACGTCGTCCAGGTAGCATAAACACACCTCCCATTTAAGACCACGAAGGATAGAGTCCATAAATCTTTCAAAGGTAGCGGGGGCGTTGCAAAGCCCGAACGGCATCACATTAAATTGGTATAGTCCATCAGGCGTCACGAATGCGGTCTTCTCCTTGTCTGAAGGGTGCATAGGTATCTGCCAATATCCTGATCGTAGGTCTACTGAAGAAAAGTACGAAGCCGAGTGCAAGCAGTCAATCACATCGTCAATCCGAGGCAGCGGATATACGTCCTTTTTGGTGAGGGCGTTGAGTCGTCTGTAATCAACGCAAAACCGCCAGGAACCGTCTTTCTTTTTAACCAAGATGACCGGTGCTGCCCACGGGCTACACGACTCTTCGATGACACCCTTTTGCAGCATTTCCTTAACCTGGTCGGCGATAACTTTGCGCTCTGATGACGACACTCGGTAAGGTTTCTGCCGGATCGGATGAGCAGTGCTGGTATCAATCCTGTGCTGAGCGCGAGAACAGGGTAGAGGTCGCGGCTTCTCCTCTTGGCAAAAGTCAAACACAGAAGCATGTCTTCCCAACAGGCGGAGTAATGTCTGCTGTTCGTGTGACCGTAAAGTGGTGCTAATCATGCCTACAATCTGCGACTCGTAAGAACAACTGCGCTCGCAAGTGACTGTACTTTTTCCGCTTTCATAGTTGTTAATGACAGCAATAGAATCTTTAGTGGAATCATCGAACACGCCGAGCTTCATTCCTCGAGGGAGCACAACCGGCATCGGCGAACAGTTCAGTGCCCACAGAAAGGTTGCTCCGGCATCAACCGATACAACACAACGAGGCACTAATATGCCTTTCTTGGCACATTGAACGATGGCAGGCTCAACGACGGCGTCAAAGGATGTGGCAGATACTGGAGCGAATACCGCAACTGACCTCATTGACCACGGTGGCACTGTCTGTTCATCGGAAATAATCAGAGCGTCCTCCGCGGGCTGCGACTCATCGACGAGTGCAGGAACAATTTCACCGCTGACGGAAAGTTCACCAGTTCCACAGTCGACGAAAGCGCCACACCCTTGGAGGAAGTCTATGCCGAGAATAACATCGTGGGTGCAATGCTGCAGCACCAGAAACTCCGTTGGGAACACCTTTCCTGCCAATAAGACGTTAACAGCACAAACACCGACAGGATGAAGTACTTCCCCACCAACACCACGAAATCTTGTCGATTCGCCCCAAGAAAACATAACCTTGCGGCCAATGCGATTTTTGAAAGAACTACTCATAACTGAGATTGCGGCACCAGTGTCCACCAAAGCACTTGCACAAAAACCATCTATTAACACACGTATCTTGTTCTTGGACATCATAACTGGCGGAGGCATCTGAGGCAAATCCTGTTGTGCGACCTGACCTCCATCGGCCGCGCCGGCTAGTTTCCCGGCGGCGGCGGAGATGACAGTCGTCGTCCCGGTGAAGGCGAGCGATGCATTCGGCCAGACGGAGGCGTCAAACTACGGTCGGAAGCGGGAGAACTGCTACGGTGATTCTGTCGGCGTGAGGTACTCCTGAAATAGGCGGACCGATGACCGCTGTTGTGACCAGTGGCCGCTGGAGGAAACGCTGATGGGGAATCATACCGTGAGGTCGGCTCCCTCTGTCGACGACAAAACCGAGCTATATGCCCGGCGACACCGCAACGGTAACACACAGGGGATTGGCGGTACACATTGTGCTCCTGGAAAGCATTGCCATTGCGCTGACGTGGTGGTGGCACAAACGTATCTTCGTTCGGGTCTTGATAGGTGTGGGCCGGCTGGCGGGGGTAACTGAAACGGTGTTCATAGCTCGGCACCGGGTAGTTATTGCGCTGTGGCCTCAGTGGTGAGCCCGAACTGTAGTTGTAGTCATCGACGCCTGCTGCGGCAATTGACACGTGATGGTGAGAGGGATGCAACACGGGTGTAGCTTCGTGCGGCGTCAGGCGAGCATGTCGAGTGAGCTCTTCTCGAACGATCTCACGTATTGTCGACGCGAGATCAAATGGCGTGTGTTCGTCAACACTCGCAACGGTGGTTACATTCGGTAGGCGACCGAACTTGGGAGTGATACGCCGCATCTTGAGGGTCTCGAATGTGCGACAGTGGCGTATGACGTCGGTTACTGTGCCAAGGCTCTCTTTGCCGATGAGGAACTGGTATACATCCTCGGCAATGCCCTTCAGTAGGTGGCCAACTTTGTCCTCCTCCGGCATGGAAGGGTTGACGATCTTGCAGAGCTTCAAGATAGCCTCGATATAGGTCGTGCACGTCTCTCCCGGGATCTGGGCTCTCTGCAGCAGCGTTTGTTCAGCTTGTTTTCTCTTTGCTATGGAATCTCCGAAGCACTCCCTTATTTCGGACACGAAGCGATCCCATGACGTGAGGGCATCCTCGTGGTTCTCATACCAGACGAGCGCTGTGTCTGTCAAGAAGAATACTACATTGGACAGCTGGGTCGCCGCGTCCCACTGGTAGTACTTGCTCACCCGTTTGTAGTGTGTGAGCCAGTCGTCCACATCCTCGCCAGATTTGCCACCGAATGTGCGAGGCACTATCATGTCCTGACGCAACCAGGGACCAGGCGCGCCCGAAGCTGGCACTAGCGGTGCTGCTGGGACTGGTGCAAGGCCTGCAGCTGCGGGGATCCGGTTCTCGTCTTCGCCGTGAGACATCTCAACCGCCAGTGGTAACGGGGGCAGTCCAGCAAGGCGGCGGCTTCGGCGTAGATCGGGCGCTTGCAGAGTCGTGTTGCTCGGTTGATTACCCCGCACCTCCACCACAAAACTGTTACGGTTGAGGGAAGGTTGACTGTGTTTATTGACAGGATGAGAATGAGACACGGCAATCAGGCGTAAAGATGGAGTCCTCAGGCCGCACCAAACCACTTCGTCTTCCTTCTCCACATGCCCGGCTCATACCACAGCCCGGCTCATACCGTAGCAATATGATTAACCGCAGACTATGTTTATGCAAAGGGGGAGCCCCCTTTTGGCCAAATATTAATCGACATACAGGGTGTGTCTGATACCCTGTATGTCGCTGAATAATCCTGGGGACTACAGCATAGCGACGTCGAGCAGGAGCGGCCAGATGACGTGTCCCTGTGGTGTTCCCTTGTTCGCGGTCTTGAAGTTGTCCATGGGGAAGATCTCCGAGGCCTCTGTAGTCGCTTTTTGCTTAGTTCTATCCGCAATGTGTGTCCTGGAGCAGGGGCGTAGGCAGAAATTTTTTTCGGGGGGGGGGGGGGGGGGGAGGGAGCACCTCCTTGATCAGAAGTGGGGGCCGGGCAGGGAGATGCGGCCGAGTGTCATTTTGTGCTCTGTATGCCATGGAAAAAAACAAAATCGGGGGGGGGGGGGGCGGGGGGTGTACAGGCCCGGTGTGCCACCCACTGGATACGCCACTGTCCTGGAGGTCCTGGAAGCAGCATTGCCTCCTACGTACGGAGTCAGACTGATGAGTGGCATGTGCCCAAAAGAGAGAGATAGATGTAATGCGGAAATGCAGGGAGGTTGACCGGAAGATAAATATCCGGTTTGCTACTTCGCACTGGGGAAGGGTTAAAGAGAGACAGAAAATTAAGAAAGAAAAGAATGAGAGGTAGAGAGAGAAAGAGGGGAGATAGGTAAACACACACACACACATACACACACACACGCACGCACACACACACACACGCACACACACACGCGCGCACACACACACACACACACACACACACACACACACACACACACACATAGGCGTATCTACCGGGGGGCAAGGGGGGCGCTAGCCCCCCCCCCACTGAGAAATGTTGGGGGGGCGGAGCCCCCCCCCCCCACTTTCGACAGTGATTAATGTCGGCTGCAGACTGGCAAACTAACAAGTCAGGCAAAGTTTTACTTAAACGCAGCAATAACGTAATTTTGTAATAAAATTTGTCCTACGATTCTGCTGTGACGAATGTCCTCCATGTGTCATGACCACGCACTGTAAGCTACCTGCGGTGCGGGCTGCATATTCCACGCTTGTGCGTCTTGCGTTCGAGAATTGCAGAGGAGGCTATTGCTCAGCAGGAGCTCTATAACATTACAGCAATCTGCCATGATTTTATTTTGCCCTGCCTGGCCTGAAATTTAAGTAATCCGCGTCGCAAATATGGGCGGGAACCAGTACACGTTTTATAGCCCGATCAAACGCTCTCCTTTTTCAGAAAATTCAGTTCTTTGAAAACGAATAGCATCGCCACTGCTCCATATTCAAGCTGGTGTGAGTTGATGAGTGTGCATGCAGAAGTGTCCAGTATTTTAGTTGTACCTAGCCAGGACAGCTAAAATAAATTTGCACTTTAGTCTCCGATTAGCCTGCTTCACTTGGCTTATCATATGGTAGCCTGCAGCGATCGTAGCGGCTTGTAACAAGGCAGTGGACTCGAGTAAATTGAGAATCCCAGCTTTCTAGTTTGCCCCGACCGTTACTTGATAAAGTTGTTACTCAGATAAAGTTGTTACTCACTGCCCCGTTACTTGATCCACCTCACCAGGGAGATGATCAGCGTCCACGGTTTTCTGGACTAAGAAGGCTGCCTACCTGCAAAAGATTGTGTCTGTTCCTAATAATGTTTATTTTTCTCTCTACCTCTTTGTCAGCAACGATGAGTTCACAGAGAGTTGCACACGCGTAAAAACAGCTCAGCATCGTTATACTACAACTGAAAGTATCTATCATACACATATGAATCCCTCTCGCCCGCTGCTATAAGCAGCCGCTGCCAATGCTATTGGCGGGCAGCCTTCTTAAATTACGTTCAGAAAGAGACACTGTCTGGCTATTCAAAAAAAAAATGTTATTGTTCAGCAAAGTAATAGGCTGCCTATTGTGCACACTTCATTTTAACGCCGCGAGTTTTCGCAGACTTGTGACGTCGCGTAACATTGGAGGCGATTTTATGGCACGTTGAAAATTTTTGACGAATAGCGAAGAACCAATGACAAACAATACGCCGTATTGAAAATAGTTCATCATTATTATTTTTTACGCAGTCATGCGTACGCAGTAATTACGCGGTGGATCACTTTCGCGTCTTTTGTTGCGTCGTTTTACGAGCAGGCGCTGTGAGCATAACCCAGAAAATTTCGACCAATCATAGCAGCTAACGACCCATACGGAAGAAAACAATGCGGGGTAGTTTAACGTTATAATCGCCCACATTTTTTCAAGAAAAATTTAAGCTTACACAGTTTACATAGGCTGTTTACTTGGAGGAACCGGGGGGGGGGGGGGAGAGGGGGGAGGTGTAAAGGACCACTTCACCGCTTTTCCGTCCAACCCCCACCCAAGCTGGGAAAAGTAGGAGGGCAAGGAACGACACCTAGGTATATAAATTTGTAGTCATTCATAATCTTACAACTATACACAACCAGCTCAATGTGGTTACCTTAAGTATTATTCGACAGAGCTTGTTCTTCTTCTGAAGAAAGACTTCATATTAGACGGCTCTAGCAGTAAAAAATTTGGCACTCGGCTTAGCCTGAAGACTTCAGCGAAGTACCTTGCTTTGTCAGCCACATGTTTTGTTTAAAAGCTTGCAGGACGCTTGAGCTTCGCCTTCAAGAGTAGAACGCGATAGCGTAATCGGGCCTCGTGCGCATCGCCTTCTCAAATGCTAGCCTGCCTTCGGCTCTTGGTGTATGCCTCAACCAAGCCGTGAGGAAACGATCGAGTGTGGGCGTAACATTGACCGTTTCAAAGTATCCTATAATGCCTACTGCAAGTACAGTTGAAGTGCCCACTACGCCATAATTATTCATTTTGCTAATCAGTGAAGGGCCCACTACGCGTCCGTAAACCAACACGCCAACTTGCACAGCTGTTCACTTTGTTGATGTGTTTGCTGCTGATGATGATGATTACAAATGTCAGCGCTTTGTGATGGGTGGTATATATATATATATATATATATATATATATATATCATTCGAGGCGATTTTTCAGACACTTCAGCAGCGCCTTCATCGGTTTGTGATATGATGCTCGAAAGTTTCGGCATTGTAGTATCGATTGCTAGAAAAGCGGCTGGTCGTCGAGGCGTGGTCTGGGTACGGGCTAGTTGGTATTCCATTTTAGATTGTGATCACAGTGCAAAGTAAGACGAGGCGTGCTAACACCACTGTGAGCGACTGGCTCTGGGAGCAGTAGTAAGGACCATGACAGAGGATGTGTTCAATGGTTTTGTCACTGCCGCAGTTGTAACACGTAGCAATCTCTGCCATTCCGATGCGGCAAGCAAAGGCGTTCGCGCAGGCGTGCGCAGGGTTCCCCATTCGAGGGGGGGGGGGGGGGGGGGGGGGGCGAAGTCTCACCGCAGCGCTCCTCCTCCCTTCCTGTTGGTGGAGTCCGAAAGCAAAAACCTCCGCCATGGATGCAAACATGACAATGAAGCGATGACGTGCTTCTCACAATGGCTTGCCATCGGTCCCCAGCTTTCCGAGGGGATAAAGGTGGGAAGTAAACAGTTTGAACGCAACATCAGGCGTCCTCGGTAGCCATTATCGTCAAAACCATGCGTAATAAATCTGAGCATTAAAAATGGCGTGGAAGGTCCGACTGAGTAATGGTATGGGGCGGAATTGCCCCCCCCCCCCCCGTGCGCACGCTAATTGGCGTTCGTAAATGACACGTCAATCAACAGGCGTCAGAGAACGCTTGCCACGGATCGTGGTAGTCCAGATGGAATTTGGAGTTTGAGGGACGGGCCGAGTCGGTGAAGGGGGAACCAGGCGCATTCCCCATAGAGAGTGGGCAGCACACGCGAACGCGCGTATATTTGCTGATGTACCAGCTCTTGAGAGTGGAATTGGTTCCTGCGCGCAATTTTCATGAGCACTCTTAGCAGGATCATTGGCATGCTCGTTGCCGATGATGCCACAGTGGCCTGGTGGCCACGGAAATTCGATATTATGACCTTTGTTTGTCAGTTCATGGTACGTTGTAGTACTTTCGGCACTACTTGATCTTGCGGCCCACGACGTAGAGCATATAGCAGACACTACATGGCCAACTTGCCATCTGTAAATATGCTCTATTTTAGTGGTGGTTCTTGTTGAATCCTGCGAAGTGCGCCGCAGAGTGCCGCAAGCTCCGCGGCAATCAACGGTTGTCGAGCCATCAGTGCAAAGTTTAAGATGGTCCCTTGAACTCCACGTGCAGCATGAGCAGAGACAAGTGCTTTAACACTCTCGACGAGAATTCTGTCTTAGACCGAATGCCTGGTGCTGTGAATTCAAGTTGTGGTTGGTTAAGACACCAAGTAGGAATCCGGATTCTTCCAGCAGGCGATAGCCTGTTGGGAGGCACTCGCGGTAAATTGATATTCTCTTACAGAAGGAGGGACCTGGTCGGCCCTGTGAAAGCGATGCGAGTGGTAGGCAGGGGCATGAGCAAGGTGTCTAATGTGCACTCGAAGCACCTGCAAAGTGATATAAAACGTGGCTGGGTGATCCTTGGCCATCGCAATGGTCTCCACTTTTGATGTGCAGCGTGGCAATCCAAGGCACACTCTGAGTGCCTGGCCCTGAGCATTTTCGATTGTGCGTATGTTGCTTTTACAGATGTTCGCCAGTACTGGTAAGCTGTACAGCAGGACACCGAGAAATAGCACCCTGTATGGCTGCAACCTAGCACGCACTGAATCACCCCCCGTTTTCCTTACGAGGAATTCGAAGAGATGTGAAATGGCCGTTAGGTGCTTATTTAGACCGCCCACATGGGGACTCCAGCAGAGATCTCGATCGATGATGACCTATAAGAATCTGTGCGTCCTGGCATCGCAGATACTTGGACCATTGATGGATAAGGTGGCATTGCCTTGCACGTGAATGCGACCAGCGAAGATTTTTCGGGTGAAATCTAATTTCAAGGCCTTGTTCGCGAAGATGCCCCGCTATTAGAATCGCGGCTTTTTGGAGCCTCCTGAGGACGTGTTACGCCTGATGTCCAAACACAGATGTCATCTGCGTAGATCAATATCTGAACAGAACCTGGTATACGTTCCACGAGGCCAATTAGGACAATGTTGAATAGTGCGGGACTTAGACACCACCTCGGGGGACACCACAGTGTGTGTAGTGCTGAGAAGGCGGTCCATCATCAGTTATCACGAAGAAAGATCTCGTGTGTTTACAGATCCAGCTGTAAACTCGACCGTCAAGACCAACCGATTCAAGGGCAATGTTTCTCATGAGAAACATTGTTTAATGCAAATGCACTTGAGAAACTTCAATCAAAGAATGTGGAAGTGAATGATGCAATAGATAGGGGCCGCATATTTGACCGCGCCCCAAGGAAATATTTGGCTGTGGGATCATGATGAACTCATATAATCAAATATTTAGAGCATAGTAAATCTACAAAAATTAGTCAAATAGATGTTACGGATAAACAAACATACGGTACCATTCCGTCGTCTTTACCTCCTGAAGAAAGGAAAAGACAGACAAAAGCGCGCACGTCTGACGACGTACGTCAGACGTGCTACCATAAAATATGAAGAAATCCGAGCAACGTATATTTAATAACTTCAAAGGATACATTGGACGTACCCGGAGACGGTATGAAATATCACCTTGCCGCACAAAACTGGAGGAGTAAAGAAAATCATTGGCGATCCTAAATACGGCGATGTAAGCGATCGTGCGAGGAGTGAAATGTTTAGTTGGGATAGCTTACTGTGGACCACGCTTCTAGAATTATAAATAGGTAAGTGTGCACCTCCCACCAATCGTCGCGCCCTTTTGTCTCGTGCCTTAGGGATCGGGCTAGCACTTTTATCAGCAGTTGCCCTTTGGTCTCGCTGTGGGACGGTAGCGTGTCGTTCGCTAGGAGGAAGGACAGCGGGAATTGAGGGGGCGCCAATGCGTACAGAAGCGCTAACGGGTGCGAAAACAACGTGAAGCCGCCGCAGCAGAACGTGCAGCCGCAGCCGCTAGCTTCCAGCTTCGCAGTAGCGGAAGGGCTCTAAATTTTTTTCGGTGCTTAATGTAGGTCCATTGCTGGCGACCATTTGTTGACGTCACCGGTACGCCTTTTTTTGCGACACGGCTGATTAATGATGCTAGCGCGCGTCCTGATTGTCCAGATGGAGGCTGGATGAAAGAGCGCGCCGTATTGATGCGATGATGCTGTGCCATACTGAGGGTATTTTTCTCTTAAGCAGCGTATGGCAGTTGACACGGGCGGGACGAAAGGAGCCAGTGCTATGCGATAAATGTAAGTTAGTTAAATTGGGGTTAATGACGCAAAAGCGACTCAGCCTCAGGGTGATAAAATTTCGCTTATAATGTAAGAAATGAAATATCAAGGATACCAACAACGAAAAAAAGGAGGGTTTTGACGCAGAACGCCCTTATTGGGCATTTTACCCGCAAAAAAAAAAAAAAATATATATATATATATATATATATGATCGTCACGTAAGCGCGGTGGTGTTGGCAGCATACGTAAGAAAGGAGGGGTGCAGAGCATGTTTCGGGCTAATTAAGGCACGGGGGTCATAAAACACGGATTTCATGACACTTTAGATAATTAGGCATTTCGGTTAATTCGGTCATTTTTCCCGGTCCCATGAAATCATAATTAAAGAGCTATAATATATATATAAGATGATTTTCGAGGGCTCGTTTTTCTTTGTTAGACACAATATTAATGAGAAGTAACGGACAATAAATAAATAGATATCGACAATAAATAAATAGACATGTGGGCGGAAAGTAGCTCCCTATTAAGGATTGTTTATAATACTTAGCCAATGTCAAAAAACAAACAGCATTTTGTTCGTTACAGTCTGAGAATTTATTACATATATCATTTATGTCATTGGAGGTAGTATCAGAGACATGACCTCAACAATAGTTGTGGGCCCATACGTTATTCGGAACGCATTTTCCGGGAGGCTGGTTGGGGCGTCGTGGCCCCCTAAAATGGCCTTAAAGTAGTCCTGACGCCCAGCGACTTGTTCCTCTTGGGCTGCGCTGATGAGGAAGATTATTGCACGACACAAAAAAAATGTATTGATGAATTCGAGGAGCGTATTCATCAAGTTTTTGCAGACATACCAAATGAATATCTACAGAAGTGTGTGGAAAATACCTGCAATCGTTTACAAAAAAAAAAGTTAAGAATGATGGCGCTTACACAGAATTTTGGTAATCTATAACAATTCTTCGATAGTACTCTTTAAAAAAAAATAGTGGCACTCACTAACTTTGAGGTAGTAAGCGCTTGTCACAACATTTACTACCTATGTACCAGTGAAGGTAGTAACTGACAAGTTCGTAACTTTACTACCTACAGGGGAAGTAGTCATACAAGGTTAGTAAACTTGATACCCAGACAAGCTCAAATAAAAGAGTGAGACCGTATGGTATCGTCTCTTCATGGGATTACCCTGGTTAATACACGCTCCTTTGGGGTAGCGCACATTGTATAGGTGAGCTGACGATAACTCAGACTTAGATTTTGTGTTTTGGACCCGAATTTTATACATCACTACTTGCATATACATGCGCCATGACCTAGCATAAAATTGAATACGAAAATAACATAAACATGAATAAACATGAATACGAAAATGAGACTTTGGCTAAATTTTTCATAACACTGTCAATTACAGCATAACATACCGTAGCCGATAGAGGTAGTAACGTTTACCAACTCATCACGTACGGGAGTAGTAACCTCTAGTAACCCTGACACGCTAAGTAGTAATGATAATATTTACTACTTCTAAAGAAGTGAACGTTAGCGAAAGGTAGTAAATGTGTCAATGAGGTTGTAAACGCTGCAGTTACTACATTTTTACTACCTTTGTTTTGGGCGTGTGTAAGAAACAAAATGCTTTTGGTTTCATTAAAGTTGGTTAACTATTACAAAAATTATAAACAATTCTTAATAGGGAGTCACTTTCCACCTACCACATATATATATATATATAATATATATATATATATATATATATATATTATATATATATATAATATATATATATATATATATATATATATATATATATATATGCCAAATGAATATCTATAACAATATAACAATATCTATAACAATATATATATATACGTGTGCACTGGCACATTTGCGCACACACGGATACATACACACACGTGTAATGACATACAGACGCTACAGACACGCACAAAGAAACAGCGGCACGACATTGAAATGCACGTCACGGAGACGTTCTCACTTCTTTGCGACTTTTAAGAAGGCGCACGGTATAGCACCTCAGTTAGGAAAAAAATAAAAGTGCGAAGGAAATCTCTGTGAGGAGAGGAACGCTTGATAAATGAAGTTCGGACGGAGGTGCTGCAGAAACTTCAAACTCGGGCTAAAGGATTGGGAAACGTTTCAGAAACGTCTTATCGGCGCGTCTCTTATTTATAAGGCTCACTCGGTGCCGAAATACGGCGCAGAGGTCGGCGGAGCCAGGCTGAAAGCCGGCGCAAGGAAACCAAGAATGGAAGAGAAATACGCGAAAAAAAGAAAGCAGTGAAAATGAGGTGAGAGACAACGTTTCCCGGACCTCTTATCGCTTTCCATTATTTATAAAAAAGCTCGCCTCGATGCGTGCTCAGTATAACGCCGCGCACGGACACTGGCGCGCACCCAAAAGAGGGATAAATTTTTCACCGCGGCCTCTGCCACTCCCGAACCGTTCGTTTTTCAGTGTGCTTTGGCGCGTACTTTATACTGCAAGGTTCCGAGGGAAAAAGTGTATACAGAGGCGACGAAAGGACGGGGGGAACACAGCCGAGAATCGGACCCCCTCCTCCGCTTCTTCTCCCCTTTTCTGATTTTTTAAAAACTTTCTTCCCAATTCGTCTTCAACCCCCACCTCCCCCATATAACCCTGCTTTTTTGATCAACTTAACTGTTACGGATTCGAACGCCCGTCCGGATTCGCTGTCGTCAATCGAAGTTCAGGACTGCTATATTCTTCAGCGCTTTGATATAGAGGGAAGGGGTCGAAAAAACACACTTTGAAACTGGCCGAGGCCAAAGCAGGGAAAAAAGAAAGAGTTTATTGGTCGTGAACACGCAAAATGGACGATGGGTTGGACTGAGTTACGTATAGGAAACTGCAAAGAAAGTCTGAGAAGGGAGAGAGCGTTGGTGGGTGGCTGGGAACGTACTGCGCGTGCTGCCACCTTCACGGCGTTGGAAAATGCCTTGACGTTGCAGACACGGTGTATAGAAGCGGGAGGAATGCTCTATAACGCGAAAGGAGGGAGGGGGGTGGAGATCCTGACGGCGACCGATAAGTATTAGGCTAAAACAAACGGACCAAAGAAAGAAAAAACGTAGCAGCTTTCGCGCGAAGAAAGAAAACAGTGTGGGTGTTACTGCTCAGACGTCCACGCCGCATTCGACTGAGTTTGCGAAACGTTCGGACGTGTCGAAGGTTGCAAGGGAGCGGAGGGGCGATGGTGGGGTGATTTTGAGTGATACATGCTGTCCAGCCGTGTCCCCAAATGCTGGTCGGCGTGCTAAACACAAATTTCAAAAGTGTATAATGTACGCGCCGCAAGCGGAAAGCACACCCGGCCATCCACTTGTGACATGCAAGCGGAAGACCGCAGAGCTATCGGATGAAATGAAGGCAAAAGAACCTCCGCTTCGGAAGAGATTTTTAAAAGAATTTAAAGAAATCGCTGTCATTCTCCGCGCGATTTGAGAGTGGATACACCCGCGGAGAAATATATCAGCGACGCTCGGTGCAAATTCGAGCATTTTTAAAACGAAAGAACGATATCTAAGTGGCACAGAGACAGCGAGGGAGAGCGAGACGTTTAGCCGCAGAAAGCGCCAACGTTTTGGAATCTATCGTGTTCGACTGCGGTGTTTCCACCTTAATGTTACAGGGACACTAACGTGAAACAATGAACCGGTTTAGATTGATATAGTGTATTCCGAGAACTCTAATGTCGTTAATTTCACCATAATTGCTTTATTAATGGTGGAGAAAATCAAGGTCAAGGTTTCGTTGTTAAATATCGCGCTGAAATCGCCGAACGTGACTTCAAGGATTTCAAAGCGTATTTTTCGTATTTTGGCGACATTGGCTCAACGAAATTTCACAAAACTTGGTATGTTAAGTCTATGGCCCCCTCAGAGGACAATGTACTTCATTTTTACTGATTAGGAACGACGTAGGACCTAGTAGACGCCGTCAAAATCTATGACGTCACGGGGTTTGGTGCGCGAATTTCAAGGTGGGGTCGCCAGCCGCATTTTCCTTTTGCGCGTTTTCTCGCTTACGAAGTGTCTTTTCGCGGCAAGCGCGGTGATTTTGCAATTTTGTAAGAGTAATTTACTAATATGAGAAAAATCGGTTTTATCTTTAGTGTCCCTTTAAACGCTTCGATTTTTTTTTTCTGTGGCAGTCGAACTCTTTGCCGATCGATTTCTTCTGAGATCTCCCGGGGTGTGTGTGAGCCAGAATTTTAGGATCTACATTGACACCTACATCTTGCAGAGAAAAATACCTTGTAAGTGTCGGAAAGACTATGTAATCAAGTATACCGTCAAACCTGCCAAAATATCGTGTGAAGCACAGCCGAAACTGAGGCTACTGAGAAAAAACGCCAGGCTTTCACGTAACGCGCAGCACAGTCACAGCGAAAGTTCGGAAAGCGCCCTTTCTAGAGCCCGTTCCAAACTTTCTTCGGGCATCTAATACAAGTACACATGCAAGGTATCGACTATGCCATGAATCATAATTTTTGTGAAGTAGGGAAGAACCCACTGTGCCACTCTTCGTCTCTCTGCGGATAAGCGAGGTATCCGCTACACAACTGTGAGGCGTTATGTGCACTTCGATGCTACATGTGGCTGATGACGATGAAGAATTATGGCTGAGTACTTATACCACAGTCACACTGATGCTTTATGGATGAGTACTTTGTAGGGGGGGGGGGATATGTGCTCTTACTACAGTTTTCGCTATAAGGGGGGGGGGGGAGCGTTAAACTACACACTCAATCGTTACGCAATTAGCATGGTGTGAGGCCTCGTTGTTATTTTGCTCTTCTGCCACGCTATATTACATACCTGTATGTTAACGAGAATCCTTGCCCGGTATGACGCCTGTATAGGGTCTTTTTGCAAAGGAGCTTCAAGCACTAGCGTGGCTCTGTGGTAGAATGCTCGACTGCCACACAGAGGGCCAGGGTTTCAAATCCCATCCGATCCTGGATATTTTTATTTACGTAATTTTTTGTTATTTTGCGCGATAGCGGTTACGGATAACGGCAGCGGACAACTACGGCACTGTTGTTGCGATCTGATAACAGTTTTCGCTGTAAAATCAACTATAGCCACAAGGGCGAAGCAATGAATGCGATAGCAACAAATTGTAATGCTACAGGAAGTACGGCTAGCAGCTAACTCTTTTGATCCGATCTAGCGTAACTCTACAATTTATGCGTGGTTTTAACTGACTAACGTCGCAAAGGCTATTGTACAGCGGAGCTGCGGGGAAGCCTCAGCGATGAAATGCAAAGTGATGCAAAGCTAGGCGAACATGGGCGGGGTTTATAACTGAAGGAGCCGCCTCTCCATTTGACCACCTGCATGTCTCCAACCTGCAACTTGCCTCCCTCCTCCACTCGCCTCCGCTATATTTTCTCTCCTCCTCGCCCTCCCTTCCTTTTCACAGCCTCCAGCCGTAGATCGTCTTGAGGCTGTGAACTTGCTAGGTTTGGCACGCAGCGTACAGAAAGCACCTTTACAAGAACTGTATATTTGTTTCGCTATCAAGAGCCACAAGCCAGAACAATCACTGCGTGCGATTGTCTCTGAAAGGGAAACCTGGCAAAAGCTTTTGGGGGGTTACCTACAGAAGTATATCTCTAGTCTAGTAATTGAAGTCTCCTATCGCGCGCGTAAATCACAGGAGGTCGTCAGGTACCTCAAGGATCATAACCCTATTGGTTGTCCGACGTTAAGTATCGACGTTGTTCACCTGTTTTATTCCATTCCTCAGAGCACCTTGTTACAGTACGTTAGAGATTATATAAACAAGGATAACCGCGAAGAAGTGTTCATCAATGAATGTGGCATCAGTGTTAGTTAATGAGAACTAACACTGATGAGTCTGTTAGTTCTCATTAATATTGTGTTTAACAAAAAAAAAACGATCCCTTAAAAGCCATATCCTTTCCATCAGTGTTAGTTGTTTCGTGGAACTGTTGCATTTCTATTTGGATTCCACCTTTGTGTCGTGGGGTGGGTCTCTTTATAAACAACGCACGGGTGTGTGCATAGGTTCAAGAGTCGCCCCGACCTTGAGTGAAATATTTCTTGCCAAGGTCGACAGGATTCTTAAAGAAAAACCCGAAGGCATGGTGCAAGTCGCCTTCAGATATGTGGACGGCTATTTAATTTTCCTGCAGCCTTCCGCAAAAAATGAAAAAGACGTGGCTGAGCTTGTTTTAGGTGCTTTCAAAGCACACGGGGGTGGGTTAGACTTCACCTGCGAAGTTCCTCAACAGGGATCGTTGCGTTTCTTAGATATTAATATCAGAATATTTCTGAATCACGTTTGCTGGGAATACCAACCGCCAAGTGTTAAGCCTAGTGTTAAGCCATAGTAAACTGGTAAAAAGAGCGATTGCTTCTTCAGCCATAAGCGCAAGCTTATCTAAGTCATGCATACACTTGGTGACTGACAGTGTAAAAACGCAAATAGACAGGCTTATTTCAGCGGGATTTACAAAATTCGTCATCTCATCACTATGTGAAAAACTGCTGCAGAAAGTAAAACAGAATCAAGGGAAACCAGCCTAGACAGAAAGAAGAGAGTGGCTATCATCCCATATTTCCACAGTATATCTCACGGACTGAAAAAAGTTGGGTCGAGATATAGAGTGCATGTGGTTTTATCAGCCCCGTGCAAAGTTGGTTAGATCTGTAGGTTGACAGATGAACGCCTTAGTGAAATGTCAAGGAGACGGGCATGGGCAGTGAAACGTGCGAATAAATTTGTAGAATGCTCCGTGTGCGTGGTGTACAGGCTTCCTTTAACGTGCGGGCGCAGTTATATAGCACAGACTTGACGTTGTATAAATAAAAGGTTAGGGGAACGTAAGAATGACCTATGCAAAGGGATAAGTTCCAACGTTGTGACGCGTTGCAGAAGTTGCTGCTGCCAGCCTCAATTTCAGTCCGGGAGTGTGTTGGAACGTCATAAAGATAAACTAACACGGGAAATAACTGATGCGTATTATAGTAGAAAATATGACGATGAATGCGTGAGCCAGCCTTCGGTGGCTTTGCATGAAAAAGAATTCGCGCTTTTGTATAAGGGTTAGTCTGGTAATAGTTATCATTGTACCTTCGTTTTATCGGACATTCCACCGAAATGTGTCACGTTACTGACGTCTGCTTGATAAAAGATTTTACCTCTGTGTATATATGTGCACATGTGTGTCGTGAACAATAAATCAGTTGGTAGACAGCGCTCGTGTCGTCCCTCTTTGCTTTCCGTTCCTCGCTTACGCCTTTCCTTCAGCACTACCGTGCTTGCGCTGCAACCCTTTGAATATGCATTTTTCCACCCCTTGCTATACTATACCGTACATGGCTATGCTATGATTTACCTTCTCCCTTCCTCCTCAACTCCTCCTGACCCTCACTTTCCTTTCCCACCCCTTTGACATACTATACTATACGTGGTTATGCTATGCTTCACTCTCTTCTCTCCTCCTCACTCTCCTTCGCTAGGCTGCGGATGCTGTTTCACTCTCTACCCTACCCCTCACCCTCCTTCGCTAGGTTGCGGACGATACTTCAGTATGGCATGTTGTTGGTCTAGTCAGGTCATAGGCTGAGCAGACACGTTTAAACTGCGCGAAGAAGACATTGTCTTGCAAAAGGCCTTTATCCCACTACCGCGAAATTCAACGAAGCCTTAACAGAAAGTGTCCTTTTATTCCATTCGTTTTGCACCGAGTGTACAACGCGTTCATATAATGGTTCAGATATATTCGCATTATACAAGAGTAGGTGTGTAGCCCCGTGGTTAAGACACTCGCCTTCGGAGCGTGGTGGTCCGGGTTCAAACCCAGCCCCGCCAAGAAAATTTATTTATTATTTATTTATTTAAGACGTACTGCAGACCCACATGGGCCCAAGCAGGAGGGGTGAAATTACACGAGAAAACACAGAATTTCGAAAGGCGAAAAATATACAACCACTAACATCTTAATTATGAAGTTAACATATAAAAACATTAATCAGGTCAATCGAGTCAACACACTTAATAAATGATAATGGTAGTGCGTTCCATTCGTCAATAGCGCGAAGAAAAAAAGAAAATTTGAAGGTGTTAGTTCTTGTTTGATAGGGTGTTAAAGATTCATTTTTGATTACGTCTGGTTAGTCTTGTTAATGGGCGTACATATGGACCAGGATGGAAAAAGAGCTTGTTATTTTTTAGAAGAAAGAGATATTTAAGCCTGAATGTTTTTCATCTTAATTTTAAAGTTTGTATTCCATAAGTATGCATGATGGCTATTGGTGAGTCGGTGCTACGGAATTTAGGAAAAATAAATCTGACAGCTTTGCGCTGAACCATTTCAAGTGCATTAGTATTACGCGTTAGTGTGGGTATCCCAGACGGTGCATGCGTATTCCAATTTAGGCCTAATGAGTGCTTTGTGTGCGTGAAGTTTAGTTTCTGGAGGCACCTGTTTTAGTTTGTGCCGCATAATACAAAGTTTGCGAAAAGAAGAAACGCATATGTTAGCGATATGAGAATTCCAACTGAGGTTGTCAGTTATGGTCACCCCCAAATATTTACATTAATTTACTTCAACTAGAGCATTAGCACGAATACTATAAGAAAAGAACCGTTTATGTATTTTCTATGTTATATGCATGTATACTGTTTTTGTTCCATTTATCTTCATTTACACCATCAATAAATGTTATGGAGGTTGGTATTCAGAAGTTCCTGATCCTCTCGAGAAACAAGCTCATGATACATTTGCGGATGCATTCATCTGCAAAAGCGAACTTGAACGGACTCTCTTATAGCGTTAACGATTTCATTAATAAAAATAAAAAACAGGAGCGGTCCAAGTACACTACCTTGCGGTACCCCCAAAGCAACTGGCAGACGACGCGAGTGGTGACCATTAATAGAAACCGATTGGGTGTGCTTTTCTAAGTAAATAGAAATCCAGTTAATTATGAAAGAGCAGAGGCCAATGCATTTTAGCTTGCAAAGTAACTTTTTATGTGAAACAAGGTCGAAGGCTTTTTGAAAGTAAAAAAAAAAAAAATTACGTCAGTATGACCACATTTGTCAAGAACGCTTGCAAAAGTGCGAGTTACAGTGGTTAGTTGTGTGACCGTAGAAAAGCCCTCCTGAATCCTTATTGAAACGGAGAAAGTATGTTGTTGTCTGTTAAAAATTTAATTATGTAATTAGCAACAATATGTTCAAGAATCTTGCAGCAGAAAGAAGTTAGTGAGATCGGACGATAATTTGTAATCAGTGCAGTGTACCCTATCTCGTGTATGGGCACCACACGTGCCGTTCGCCAGTCAACCGGTAGATCTGCAGATGATATAGATGCACAAAAAAGCGTTTCACATATCGGCGAAGGGACGCATTTGGAGGGCCATCAGGACCAGATGATGCTTTTGTTTCAGGTTAAGACGCATAGTTACAATACCTGGTAGCGATACAATATCTTCGTGGTCGGAGCAAGATACAGGGTTAGGACTAACTGTTTCTGAAGGAACGGAAAACACACTGAAAATACAAATTTAAATGTTCCACAATGACACCTCTGTCATCAATTCGAACACCATTGATTTGAATCTCGTCAACAGACTTTTTTTTTTAATTCAAGATGTCCCAGAACCTCTGACGGGATTCCTTTAGAAAATTTAGTAAGCTATGTGGAAAATAGTCCCTCTAGTCCCGCCGTGGTGTCCAATAACTCTTTATTTTAGGAGGCGTTGCTCTTTAACATGCGGCAGGATGCCGCATGCCCATGTTTTGCGTTCAGCGACGCTCTTCTGGCCGTCCCACCGCTTTCCCTGATTACGCTCTCACCGTTAACAGCTACAGCTACCACAAAGGTTTGTTTAATCATTGGCCATGGACGTTAGTCGTCCGGATGGAGATGTGCCACCAAGTGACCAAGCGTCAACGTGGGTGCATCCACGTTAAACGGTGCTATAGCTGCCAAACACCAACAGACATTGTGCAAGCTCTCTTATATCAATGTACTGTAAACGTTCATCTGATTCTGTAAAGACGCGTTTTACTTTCTTGTTATACCGATTCCTATGACGGCGGGATCAACCATGTTTTTCTTCTGATGCGCTTAAACTTTCTTTTTAAGCGTAAGACCTCTCTCGTTATCAAGGCATTCAATTTTCTAGTTTTCTTAGCTTTGTTAGGTACGAAATTATCAAGACAGTAAGTGCAGATCTGTTTAAAATGAACCCAAAGTTTTTTAACATCCGAACCTTGAATGCTGCTAAACCTTAGCTCCAGGTGATACAAGATGGTCTCATCCCTGGCACGAGAAAAATCTTTTACAAAAGCAATTTCGGGGAGAACAATACAAGGTTTGTCAATGCTAAACGATACCAACACCATAGAATGATCAGAAATACCGGGATTCACAGAGACTGCAAATTGTTCAATTGACTTAGAAATAAAAACAAGATCTAGGATTGAAGAGGACGCATCACAAACTCGCGTAGGCTCTGTCACTACTTGTTGCACATCCAGGTTTAGCGTAATGTCAAGCAAAGATCCAACATCCGTACATCGACCAGTATTTGAAAATGGATGATGTCAGTGAACACAAGGTAAATTAGAGTCGCCGACAATGATTACTTCATTACATGAAAATGAACGCAAGTGGTCACATAGATCATGCAGAAATCGAGATGGTGCATCGGGAGGTCGATAAACCGCAGACAAGAAAGTGCACTCTGAGCAGAACAATTTCAAAGTAACACTTTCGTGGTTATCTATCTGACGTACCAGTGATGCTCAAATTCTATATTTTATCAAAACAGCCACACCGCCGCCTCTAAAGGGCGGTCACGGCGAATTACCTGATATGAGGGTGGAAAGACATCAGTATCATCAATGTCGTCCTGAAGCCAGGTCTCTGTGATAACAACGATATGGGGATCATAATATAACAAGATAACAACTTCTAGTTCAGTTGATTTGTTGACGAAGCTACGCGCATTTATGTTAAGAAGCTTGAGCTGATTTGTAGAAGTCCGTACCGGTTAATAATTTTTAGAATTGCGATGAAAAGAAGGAACCTTTATTCTGGCTTGGGCGTTTCCGTCCCAAATGAAGAGCTCTCCGCTGACACGCAGTTTATCATTAATAAGTGAAACATTCTTTCCCTGTTGTCCTTCATCCTTAGCACTTGCCCATAATAGCTTTCTTTTCTGTAGTGTCTGGCGAGAGTAATATTTTGAATGGATATTTTTGTCCCCTTAAGCTTGTGTGCGTTCTTGAACACCACTTGCTTCTCATTATAGTCCTGAAAATGAGCTATAATTGGTCTAGGATTGTCGTTTCTGCCTAAGCGGCGAATTCTACCAACAGATAGGCATGATACCTGTAGCTTTACTGAAAAAAGATTGCTTAGAACGTTTTGCTTTAAGTCCGAGTCTTTCTCAGTAGGGTCTTCCTGCATTCCAAAAATAACTGAAAGTCTACTGCGCTCTTCCAGATCGGTTAATTCGATTTCAAAACGTTAATTCATTTTTCGAGTCATTCGACGTGGGCAGCTCGTTTTTCTCTTTCAAGAAAGCGCGATATAAAATCAGACATCAATTTTTCCATATTCTTTTGCTGATCCCTAAGGGCAGTTATTTCCTTAGCTAGTTTGTTTTGCCCTGCCAGCAGCGCCTTCAGCATTTCTGTCGTTGTATGGCCGGGATTAGTCTCCACATCAGCACACAAAAGAAGCGTATACACAGAGAATACATCATAGGCAATCTTAAAACACTGTTGTGAACACGGCAGGACCAGAAGGCCACGATAATCACTGCAAAACCTGCTGTAGACGGGACTAATCTGAACGAAGTAAAGAAGAGCCAGAAGTGTACACTAAGAAGTAAAAAACGGGATTCGTTGACAACATGCCGATGCCTGGTCCGCCGTACCCACTGAAGGTGTAGCTCTGCGCGCGATCATTAATAGGCAATTCCGATGACGTAGTCACGGTATATGGCGCTGTCGCCATATACCGCGAACCAGTTGAGATACTGTAGCCACTGTGGTACAGGTATCAGCAGGCACACTCCTGGTAATGGCGAAGCAAGATTTCGGAGGAAGCTTTCCGGTGAGACCAAACAGGAGAGCCTGCACGAAGTAAAGAAGGGGATTTCGTGACAACATGCCGCTGCCTGGCCCGCCGTGCTCGATCATTAGTAAGTTTTACTAATTTATTTATTTATGTTGATGATCGTCTAACGTGTAGAGGGACAGACAGATGGACTGTTTTCTCATTGAGTCGGCATATAAATAATAATGATTTCTGAGGTTTAACGCCCCAAAACCACGATATGATTATGAGGGACGCCGTAGTGGAGGGGATGAAAGGAGCGTAAGAACGCCGTAACACATTTCGCGCTGTCGGTTTTACATACGCTCGCAATTTCTCGACTGCTGGTGTTTAACAGCACGCACATTGCGTCGAATGTTCGATCGATTTAGAAGTTTGAAACAGTGTGAAAGAACGGAACGATTGTGTTGCCGCTGGCCTTTATCATAATGCTATCGCGCACTCACAACAATCGAGCTTTTCCTAAAGGGCGCCGCGCACCGTTTCCATTCCAACTAGAGTGATATTGGCGCTGAACGAGTTGTCTCTAGGGGACTAGTGTGCATTTACATGCTGTTTATGCGCGTTCTTTCGCGGTCTGTTCGTTCCACTTCCTGCAGTTATGATGTAGGCGGCGGCCGGCCATGCTCGTTCAAGGGACTGCAGTCGGCCGCGCTACCACTTGGCGTTCGCTGTAATGGACCGGCGTGCTGCGCGCAACTAAGACGCTGCACGCCGCCGATAATCCATTTGGACGCGACCTGACGGGAAGCGCTGCTCCCTCCGCGGCCACCACGCTCCCGCATCCTTAATGGCACGAGGAAGTTGACGCTCGTTTGGAGCGAGCGCTCCGTCGCTTGGCTGAGTACCACTTTGGCTGCCGCGCGATGGACCTCGTCCGCGACGCCGCTGCCCTTCGCGGGTCATTTTTCCTCGGCCAGCCTGGAGGCGTGCCACGTCCTCCGTATGGGCGCGTCCGCATATACCCTGTATACATAGAACACTATACGGCAGCACGTATAGAGACGCAGTACAAGTAGACTCGTACAGAGGGTCCCTTTAAAAGTCCTTTCCAAGATAATTTGACCACAGTGAAGGCTATGCTGCCGTGAAGTCCTGCCAGATTGGGATATGATAGCTTGGGGCGGCCGTTTTGTTTGAGAAGGAGAGATGAGTTGGCTGCACAAGCCGGTGCAAGTGACGTCTTAACGCCGAGTTCTTGACGTCGAATCTGGAAGCAAGAATTGCCTTCTTGTCGTCGTATAGTTATTGCTTATTCTAATGATTCGGTCCAAGCTATGTGTAATGCTCTTTCTTCTGAACCCTGGCTCCGACATGCGCGGCCTCGATCATTTTGTAGATTTAATCATTCGTCCCGGACTACGCTTTTAGCGACACTAATCGGGGGAACCGCGAGGATCAATCTTTAGTGGCAACCTTGAGAAGTCATGTACAAACAATGAAACCACGGGGCGCACAGGGACTATTAACTGTTAAAACAGTTCATCTTAGTGTTTCATTTTACACATCCACTTTTATTCTATACCACTTGGATATCCATAGGGCTTTTCTTCGGCAGGTTTAGCCGCAAGGCACATGAACAATAAATGCAAGCTAAAGAATGGCGTATAACTAGGCTTTGGCAAAGAATGCAGCAGGCACTCTTCAACCTTGTTGTCCGTCCCCAAATGGTTGAACCTTTCAGGTATCTATAGGTCTGGCTTCAGTTCAGCATTTCTTAATAAGCTTAGTCGAGCACATCCAAAGCAAGTGTCTGCTCCTGTCGTTGCCACATGAACCGAGCCCTTGGGGCACGTTATGTGGTCGTCCTTTGTCGATCCCCAGTAATAGATGGTGCATAGGCCACTCTAGTCCGAAGTTGCCGAAAAGATACTTCACGCACACGGGTAAGGTTACGGCGAAGGAAGCAGGCACACTGGGAAATTAAGGCGCGCGCGTCCCGTCGAAGGCTTGATTTTGGTGCTTTGTGGAGAGAGCGAGAATTCAATGGAAAGCATACAAGTGTCTTAGATGAGGCAGGAGATCGAGCCTGCGGGTCTCATATGTTCATAGGTGTGCCAAAGGTTCCCCATTAGGAGGTGAGGGGGCGAGTTTCACCTCATACCCCCCCACCCCCCCATGGTTGGTCGAGTCCTAAAGAAAACAAGTTTCGTAATGGATGCAAAAAATGAAGCGATGACTGACTTCTCACAACGGCCTGCCCTTGTGCCCCGGATTCTATGGGTAAATATGGGAAGTAAACAGTTCTTGGCGTTGCACATCATGGGTCCACGGTCGCCATTACCGCCACAAATACATGTGGCCATAGCGCTGAACGTGAGTAATAATTGTTGGGGCTTAACGTCCCAAAACCACGATATGATTATGAGAGACGCCGTAGTGGAGGGCTCCGGCAATTTCGACCACCTGGGGTTCTTTCACGTGCACCTAAATCTAAGCACACGGGCCTCAGGCATTTTCGCTTCCAACGAAAATGCGGCCGCCGCGTCTGAAATTCGAGCACCATAGCCACTATAGGCCGCCGTGGCGGGTAGCGCTGAACATTAAACAATTGCGGGACAGGTCCGACTGAGTAAAGGTATGGGGCAGACTTGGCGCCCCATTAGACGATTATAGGTAATTCATTTACGATTAGGGTAATTCAATTCAGTCCTACAGGGTAATTCATTTAGAACTGACCTATTTCATTGGGCTGCACTCTTGTTACAAATTATGCGATTTTTATGCGGTTTGCGGCAAAAGATTAAAGAAGAACGAAAATTTAATGCCCCCCTCCCCCCCGGTTTTCGGTGTGTAATGCAGAAAAATAAGAATAAATAAGAAATAACGAAAACCGTGACATGCCACGAAATTCCATACAATGAGGGGCTGCATATTGTTGAACTCAGAACAGTTTCACGTTTCGGGTGGTCATTTGAACATCTGCTGTAGGGTAAGTGATTATAGACCTTTATGACCTGTGCAAACATTTACTAGTCATGTTTGGCATACCGCATGGCAATCAGACTTTTTAACGTTTTGTAGGCGCAATTAAGCCACCCCTCCTTGTATATCATAACGCGGTTTTCGTTATTTCTTAGTTATTATTGTTTCTATGCGTTGCACATAAAAAAATGGAATAGGCCATTACATTTTCATCCTTCCTGAATGTTTTGCCGGAAACCGCATTAAAATCGCATACTTTTTAACAAAACTACAGCCCAATGATATAGGTCAGTTCTATAAGAATCACCCTGTATATTCTTTGTACACCACAAGTTCTTTTTTTTTTTAACTTGACTGTAATCTTGTCGCATGACTGACTCCCCTAGATTGTACTCCGCTTATCACTTTGGCCTTATCTCGTTCGCTCTTTTACAAGCACTGTTACGTTGCCACGTATGAGTGGTTGTACCGAGCCCGTATTCGCGGAATTTTTCTTTCGAACGAATCTTTGCTCAATGTCTGATTTCAATTGACAATGAGAAGACGCTTGTGCCAGTGGCCAATGCCGGACATGTCATAAAGATATTGTTAATACCAGCCCGAAACATGTCAATGAAGGGAGCGGCTTCGGCATTATACGGTGTTTTAACAATTTCATTAGGGCTTAACAAAGCGCAGTGATCCCTTCTCGTCGCGATACTCGAAGGAGACGCAGTAACACCCACGGTTTTTTTTTTTTTCTTTTAGTGTCGCAAAAGAGTTTTTGTCACCACGAGTTTCGGAAGCCTTAGACTTATCAGCTTCCTTCATCTGATTTTGTATAGCTGTGGGGATGTCTACGGCTTGTTTGAGCTCTGTAGTTGACAACATTTTGATTGTTTTGCGCGTCACATTGTACAAACGGTCGAATGTGCTAGGAACTGCATTCTTTGCTTGCAGAGTCAGAAAGGGCTTCGGCATCAGCCGATCTCGCCTCTTTTACAGTTTGCATGAACCAAACCAAATCGGTGTATGCTTCAGTTCGTGTGAGCAATTCAATTCAATTCAATTTATTTTCGGCATCAAAACAAAACATGATAGCCGAGGAGCCTGCGGTAAAAGCTATCTTTCAATAGGTTGACAACGCCGTGGACACCTACAAGAAACACCTTGGCGGTATTGCAGCCGCATGAAAGGAGGCATAAACAACGTTTTACGTAGTGGAAAGCAGTAATACAATATAAGCTGAACAACACAAGGAAATGTATTATAACATTATAATACAACTCCGTGTTTTATTTCGCGGGCACAAAATGAGTGAAAGCAAAATGAAGCATAAGGTATAATGTAATTAATGTAATTGACAACAAGAAGTGTGATTAACAACAGGAAAGAATTATTGCAACTTTCCTTAAACTTTGACACAGAGGTAAGAGGGCTAAAAAAAGGCGTCATAAGAAATTTAGATTTTATTCGTGATTTTTCTGGCTTTCTTGATTTCTGCAGTTTTTATGAGAATAAGCTGCATATTTCTGCACCGGCTACATTCCTAAAGAAAAAATAAACACGAAACCCAGGTGAGCCTTCTTGCTTACTCCAAGAAGTATATAGTTAAGCTGAGAGCTTCCGCTGTTATTATGACTAGCTTGTTCGGGTGCCACCGACGTAACTGGCATGGCCGACCAGTAATTAAGTGAGAAACCTCGCGCACATTCGATCACGATCCTTGCTCTCTGGCGACGCGAGAGCAAACAGTGCGCTAAAGAAAAAAAAAATAAAAAAAACAAAAGAAACGTAAAAAGAAAGATCAGGCGCCTACGACTTCCTCACTAATGCAGGGCGACCCTAATCAGATCGCGTTAACACCTCGAGCCCCTCGCGAGTTATCCCGCGGGCTAAAACCCTTGGGCTCACGTCAATCCACTAAACGAAACACGAAGAGCGTCATTATCCACACCCGCGGCCACGGACAGCGGCGCCGAGGCTCGCTTTTGGCGCTTCGGGCGGACGCGTCCGCTAACCGCGAGTAACGCGGGCCGACAGCCGCTAATCCGCGAGATGCAGCGCGGCGTCGAGTGACACGGCGGCTGCCGGCCGTCTGACGCAAGGCTGAAATCCGTGGGCGACGACAAAACGGACCTCGCGCGATGCGCGCGCGCGCACACACACACACATCGCGGGGTCCGATCCTTTTTCTCTTTTGGTTCCCAGCCCCGTCCGCGGGACAGAACTCGCGTAATCTGGCGCCATCGCAACCCTTCTGCAACCCTTCCGCATCCACGAAGCGACCGGCTGGCCCTCTTCGCTATATACTGCCGCGTGACGCTTGCCGATTGCGACAGCGCTTGTCCAAGCGATGTTTCGTGCAGCTCCTTGGAAGCTGCTGGCTCGGCATTCGAACGCCACATACGCCAGGGGTCTGAAACTCACTGCAGCTAGCGGGCCGCAGCCAGGAAATTTAGTCTCCTGTAAGGGCTGGGACAGTGACGAAGGTTGGAGCGGGAACGGCAGGGGGAGGGGGGTGCAGATAACGTTGCCATTGAAAGAAAGCCTTTCCAAATTCCAACATCTCATATATGTGTCATATCTGATGGGGATTAGACGTCAGGTTGCGAGAAACATATCGATACTGATCTCCAGATTGACTCAAATCTGGACATCGATCCTGAAATACGGCTGCTTCCATAATGCCAGTGAACACGCACAAAGACTACACAGAAAGACACAGGACAAGTCTTTGTGCGTGTTCGCTGGTGTTATGGAAGCATTCAGTGAGTACCAACTAGCCCAGCTAAACGCATTAACTGAAATATGGCGTTTTTTTTTTCCAATTTTATGTTTTTAACACATGGTGACCGCAAGCGGTGCCTCACGAAAAAAATAATGCTCCATACCAGTCACGTCTGTGTAGCTGGTGAACATACGCAAGACAAGAAAAGGAAAAAAGAAAAGGATAGGTTCCTTCGTAGGTATGAAAAAGCCAATAGGCCGATAGAAATCGTTTGGACGCCGGGGCATACGGGTGTGCCCAGGGGCAATACGGCGGCACACGCCGCTGCTGCTTCCGCAGGTGGGTCGACCAATCTTTCTCTGCCCCCACCTCTCAGGATGAACCCGTATGAGCTCTTAAGTCAAATAGCTCTCTCGATAGCTACAACGCACTATGTGCGAACGTCCCTACGTTATGCTATATACTAAACAATGTATTACTCAGGTTACCCACCGGTCCTCTTTTCGAGCGAGTCTCCCCTTTCGCGCTCTCAAGAGATATTTGTCAATAAGGTCTTCGCAAATCCTGCCTACACACCGTAATCTCTGTCGATATGGCGACAACCCGACATTGCAACAGTGACGTGTGCACACTGCGGACTGCGCTGCCGCGCAGACCTTCACCACTTATTACGCTAATGTTCTGCATTCGATAAAGGGGGAGTGGCCATACAGGCTTTGCAATGCACGAATTATCGTGAAGCGCTGCTTACGGATCCGAACAAGCAGCTATTATTTGCACAATATGCAAATCGCAGAGCGACCTGATCAGGGTGGTTTAGGGGGACTGACAAACCACAGTATACTACCATACACCGCCTCAGTACAAGTGACTGCTATGCTACTTAAATAAGTGGAAACCCTAAGACATTGTGAACTATTATCGTAGTCTGGCAGAGTCCCGCGTATCCCTACAGAGGACCTGCAGCGCCCCCATGTTTCTCAATGAAACACTTTCCATCCGTCAAAAAAAAAGAAGATGGGGGGGGGGGGGGGGTTGAAGACAGTCACGTGCGGTCCGGGCCGTTAGCGAGACGTCCGCGGGCCTCATGTTTGAGACCTTTAATATACGCGCATCAACTCACTTTTATATGCGCACAGATCCTTTTACCTAAACGAACTTAAGTTTAACGTAAGACATTCCTTGAAGGGGCGCTAAAAAGAAAAGATTAGTTCAGAATGATAAATTATTCGCTAATAACTATATTACCGCTCATTTCGCGATAACCGGCTCATCATTAGAAGGGAAACTGAAGGCTAAACTACCTTTTCTTTTGTAATTTCGCGCTTTGATTACAGTGCCAGGAGATAAGTGTGACGTCAATGATTCCTATGTGGTCCTCGTTGACTGCAGTCAATGTTCTGGAAGCTTGCCACTTGTATTCCTTGGTCCTCTTGAGCACAATGTAATTCATTTATATGTATAACTAGTTATACAAGTTCTAACAGACGCCCTTGAAATCTGCGACGTCACGGCGGACTGACGCGTGACCTTCAAGGCGGCGCCGCCATCCGCCTTTTCTTTTGTGCGCCTTTAATGGCTACTCATCAAGCGTTTTCTCGTGACTATAGAGTGGTGTTATTTGTAGAAGGGTAATCTACTAATACATGTCAAATCATTTTTTTTAGTTTTGTTTCTATTCAGTATTTTCCTTTTTAACATTCTACACCGAGAGCACGTTGGTCTATGGGGGTGCTATTTAGGACATCGCGAAATTCCGCCATGTTTTCGAATCCGACATCGTGTCATTAATTTGTGAGAGGGCTGCTAGGGCCCCTGATTGGCTGAAAGGCAGCCGTTACAGAATTCGACGATAGTGCACACCTGTATGAAAAGCGTAAACCTTACAAGACAGATTGTCGTGAAGTTTTAGCTGGCGCAGTAGCACATTTAGGTACTAGCGTAAAGTCAATACTTGAGCGTGTACTCATTTCAAGAGCGGGACGCGAATAAATTAATTGAGACTATGACGACGCGTTCCAACGTTCTGTACAACCTGCGGCACAGCGTGCCATAAAAGAGCCATAAAAGAGCCATAGTTCGTGCAGGGAGCATTGTTAGCTAATTTTCATTTCTTGGAACCGCTGCACTGAAACCGTGCAACAGCTACGAGTACCGAGGAGCCAACAGCACTGAATGACAGCTAGTACTGTGCAATATGTCTTTCCATTACGATTTCTTTTTTGGTCACAAAAGAATTAAATATGGTCCAACAAAGTTACAGTTACTGTTGTGCAGCTCGGTGGCACATCATTCGCGACGACGCATATTGATGGCAACACGTGTGTACGGCGTGGAATCTCAATCAGTCGTTTCATTTATGTGTAGCGCACATGGAATGGCGTCGAGTTCACGTACTCGGAAGTGAAACGTAGCCCCTTACACAAATTTAGACTAAAAATTCGATTACTTCCCTACAGCAGATGTTAACTGAAAATGTGCAGAACCTCGTGAGGAACTTAAATAAGCAGTTTTATAAGGGTATGGGATGAGTCAATTAACGAGACAGGCGTGTAAGAAAAGTGTATTGCAGTGCGAGTTCAGTAACGAAAGTAGATTCCAGAGTTTTCGTAAGCACCAATGTTCGTTCGCGTCATTAGAGGTGCTACGAATGAATTCCTGATTTGACTCTATCGCTCAGTAAGGTGCTTGTTGTTATCACCGTTGATATAGCCGGCTTTGGTAGGATGTATTCACAGACCTTAGACTCATAAAAAAAGAAAAGCAAAAAAGCAGTACGAATTCAGTCTCACCACAACCTTCTATCAGATACTCGCGCTATATCTCGAAAGTATACTATGCACTTAGTGTCCTGCGCGCACGGTGTTTCCCATAGTAATTTAAAAGCACGCTATGCTATCACGTAAACCATCATAAAAAAAGAAAAAAATTAAAGGACGCTATGCAGAGTCAGATGCGGTGCTGGTCGAACCTGCGATCTGTATTGCAGCGCACTGTTTTTGGAGTCAACGCGTAACACGAGACATGGAGCGAAAATGAAGCACATTTTAGATTCGCGAGCTATCGGACAAGAAATCGCATGCTGAACGCGCTTGGGCGGTGCAATTTTCTCCGCGAATCTGAGTGTGTCACGCAATGGCTGCGCTGTTCGCAACCGGATCTCGAAGAGAGAAGAAAAAAGAAAGAAAAAAAAAACGAGCGTGAGCAGCAATCAATCGTCCCTCTCTGTGTGCGTGCGTGCGTTTTTTTTTTTTTTGTTTTGTTCAAGCATCGAACATTACGCTCCTCCCATGCGCCCACCTCGAACAATGATGTCGCGCATCAAAGTGGCAATTGCGACAACTTTGTTTTCATTGATTCATTCGTTTGTTTTTCTTGCTCTTTTCGTGCGGAGTGATCCGCCGAAAGAAATGAGATGGGCACACGCAAAATCGAGCCCTTATCACAATTCACAAAAGAAAAAAAAAACCCGTGCGTGAGGAAAAAACGAATGAAAGAAGGGACAAAGGGATAGAAAATGATAGCAGGCAAACTGACACACCGCTGTGTTGGGAATATAAGGTATAATAATCGGGCCCCGCACGTGCGACGTGCGCGCGCGGCAGCGGTCCTTTGCAGCCGCGTCGAGGACGTGAAGCCCGTAAACACAAGTATAATGGTAGCCCAGCGGTGATCGCTCGCACGCGTTCGCGGACAGGGACGTATAATGCAAGCGTGGTCTGGACCGGCGCGGTCGTAACCGCACCAATTGACGGCGGCCCGTGCGTTGTGTCCAGCAAAGGCGACACTCGTCAGACAGGCGTGCTGTAAACAAGAGCCGCACGGCACGCTGGCCCCGGCGCGTGCCTGGATTACACTGAACAAATATTGACTGCGAGCCTCCTCCTCCCCCCCACCCAATCCCTCCTTCGTATATACAAGTGATCTGTACACATCCGTCTGATGCAATTCTCGCGCCACCTGAAGCGGTTGTTCATTGTCTGGTGCGTTCAACGGCTACACTTGCAGAAATTCTGTGCACAAGAGAAAAGAAAGAAAATAAAAATTGGAGGCAACCCTAATCCTTCACTCATGTGTCTGGCAGTGGCACTCGTATTCCTCGGGTTGACCTTGTGTTTCGTCGCACTGCCAAAGCGGATCTCAGAGGCCACGTAGGAGGAAGCGCGTGGTTGGGATCTGCTTCACCAGGTGCCGCAACGATCTCAGCTGCTCGCAAGATAACCGTGGGCTCTTTCAATGAACTTTATTCAATAAATTTTCATGAATTGCCCTCAGATTTAATTGGCCCTTATCTTAAGTAAACTTATGCGTCATGTGTATCAAATATAACTTTTAACTTTAATCAGAACCATTGATTTCGTACCGTTTTTTAGAAGTCTTTTTTTTTTAATATTTGGAAAACCGGAAGTAAGAGCTCGATCGGCCACCGGCGTCACTAAAAAGTAAACCCCGTTCGCTATGCAAACCCGTGTTACTCGAAGGAATTTCCGGGTGGCTGGTTATCCAGCATCGTTTTGTTTTACGCAAAAGGGTTGACGATGAGCCAACGTGTTTGTTCATGGCGAGCAGTTATGCGTGATGCACAGCCAGCAAAACGACAAAGACGAGGACAACGAGTGCAGGGTCCATTTTAACGTTAGCCCTTCTTAAGAAAATACTGAGGAATGTGGGCCGATCTAGGAGGAGTACGTTGTAATCTAACATAGCGTCTCGAAGATCTGCCTGTCATGACAGAGAGAGAGAGAGGAAAAAAAACTGGGCTTTTGATTTTCTTTTATGTAAGCAACTTGTGCGTACACAACTTCTGTGGGTGTAAGGGATCTCGTACACATGTGATCACGAATGGGCTATGCGACGCAATCGCCAATCGTCTGAAAAAGTTTGTTGGTGATGGTAGGATATAAATACAGGCCGAATTATTGCCTAATTCTGAAAAAAAAAAAAAGAAATCGCGCCATATCCACGAAGTGAATGATGATGAGTGGGCGAAGCTCCGGAGGTAATCTGGTAAACCGTCAATCCGCGTAAATTTTACCCACTCAATCATCATACAAAGACTTGACACACAAACGCGGGGGTCCTCATATATGACGTTAAGCTCAGGGGAACGTTTGTTGTCGGCGTTGCCGTTTTGCATTTCGAGGGCGAGAACGCGTTCACGATCGTTTTCATCCATAGCAGAAAGAGAATGTGTGGTCTGGAACGCGCTTATACTTCATGGTCATCAGCGCCATCGTCATCGTTATCACGTGTAGTGGGTGCATTCCTCTATACTGGAACGCGCTCATTCTTAATGGTCATCAGTCGTCATCGTCATCTTTATCAGATGGAGTGGATACATCCCACTACGCGTGCCTACCTACTACTACATACTACAAAGGAGGGACAGGCCCACACCCTGAGGAGCTTCGCCCCTAAAAGAGAGACGGTGTGGCCTAATAGTTTGAGTATTGAGCTGGGGACCGATGTTCGATCCCAGCACATAGGCCACGTATTCCTGTTAATCAAGGTTGCCGAAACGGGATAATACAGGAACCCACCTTCTAACCGCAATACATCTGACAAGAAATGCTTCACATTAAAAAAATAAAAACTTCACTTAGCACCAGCTATCCAAGGAGTCATTCGAGATGAGGAAAAGAAATGATTATCGCATTGCGCTATACTGTTCGACAGATGATAGTGTCATTTCGTATGTTTTCATCATAGGTTTTGCACGAGAGCCTCCAGTGTCGAGCAGTTCAAGGCTCGACACTGGACACAACCGAGACAGTTTTTTCTTGCTTTTTTTTTGGGGGGGGGGGTCAAGAGACTTACAAATTTGCGTGTCATTCACAGAATAACTGGCTCTTCTTTCTGCACAGGGGATTTGTCTTTGCGCTATGGCGATGACGATCACATCGTACGTGTACAATCAATCAATAAACAAACACCTTTGATAAGATGTTTTTAGGGCCGAAAAAGACGTTTTACGTTTTAGACAGTTGAAAAGTTGATATCAGGCAATGAACACCCTGGAGACACCTCATTTTCTTTTTTTCCTTTTTTTTTTTGCTGTGCGGTTTACTAAGAACCCATATGTATTCAGTGTGAGCGTGTAAGCTTCTGGAGATTATACGAAAAGATAACTGACTTCTTTACAAATTGCAATTTGGGGACGCGAGACTAGAGCTGAACAGAACGAAAATTAGGCCTATAGCCTGGACACGCTGTCAATGATAACATTCGTCAATTGTCGTGCTCACGATAGGGAATCCGATTTCGCAAAGCTTTTTGTTCGTGAGTGACCTTTGGCACTGGCGGTCCGTCCACATTCGCTTATATATATGGGCAATGTAGCAATTGGCTGGCACCCGCTCTTATGAACAGTTTTAGCGTCAGTAGTGATGCAAAACTATCGGCAAATCGACTATCGGTAGCGTCGATAGTTGTTTTTGAACTATCGGTGGTGTAAAGGAACTATCGATAGTATTATCGATAGGGCCGTCAGTAGTATTATTACCGACATTACTATGATAATAATAATATTACCTGGAGTTTAACGTCCCAAAACCGCGATATGATTATGGGAGACGCCGTACTGGAGGACTCCGGAAATTTCGACCACCTGAGGTTCTTTAACGTGCACCTAAATCAAAGTACACGGGCCTCAAACATTTTCGCCTCCATCGAAAATGCAGCCGCTGCGGCTGGGATTCGATCCCGCGACCTTCGGGTCAGTAGTCGAGCGCCATAACCACTAGACCACCGTGGCGCGGGACATTACTGTGAATATTGCTTTGAATAATTATGCTGCTGCTGGCCGGCGATATTGCCAAAAAGCATTTGCGATAGCCTAGTATAAGCAATATTTTTTTATTTATTTCTACATGAAAAAATATGGGAAGGTAGGCTACGTTAGAACGGCTATCCCATCATCATGATAGTAGTATTAAAGAAATACACGAAGACAAGAAAAAGTACTAAATTTACTTATTTAATGAGCAATTTTTCAGCGAAATAAAAATGATTTCAGCAGTGAAAATGCAGGAATATGTCCGTCAATAAATTCATATTCAAAAGTAACTACTTACACCTTACAATCAACAAGCCTAGTTCTTGATATTTTTATTTTGTAATCACAAAATGCAATATAAATTTGAAGCCGCACAGTACCGTCAAATGTAACGATCACGTTTCCTGTACACCTGAACAATTGAACTTAATTGTCATGTGTCGGCCAAGAATTCTGGTGAAGGAGCGCAAGCATGTCAACTTTCCTGCCCTTCAGCCTGTTCCTCCTGCTCCAAAAACTTGGGAAACCAAGTTTACACTGCAATGAGTTCACGCGGTTGATTTTACACTATCGGTAGTACTGTCAAACTTATTATCGATAGCACTATCGATAGTTTTTTTTTTTTTTTACCATCGATAGTTCGATGGGGAAACTGAATGAACTATCGATAGTCTCGATAGTAACATCGATAGTTCTGCATCACTAGTCAGAACTCGTTTGTTGACATGGACATGACGGGTAAGAAAACAGGGACCCACTTTATCTGCACGTGGAGGGCGACATCATTGAGACAAAAAACTAGAAGTAGATGGTATACATGTCACAGGTGGACAATGAGATCACTTATTTCTGCTAATTCTCCCAAGGAAGCCCGCGAGCCTCCGTGAAAGCGGCCGACGTCCCCTCCGGATGCGCGCGACAGCTGCGCGCCGCCGTTCGTGGATCATCGTCCCTGGCACATTATCGACGACTCACCGCCGGCAAACAACGGCCGCCCGTCGCGCACGCGTTATGCCGAGCGTTATATGTATGGATCCGCGACACGGATTCACTCACGCATGCATACACTCTCAGCAGCCCAGCGAAGGCCGCTGAAGAGGAAGTCGGTCCCCCCCCTCCCCCTTTTCGACAGCTATGTTGGAACAAGGGTGATAACTACCGTTAGAAAAGGGACGCGGAGTGGGAGTAAGAGATTGAGGCTGCTACCTATAGCGGTGTTAAGCAAAGGGTGTGGAGGGGGGTGCTCTTAGGAAGCGGCTATAACGCGGCCGGCGCGCAGTTTTGCGTGCGTACTGTAGTGGGCGTTTCGGCTGGGTTCTGCTGACTGTCGCCACGCGCGCATGCGCGCCTCTGTCACGTGATCCGATGGACGACGCGGCGCACGCACGTCCAGCGCGCTGCGAGAGAAGGCGGGCGACTCAGGCGCATGGCCGCTAAACAGGCGTCGGAAAATCGTTATCGACCGCGGCGGCGGCGGGCCCACGCGGACCCGGCGTTCGCTAGCCGTCGCGCCGCTGCCAACTGCGGCGGCAAGGCGATGCGTTGCGGAAGACGCAGCCGGCGATTTGGCGGCCGCGTCCGAAATAAATTCTTGCCGCGCACGCGATGCCGCACGCTCGTGGGCGTTGTTGCGCGCCGCGTGTCGATAAAGGGGCAGTTTTGACGCTTGGCGAATGCGGGCGCCCGGCTGTGCACCGCTACAGCGCGGCCTTTTGTGCGGCCAGTCGCAGGATTACAAGGGTTCTGCGTACCGCTGCGGATTCTTGGAAATCAATGCCGAACTATAGAGCGCGTGGGGAGGCTGGTGCCACGCGAAGCTCTCTTGTGACGTTGAACGGTTGGGATTTCTGTTTCCTAATTCTGCGCAGGACCCATGCGCAACTTGGAATGCATCAATAAAACTGAGTACACAATCGTTCGCTGACCGTCCGTAAGATGAGACTAATCTGTAACAGCCAGAAAGAAAGAAAGAAAGAAAGAAAGAAAGAAAGAAAGAAAGAAAGAAAGAAAGAAAGAAAGAAAGAAAGAAAGAAAGAAAGAAAGAAAGAAAGAAAGAAAGAAAGAAAGAAAGAAAGAAAGAAAGAAAGAAAGAAAACGCTTTAAGTGTACGTATGATCATCGTCGAGGAGGAGGAGGATACAACTTTATTGACGCCATGAAATGGGTCAGGTGAGGGGGGGGGGATGGGTGCAGGGGGTGAGTTTTGTATGCACTGAACTCAAGCTAACGCATGGTTTAGTACACTGTGTCAATATTGAAAACAGAATACTATTTCCAAACTTTCCAAACAGCTAACTTTCCATTTAGTCAGGTTCAGTTTCAGAGAGATGAGTTCTCGCGAAAGGCAGATATTGTCTCGTCTGGCGCGTTAGTGATGCATAGTCTTGCCGGCGATGACGATTAACTGTTGAACTTTCGTTTCCTTGGAACAGTCCTTGGAAGGAAACGTGCTGCAGACGCCGTGGCTCGAGTATATCTTCACCATGCCACAGCGCCGTACTTCGCCTGCTGGAGGTCGGAAGCCGTCCCTCCAAAATGCGCCGACATGCTCGACCACTGCCGTTTGTACAGAAGATGCTATCCTCCACCACACCCTAGGCTGAGCAGAGATGGAGCAGCAGACTTCAGAAGAATTCAAACCAACCCCTTTCCAAATGCCATGCTCCTAAACCGGATGTACCCGACGAGTTGCAACAAGGAATGCAGTCACTGCAATCACGGGCCTTCCACTGCTTGATAGTCGGTCAAGCAGTTGGTGCCCAGCACCGACCCTGAGGACCCGACGGGCCTGGTGTACATTACGTGGCAGATGGCCAGAGCGCACGGAATCCTGGACTAAGGACGCCGTCCACATTGGGCGAAGATGCCGCCTGCTGTTTAGATAGTTTATTCCAATCATCCACCCATCCAACGTTTCTTTTTAACGTGGACCTAAATTTATGTACGTGGGCGCTAGTTCTCAAGCAGGACCCTCCCATACACACAAAAAACTGTGACGCTAGATTTGTTCGTAAAAACCAGTTTCATGCAACGTTGATGCTGGACACGTAATTAGCGAAGGCTACCAACGAAAGGCAAATACCACTTACGAAAGAAAATCTTTGTGAATTTCGCCCCAGGTGCCTGTTTGGGTAGAGTACCCTGCGCAAGTTCTACAAAAGGTGACCAGGGGTGTCCCTCACTCTTGCTGTCACCTGCAAGTGGAAGGGATTTATCAAGAACAGCACCACCATCTTTGCAGCTGGCACAGTGGTATATACGATCTGACCAATGCGTAACACCTTTTGTGGACTTGTTTCAAGCACACGAAACCACCAGGAAGCCATTTTCACAGACAGTCTGGCCTCAGCAGTGACTTCAGCAAGCGATGCTGATAGCTGCAATCACAGAGACTTAGTTTTTTGTTTTGTTCTGTTTTTTCTTTGCAGGCTGCATGGTTGCATTCATATTTATACATATGCCACTGTGGAAAGAACGACGAATAACGTTCTGCAAAGACCTGAATGGGAGATGTGTTTGAAGTACCTCGACGACATCGTGGTGCTTGCCATTTATTTTGCGACACACCTGGGCCACTTTCAACACCTACTCGCTTGCTCAACCAATGTCGGTTCGCAACTTCACATCTAGAGATGTTGCATTGCCGTACACCAGCTGACGATGCTAAAGCATTGTTAGTTGGTGGGCAGCGAATTAACACCTATATATATAGACCATGTTGTGCACAAGTGCTGCATTGTTCGAAATCTTAAGAAATAACGTGTCATTACTTCCACAATCAAAGAACTTCGCAGCATTCTTACTTCCGGTGCTTCGTTAACAACTTCATCTATCGCATCATCACCTATCACGCAACACACAACTGTTTGGCGGCGCTATAGATCCTTCCTCCCTGCCTGCGACGAGGCGTTCACCTTGCACCGTTTTGGGCAACTATGTAGCTTTTCAGCAACTGCAGGTTTTCGGACCAAATGACGTGACTCGCAATCAGCGGCCTTCTTATGATCACGTTGTAACTAACGGGTCATCTTTCTATGATATGAAAGGCTAATACAGACAGATGGTTTACAACTTTGCATTTTCAGATACAGACAGAAACTCGTTTAGTTACTATCTAATATGGAAACTCCAAGCTGTTCCTTTGAAGTCCTTCTTATTAAATAAACACAGACCACTTCACGACCCACTGCAATGCTTATTTCTCGTTTGAAGGCACTTTCCGGGCATGCATGAAAGAGCAATTCTTGATGTAACGGATGCTGAATTTATTCGTGTTCACGTTTTATTTTGAGCCCTTGCAGAGTATTCTGTACACTGAAGAGTTGCATAACTTCAGCATGAAGTAAGCTAATGCTGTTAGCGCGTCCTTTAGTTTTCCCATAGTACCTACTCAGCGCTACCGTTTTATGCTTGCGCCCACAAAAAGAGAGCAAGTGTGTAGGTGAACGCAACTCTGGCAAGAAGTTTCAGGAATTAAAATAAAAAAACAGCTTTTTTTTTCAAAAAGCCATAACGTGCTGTTGTATATTCAGTGCACGAAATTGCTCGATTTTCGAGAGTCCAAGGCACGCACACTTTATTTGGCGGCATAACCGTAATTTCTAACCGTAATGCGAACGTTCTTTTTTTTTTTTTTTCCTTCTTACCGACAGACCAGAGCGGTGCCATGTCGACGGCGGAAAGGAAGCCGACGGGTCTACGATAAGACCGCGGGCAATCAGGAAGAATAAGGAAACAAGGGGACAGCTTCAGACCGGGAACTACCCTATCCTGAAAGAGTACGGAAAACCGCGTTAAGGGTTTCGACGAAACTGCAAAGGGGATCCCTCAGCCAAAAGAAAAGAACAACAATGAAGTGAAAGTACGGCCGTGAGTCCACAAAACACCAAACAAGACTTGGACAACGAGATAATAAGAGAGAGGGGGGGGGGAAAGAGGAGAAGAACACGACAGTTCTTACAGGGCCGTGAGAAAGGCGACACTTGTGCTATCATCACCGTGTGTAGCTAGCTTCTCAGCCAAACGGGGTGAAAAAGAAGAATGCAAAGGATAAGAAAAAAAAAAACAGATCTAAAAAGGCTAGAGGGAAAACCACACCGCGGAAGCTGCAGGGGTTCTCAAAAAAGGGAAGACATAATATAAGGGAAAGGAGGAGGAGGAGACCGGCCCTGGCAGCGGCGGAATATATCCAGCAAAGTTGGGGAGGATCCGAGAGTCCGGTCAGGCGTGCGTACGAACACGCACTATACGCGTGAAGGGTTCCGTCCACCACCTTCCCCTCGCTCCTTCGCGCTTTATTTCTCCCTTTGGCACGGACACGCAACGAGTGAGTGGCCGTGATTAGAATGACAAAGCAGCGCTGCCCCCCCCCCCCCCCCTTTTGGATCCCGTCAGTTAGAGCGTGCACGCCGAGGATTGGCTTCGATCCGTGCAGCTGGTCCTCCCGCGCGTGTGTCCGTCGCCGTATATACACAGAACGTGATACGCGCGCGCAGTCACGTTGGGAGAAGTACGGGCGCAAGCGTGGACGTTTTCGCTGTTTATACACAATCGCGCATTTCCGCAAAAAAAAAAAAAAAGGTCTGGTCAATTACAGCTGGTTATAGGGCGGATTTATCGCGGCCGCTGGGTCCTCTATACAGGTTACGGTCGTTTCAAATTTCGGCAAAATGTAGTACAGCCCAAATCTCGCTATTTTCTTCCGCTTTTTTTGAGCACGCCGACAGTGCGCTTTCGATAGCAGTGGCAGTGTTTGTTAACTAAGAGTTGTGGCTACGCTGTTTCAGCTTGTTGGTGCAACATATGTATTGATAAACTGTGGGGGAGGTGAACACCGACGGAAGAAACGAGACGGAAGACAAGCACTCGCCTGGTCTTGTTGTTTCTTCTGTCTATCTGTGCTTTTCTGAGCTGCAGTTTGTTAATTAAATAAGATATCGCAGGTATCGTAGCGCAAACTCAGTAAGAAGAGCAATGTATTGGGGGCGAGGAGTTACGGAGTCGCCCGCTATCGGGTGCTCCTCGCTTGCGTGCTAGGTATAGGATTACGCCATCGCGCTCTCCATAGGTTTAGCTGTAGGCGCTTTACGAAAACACCACGCCGAAGCCTCCCTGTCCATTTCTGTAAATACTTTCGAAACGAGGGAGGTCATTACACTAAAGATAATAATCTTGGACAAAAAGAAAGCATAGAATTGTTTACAGACGCTACCTGTTTACAAAATACCAACAGTGAGCGCATGCACATATATGCGCGCGGTCGCCGCGATGGCGTATATTCTCAAAACGGCTTCGAGAGTAAAAGGCAGGCAATCACTGAGGGCGAACTATGCAACATATACTCTTCTAACATTAGGCTGTCTGTATAACTACATAAAACGTACAAGATTAAGTCGCAATCCAGAGATCGCGCGGCCGCAGTATATGAGCATTCAACTGCACACAAGCAGCTTTTGTTGCGTGAACGCCATCAAAGCTGTTCGACAATCATTTCCTTAAAGCTTCAGGGACTTCAGCACCTACGGCTACTTGTATGTGCCACCAGGAAGACTAATTTTTTCTTCTAAATTCCTAGACGTTTCATTATCATTATTTCTCACGCGGCTTCACCCGGTATTTGTCGGTCTCCGCAGCTGGGAATTTCCCGTGGCTTCTATTTATTAATCCAGTACATTCATTGGTTGGGGTCAAGATGAATATGAGCCTTTCTTTATAAAAAATATTCCTGTATACCGCTCCTTTTTCGTTGCAGTGAGCTGGCCGGTAGCTATAGATGGTATCAAAACGTTCATATACAAAAAGATTAAGACCGCAGACTTCGCGACTGCTGTTGACGGTGAAGCAGGCTACGAGGCGACACGCGGTGGTCAGCAAATGTCGCATAGCAACGTTCGCTGGACTAGTTCTCCAAACGACGGTAGTAGACAAGGACCCACATGAGCTAGTAATCGTACAGTGAAAAAGAGAGACGTTATTGTGGCAACCAGCTTGCAGCTGCAAAGTGGGGTAAAAACAATGTGCAGAGACTTCAACAGAAATTTTCAATGAGCGACATTCTTTGGCAAGTTCTCCAGGAATTCTGGTGGTAAAGTCGTGTCTATAACGCAAACTGCGCGGCACCTTTCCGACTAGAAAACAAATTGGATTTGGGATGGGCCAACTTTAATTTGGGAGTGAATCAACCCAATTTCAGGGTCGATATGGAGGCCAGCTCGCGGGAGAAAGGCGTCATTAGCCGGGCAGCGTACACGGGCGAGCGTTTTCTGCTACTCACCGAACATTGCGGCCCTATACGCCGAAGGAGAAATCTTCCTCGCGAAAGTGCTGGCTGCATGCGCATGTTGTAGCCGAATGACTGTTTACCAGTTCTAAGTTTCGCAATCCAAGCTTAACGCCGCTTCTTGCCCTGCGGGTACGCGTGAAGACTGACCGACACCGGGCTCCATTGCGTAGGTCTTGCACTGAGGCACCGAACACTGGCCTACCATATAGGACGCCTTCAAAGACAGCGACTACATATTGTAGGGCTTTCAAGTGTTGCCAAGCGCACACCGGGAGCGGGAAATCCTGCCCTCTGAATCAGAATTACAGCGCAGATGGCATTCTAAAATTTCGTTCTGAGCTCCCTTCGGCGCTTTCAAAGCAGACGACTCAGCTGCACTGACCACGGGATCCTGTAATGACGTCACGCCGACGGTGGCGCCAGCTTTCCTAGTGGTGGGCCTCGCGCCCAACACGCTATTGTTTCATAATAAATATTACTTTTCCATCCCTAAGTCAATGTATGGCTCTGGTAGAGCGGGCATCATTGATATCTTCGTCGGAAAAATATACAATAATATATTTTAACAACATGGTGCTAATAGATCTGGCTCTGGCTGCGGTCAGTACCGTAGGCGCATGCATATAATGATCGTATGCATTATGATCGCTACCTGTGACCTGCACGTACCATAGAGTGACAGGAAGTGCCGTTCCCTCCGCTAAATCAGTAAAGTCGTTCAGTTCAACTGTCTGCTGAGGCTTCAATAATCGAACGAATGGTCATCGCTCGTATACGTTACGTGAGGGGAAAATGTTAAAAACGTTACGGGAGGAGAAACTCAAAGAAATAAACTGTCTACTCTGCAGTGTATTCTCACGTACAGGCTTGCCGGAGTTTTTCTTCGCACAGATGGTTCATATACCCCCTATGTGGAATTGACCAGGGCGGAAACTCGTTTGCGCCACGTGTCAAGACACTTCGTCGCATTCTTCGCGGTGGTCGCATCGTCTCTCAGGCATACATCGAACCTATCGCTTCCGATTAGAGAGCTGCATACTCGGTCACGTATTACCATAATTCGTATGTAGCCGGACTGACGTAGTCCAACGTCATTTTAGAGGTCGCGATTCTGTAATTTTGATTGCGGAATCGTAGTGCGAGTGCGTGAATGCTGTGATACCTGTAGAACTGCACAAGGGAGCTGAATTTGTTGGCTGTTGGACATAATTACATAGCATTCTCTACCAGCGTCATAAACGCCTTTAGTCCAATTATGCTCAACGCAACGATAGTGGTAAAGGTACTTGGCGTAGCTATCACCCCTCAACTAAATCTTCCCCGGCGTCTGGAACACCTAACAAAACGCCTATCATCCAATCAGAAGGGAATTATTGTTGCTGAGTTACATCAGTAAAGTTAAAAAACAACAACAAAAATAAAATAAAAAAAACGTTTTAATTTTTTTTTTTTTTTTGTGGTGCGTAACCGGTTATGGATTTCTACAGGTCCTATGGGCACCGTAGTCACAAAAGTAAGGTTTATCCCACGTTTTCCGCATCTGTGTACAGTGAAAGTACGTACAATAGACGCCTAAAGACGTCTAACCCGCAGTGGTTACCTTCGTTCAACGCAAACGTAGGGCGCTCCGGATGTGACAAAAAAAGACCTGAAAAGCGGGGACAAATGAGCGAGCTTCAGGGCAACGGATTACAAGAAACCCGATATACAGGCCGGGTCCCTATAGAGATATATACCATATGTTGCACACGGGTTTCGCTTCCAGCCGGCAGACGTTTTCTTTTTTTTCCCTTTTTGGTTGTTGCTGCAGCTCTCCTGGCGCGGCTCACGCACGCAGATGGTCTAGATAAGCGATCAGAGAACTGATCCGCTTGTTGATACTCAGTGAAAATGGGTGCATTCATTTGGATGCCTCCTGCACGAGCACTGAACCACAATCAGCCAGAGGTTCATAAAGTGCAGGGCAAATTGAAGTGCACCGCGGACCCGGCCCGATTCCACACAGCTTCCTACCAAAATCGCTAGAGAGAACTCTGACGCTGCCGCCGCTGCAGGAACCGTGGGAATTATAGTTAGCCTACGCTGATTTGTCTATAAGCTTCGTGCTTGCATCACACGTTTCGGTAACGTTATTTAATGCTCTCGATTTGTAAGTTAGTAAGTTGGGCGAGTTGGTTGAAGTTCGTTTTTAATGAAACAGTGCGTAACTAAACGAAGGACGAGAAGAAGAGTGCACATGTCCTGCGCACTCCTTTTCTTCTTCTCTCGTCCTTCGTTTAGTAAAGCGCTAATAATGAATAATTGTCGGGGTTTAACGTGCCGAAACCACGATATGATTATGGGGGACGCCGTAGTGGAGGGCTCCGGAAATTTCGACCACGTGGGGTTCTTTAACGTGCGCCTAAATCTAAGTGCACGGGCCTCAAGCATTTTCGCCTCCATCGAAAAGGCGGCCGTCGCGGCCGGGATTCGATCCCGCGACCTTCGGGTCAGTAACCATAACCACTAGACCACCATGGCGGGTGTTAGTAACGCGCTGTCTCCATTTGCATTTATTAAGGCGAAAACCTTAGATGCCTCACGAAACGCGAAAAGTTACCGTCGGCGGCGTCGGCGCCAGCACGAGTGATGCAAAAAAAAATCATCACCATGTGTTGACGTCACCATATGACGTCACATGATGACGTCATCATATGACATTGTCCCTTGCTCAAAGGTGGGCCGATCCCCGAGACACTGCAAGACCATTTGAGGTGCCGAAAGCTTTCGGGGAGGGGGGGGGGGTCTATACAATTAACAGAGAAAAAAAAAAGGAAAACAAAATGGCTTTTTCCTTCAAGTCGTTTTAGGCAAATGCGTAAGAGAACTTGTGACTTTTTGTCCCGGACTTCGAAGCAGCCACACGTTTCTAAGTGCAGAATACAAATGAACCGCTTGCGAACACAACCCAACCCAATATTGCGTTGAAGGTCATCACTTTGCAAATCCAGAAAACAGTTTGAAGCGAGTTTTTGGAAGATCCACGCACTATCGTTCGGTGCTTCTTTTATAACACTACACGTTAAGTTCTGTCAGCAGTTATGGGACTGCACCTCGTGAGAATGTTGTAACCATGGTAACAACAACGTCAAGTTTAAACAAACCGTGGCTCAGAAACTTCCTCCGCGCAACGCCGATGTGCCGTGCTGGTTAGGGCGCGTGTTACGTTGTCACTGGGACGGTGAAACGAGGAACGAGTAGCCGCAAAAAAAGTTGATTTGAAGGCATCTCTGCATATGCTGGTATATTGGGGGCTGGTGCGCTTACGTACGCGCGCGTTAGATTAACAATGTTATTATTTTTACTTTCTCTCCGACACGTGGCGAATAGAATACAAAGTTAAAATAACGTTTACGAGGCTCTTATGAATTACCAGCTGCGCAGCTGTATTTCGGACTACGTATGGTCGCGTTAACGCCCGTGATTTAAAAAGTGCGTGATACTGGGTAATAAGCATAAACGTTGACGAGAACCTCCGATGCATGGCGGCTGCATACTACCAAGCACCTTACTCGATCGCCGTATCTGACACAGATATACAATGTCGTTTTTTGCGCAACGTCGGGAATACGAATAACTTCTTTATTTATTTATTTATTTATTTATTTATTTATTTATTTATTTATTTATTTATTTATTTTACATACTGCCAGTCCCAATGGGGACTATTGCAGGAGGGCAACCAAAAGATACAAGAGATACACTTACACTGAAAAAGTGAAAATGTATGACTACAGATATAATACGATATTACATGGATTGTATGGGAGCATAAGCAATGTGGTGAAAAACATTTAGAACTCAGATTTGGTACACAGTAGACCGTTTCAATAACACGCAAAAAAAAAGTCTCTAATAAACATGAAAGAAAATTCACTGCGTATGGCACTGATATAATTAATATAATCAAAAGGCACTCAAGAATTGCACAAGTAAAGGAGAGAAAGAAACAACAACAACAATTTAGCTATGGGTGGCAAGAATATGGTAATCAAGCAACGCCAAAAAAGTATTCAAATCGTTACTATTAGTTATACAGCCGGGTAATCTAGTCCATTCTCTAATTGACTGTGGGAAGAAAGAATACTTGAAGCAGTTGCTGTTGAAACGGTATTCCTGTAAAGTTAATGGATGTTTGTGGCGTGACTGTCTGGTTTCCGAAATGTATGTGAACCTAGAGCTGTGGACGTTTAGCTGTTTATGAATAAGTTGGAAAAGCATTTCTAGGCGTGAGAGTTTAGCGTGATTTCGTAATGTTAGTAGCCCAGCTCTTGCGATTATTTCAATGGGTGAATCGAGCAAACTGTATTTGTTGTAGATAAACCTAACCGCCTTTCTTTGTACACTTTCTAGCTTTTTAATTAAGTTATTTGTGGCCGGGAACCAGACTAAGTTAGCGTATTCTATTGTAGGTCGAATGAAGGTTTTATAGGCTAAGAGTTTTATTTGAGGTGGTGCGGATCGTAGTCGTCTTTTAAGAAAAAAATAATCTTTTTAGGGCTGAAGATGCAACGTAGTTAACATGTGCCTCCCATCTAAGGTCACTAGAAATCACTAGTCCAATATACTTATGCTGGTTGAGGGAAGTTAGTAGCGTGTCGCCAATAGTGTAGGCAAAAATATCAAATGTTTTGTTTACGGGTTATTCTTAACAAGGCTGATTTTTTTACGTTTAATGTCATCTGCCATTTCGTGCACCAATCTGACACCGATAATAGAGCATTGCTGAGGACCACATGATCTGAAGGAGAGTTAATTTCTTTGTAAATAATACAATCGTCTGCGAAAAGCTTTATGTTCGTTCCGATGGATTGGGGCAAATCGTTAATAAAAATCAGAAATAGAATAGGAGCTAAGACGCTGCCCTGTGGTACACCTGAAGTAACTTCCGTTAGTTCCGATGTTTGCTGGTTTATTTTCACAAACTGCGTCTGCTTGGTTAGATATGCACTAATAACATGTGGGGTCTTACGTGCCAAAACCACGATGTGATTATATTCATAATCATGTCGCCGTCGTGGAGGGCTCTGGAAATTTCGACCATCTGGTGTTCTTTAACGCGCATAAAATCTTCACAGCATCGAGCGGAAAATACGGCAACGAAATTTCGGCCCTTGTATGTTCGAACTAGGATGCCTCTTCAGAGCAAGAAGCCCGCGTTAATCATGTAAATCTTCTTGAATATAACGTGCAGTTAGATACGTGCATTAATTAAAGCTATCAGGATGGAAACCTCAGGTTTAGTGCTTCTTGTTTCAGACGTTTTACATACAGGCAGGGTAACGTGGGATGGGAATCGTACCACACAGCGACAGTACCATGCAGCTCGTCCGCCATATTTGGATGGTGAAGTTTTCAATCTGTATGCAGGCATTCTTGTGCCGCCATTTTGCGATCGCAGCGCCATCTGTCGTTGATCTATTGTTTCGGTGAATGGGCTTGCGCTGGAGGCTGCGCACCGAACGTGTTGTTGCCGAACAAGTGCAAGATTTCACGCTTTTCAGAGGTATCTCAAGATTTTTTCTATAATAAAATGCTCTGAGCACGTTGTGGATAAGCCGTGAGCTTTCGTATGGCCGTAATCGATGTCAAACGGCGACGGGCTTTGAGGTGCGGCCGAAGTTCCGTCTATGACAGTTATAGAAGGCAATCTGAACATTTCTGCCATTTGATGAAGCATCTAAGGCTTTTGCCTGAACTTTTTCACTTGAACCACAGCCATCACTTTCGTACCAGTTTGCCGAAGCGTTTATACTAATTGGTGTTTATACTAATTTCAACTAATTATATTTTATTTTTTATTTTAATAATCTTATTTTTATGACATACCTTAATGTCTACTCTAACATCTACGACTCTTAGCTTAAACCGTTCCATCCCTTATATATATATATATATATATATATATATATATATATATATATATATATATATATATATATATTGGGGCTTTTACCCTCTCACCTCTCTCTTTCCCACCTATTGCTATACTATAATATACATAGCTATGCGTGCTCTCATTTGTTTTTTGTATCTGTTTCTTTCCATATCTTTCTCTGTCTTTTTTTCCCTTTTTCTTTCCTTTCTTTCTGTCTATTTTTCACTTTCTCTTTCTTTATATGTCTTTCTTTTTCTCTCTCTGCATGTAGTCGTTCTCTCGCCTTCTATCTTTTTCTCTCTCCCTTTTCTTTCTATTGCTCTGTATCTCTTTCTTTCTCTCTCTCTCTGTACTCGTTCTCTCCTCCTCCTTTCCCGCCTCCTCACCCTCGCATCGCGCCTCCTCACTCTCACTTTCATTTCCCACCCCTTTGCTATACTATACTAGAATACAAGGCTACGCTAGGCTCTGCTAGCGTGCCTATATAGCCGTAAGTGAAACAGCGCGAAAGAGAAGGACAGTAAAGGCACACACGCAGCCACACGTAGCGCTGTGGTTGTGTGTGAGCCTTTGCGGTTCTTGTCTTTCCGCGCTGTTTCCCCTACGATATGTTAAACCAACTAGCCGACAAGTTCACACTTCTAGATAGCCGAGTGGTTAAGGTGGGGTGAGACTTCCTTTGGTCTAAAAATTCAATTTTGGGATTTTGCCATCACCTAGTCGGGAATTTCTTTGTCTTTAAGAAAATGTATCACACTTGGGCACTCGTGGTTTCAAAAACAATTTTTGGTCCTTTTTCTTTGACACGTTGACAAGAAATGCACGTGTACCCGTACGTTCAACGATACGAGAAACAGCGCGAAACACGGGACAGTGAAAGAGACGGACCAAGCGCTGACTTACAACCAAGGTTTTATTCCGTACATGGGGGTATATATAGCACACGCAACATGAAAGGAAGGAGAGGAGAACAGTGACGTGGAACTTTGTTCCCGAATTCTATGAAAGCTTCTGAAAAAAAAATGTAAAAAATCATCGTCCACTAGACAGATAGGCAATTTCCCTGGTGAGGAGCGCTAACGAAGGCACGCTCACGCACATATCACCTTTTTTGTCAATGCAGAATGCCTCATAAATCTCACGTGCGCGTTGATCGCTGTATCGCCGAAGTATCTTACATTGATCGAACATTGCATGACAGCCGCATACGGAGCTGTGCGCAGCTAGGTGGCTGCCCACAGAACCCCGCATTAGATTGCGGTGTTCCCTGAGGCGGTCATTTACACACCGGCCAGTTTGGCCGATGTAGCAGCGACCGCATGAGAGGGGGATTTCGAATACCGCGTTACGACATCATTCAACAAACTTCTTGGCGTGTTTCTTATCACACACGCGAGGCCCTCTGTCTTCTCTGTTCACCTTATTGCACATACCAGAGAACTTATTTTTTGCTGAAAAGACAACTCTGATGCCTGTTTTTGTGCTACTTTTTTTAAACAAGGCGACACCCTATGCAAATACGGAACTACCGCTGCTTTTGAAAGTGGGCTCCTTTCCTGACAACTAATCAGTTTTTTTTTTTTTTTGGCTGTTTGAAGCCTTCTAGAAGACCTTCGGCAATGGAACACAGTAGGTTGTCCGGGTAGCCTGCCATGCGCAGTCTGCGCACCTGCGAGTCAAAGCTAGTGCACACTGCGTGATGGCATGATCGCGACAACGCTGCCCCTAGACAAGATATTGCAATCGCTCGCTTGACAAGTTTTAGAATGCGCAGAACTGTAAGGTAACAAGCTTTTCTTGGAGCGGGGGGCATACTGCCAGCACACGTGGTCGGATAAAAACATTTCAAGGTCAAGAAACCGAACTCTGTTAACAGTGGGAAATTCAGTGGTTAGTTGCAGTTTGCTCATGCAAGAGCAAAACTCTTCAACAATTCGATCAGCACATTGCTGAGTGTCAGATTGGTTAGACCTGTAAAATATCAAAAAGTCGTCCACGAATCTAAACACTTTTACAGCGGTCGTCTGATGCAGGCATTCCATGAGGGATCTGTCATATTTGGCTAAAAGAATATCACTTAGGATCGGCGCGAGACACGAACCTATGCAAACACCTTCTTTTTGAATATAAAGTTTGCCATCATGCTTTATAAATGTGGAACTTAAATAAAAGCTCAGCGTTTCTAAAAAGTTCCTGACGCTGATTCCACACGAGTCCTGAAACCTGACGCTCCCATAGCGGTCGATGCATTCGCTCACCTTTGCGCAGACGTGGTCCAACGGCAAGGAATAGTATAGGCCCTTAACATCGACTGAAAGGAAGCTCACTTTTGAAGGACACCCTTGCTGAAGATAAGTCAGACACTTCCAGGGGCGTAGCCAGGAATTTTTTTCGGTGGGGGGGGGGGGGGTTCAACCGTACTTTATGTATGTTCGTGCGTGCGTTTGTATGTGTGCGTGTATATATACGCATGCAAAGCTGAAAAATTTCGGGGGGGGGGGGGGTAGAACCCCCCCTAACCCCCCCCCCCCCTTGGCTACGCCCCTGGACACTTTTTGTGGCTTCCTGATGAGGCAGGGATCCTCTACATCAGGGATCCTCCACATCGAGCGAAACTCTTCATCGAATTGTTGAAGAGTTTCGCTCTTGCATGAACAAACTGCAACTAATCACTGAATTTCCCACTGGTAACAGGCGTCGGTTTCTTGACCTTGGAATGTTTTTATCCGACCACGTGTGCTGGCAGTATGCCCCCCGCTCCAAGAAAAGCTTGTTACCTTACAGTTCTGCGCATTCTAAAACTTGTCAAGCGAGCGATTGCAATATCTTGTCTAGGGGCAGCGTTGTCGCGATCATGCCATCACGCAGTGTGCACTAGCTTTGACTCGCAGGTGCGCAGACTGCGCATGGCAGGCTACCCGGACAACCTACTGTGTTCCATTGCCGAAGGTCTTCTAGAAGGCTTCAAACAGCCAAAAAAAAAACTGATTAGTTGTCAGGAAAGGAGCCCACTTTCAAAAGCAGCGGTAATTCCGTATTTGCATAGGGTGTCGCATTGTTTAAAAAAAGTAGCACAAAAACAGGCATCAGAGTTGTCTTTTCAGCAAAAAATAAGTTCTCTGGTATGTGCAATAAGGTGAACAGAGAAGACAGAGGGCCTCGCGTGTGTGATAAGAAACACGCCAAGAAGTTTGTTGAATGATGTCGTAACGCGGTATACGAAATCCCCCTCTCATGCAGTCGCTGCTACATCGGCCAAACTGGCCGGTGTGTAAATGACCGCCTCAGGGAACACCGCAATCTAATGCGGGGTTCTGTGGGCAGCCACCTAGCTGCGCACAGCTCCGTATGCGGCTGTCATGCAATGTTCGATCAATGTAAGATACTTCGGCGATACAGCGATCAACGAGCACGTGAGATTTATGAGGCATTCTGCATTGACAAAAAAGGTGATATGTGCGTGAGCGTGCCTTCGTTAGCGTTCCTCACCAGGGAAATTGCCTATCTGTCTAGTGGATGATGGTTTTTTACATTTTTTTCAGAAGCTTTCATAGAATTCGGGAACAAAGTTCCACGTCACTGTTCTCTCCTTCCTTTCATGTTGCGTGTGCTATATATACCCCCATGTACGGAATAAAACCTTGGTTGTAAGTGAGCGCTTGGTCCGTCTCTTTCACTGTCCCGTGTTTCGCGCTGTTTCTCGTATCGTTGAACATGCTCCAACCGGCCCAAATACGCACCTTGGTACCCGGGCGTATTTTCTGCGTTTTATTGCGATAGCAGTTATATGGACAGTCTCGCCTGGATTTTGCCGTCGCCGCCGCCGCCGTCATGCACCGTATATGTATATATATATATATATATATATATATATATATATATACCCCAAAGAAAAATAATTCAGAAAAATGCTTCCGAAGCGCAGAATCGAACCAGGGACCTCTTGCTCCGCAGCAAGTGGCGCTAACCACTACGCCACGAAACACAGATCCTCCACGTGGCTAACGGCGAGCGTTATATACACACTTTTCCGCCGGACGGACTCAGAGACGGCAGGCGATAATAAGCGTTTCTTCATTACCAGCGAGATGGCGCTAGGAGCGCGACGAGCGCATTTAAAAGTCGTCGGCGAGCTCGCTCGCTTCTTCTTATATTTGCGCAGGGAGAACCTTGCCCTTCCGCTGTCTGCTCGCGCGGTTTTCTCGTGGTGAGGGGAAGAGGGTTGTTTCAAGCTTTCACCGTGGTATCCGCGCTCCATGTTACGGAGCGTACGAAAGTCACTCGAGCTCAAGGGACGCCGCTAAACGAACAAACAGAAGATGAGCGGGAACTATCAAGTGTCACAGCTCGACAGTTGAAGCACGCTAGTTTCCTTCGCTGCTTTGCCGCCTTTGCAAGAGGAGCTCTGTTCAAACTGAGAGTATCCATTGGCGAGCCTCACTTCGTATAGCACTAATTTCTTGCTATCGCATTCATTGCTTCGCCCTTGCGACGAAACTGTGACTTTTTTTCTCAAAACAACACTTTTTAAGTTTGTATACTTTTTTCTCGGGAACTAAGGGGCATAAGCAAACGAAAATTCTCACATATGTTATTTCTGACACTTACATAATTGGAACTAGAATCAGTAGCCTAGGGGCTTCTGCATTTTTTTACTAAAAAAAACCATTCGTAACTGGCAATTTTCATGCATCGACAAACGTAAAAAAAAACATATCAATTCTATTTTTTGTTGCACGCTCACAATTTTAGTTCCACTTCTGTAAAGCGTTAAAAGCTACCCTTGTACAAAATTGCAATGCTCTGCAAGTAGCAGATCTTAACAAAAAGAGTACACGCGTATAAAAGCTAAAAAACACTAAACACAATTTGAAACTAATTTTGAGCTCCAACGCAACCTGCGTCTACCTTTAAAACAACTTGAAAATTTTACAGCCATAGCTTTTACTACCACTGCTGTACAGCCAAACTTTGAACCTCACTTTCGAAGTACCAACCCACCTTGAGACGCTCGCCTTCGGGTCGTCGGTACACGGATTCGAATCTCGCCTCACCAAGAGATATTTTTTCCCGAGAATTTCTCGCTTTCTCCGTCTTTCTCTCTCTCTCTTTCTCTGTACCTGTTCTCTCGCCCATCAGGTTATGGCATCCCGCGCCGGATTAATCGGCGCACGTGTTCAGGGAGCGAAGATGAAGAAGACGACGAAGAGAGCGCGTGCAAGTCCATAATGAAGATAATTTTTGTTCACTCTGCACGGACTAGCGGTCGGCTTAAACAGCTCCGTTAACACATGGAATATTGCGTGTCAGAAGCAGAGGCGTAGGCAGAAATTTTTTTCGAGGGGCGGGGGGGGCACCTTCTTGATCCGGCATTGGGTCCCGGCAGATAAGTGGGGTCGAGTGTCATTTTGTGCTTTGTATCCCATGGGGGAAAAATTTCAAAGGGGGGGGGGCACGTGCCCCCCCCCCCCCCCCCCCCCGGTTACGCCGCTGGCGTCACACGAAGTGAACTGCACAACGAATGTGTGGTTTAAAGGCCCACTCATTACAGAGCGCTCTGGCTTAATTAATCATCATCAGCAGCAGCAGCAACAGCACCAGCAGAGTGTGCAGCTACACGTATTTCCTTACGGACGCGCTACTGATTCGCTATATGATGGATTAGGGCGCAGTGAGCACTTGGCGACTGCGCTTGCAGTGTAAGCATACATTCTACGAGTCTGAAGTGACCATTGTTACGCGCACAGAATCAGTTAAAAGATTCGACTGAGAAGGAAAAGAAGATAAGAGGGCTTTCGCCTTCGAGTCATGATACGTAAATGCATTAGAGACCTTGCGACTATTATTACCTTGTGATTATTATTATTGGGAAGATCAGCGCTACCAGTACAGTCCTCTCTATACGCAAGCTCAGATACTGTAATTTATACGTCATTTATGCAATTTATGTAAATAATTGCCGACTGCCGATGTTGAAAACGTTACATAAACTGGATAAGACAGCGTATCGCCTCGGTGTTTATAACAGGCTTATTTATACTATGTTCAAAGGATACCAGCCTAACTTTCACATCATTTACATCTACGTACACGCTCTGCTTTAGCGAGCTTGGACTTCTTTCTTATTTAACGGCGGAGCTGCTTAAGCCGGCTGTAATACGTCTGTCCCGAACATAACACTATCATCATCATGAACCGGCACGTGCTCTTCTTCATCTTCTGCTTTGCTCCCAGAACACGTGCGCCGACTTCTCCGGGGCTGGATGAAAAAACCTTGATGGGCGAGACAACGAGTACAGAGAGAGAAAGAAAGAGAAATAAGGATACAGAAAGAGTGCAATTCTAGGGGAAAATTTTCTTCACGAGGAGAGATTCGAAGCCGCGTACCCACGATCCGAACGTCTTCATCACTCGGCTATCCAGACACGCTAGCAAAGCATACCATAGCCTTGTAGAGTATAGTATAGCAAGGGGGTGAGAATGGCAAATGAGGGGGAGGAGGTCAAATGTGAGGGTTAGAAGGTGGGAAAAGAGGAGGGGAGAGAGTAAAGCATAGCATAGAAAGAAAGAGAAAGAGAAATATAGAGGGAACGGAAGGCAGAGAGAAAGAGAGAGAATCAAAGAAAGAGAGAGAAAAAAACAAAGAGTGAGAGAAAGAGATAGAAAGATAGAGGAAGCGAGACACACAAAGAGAGAGAGAGAGAAAGGAAAGGCAGGGAAAGAAGGATAGAAAGACCGAGAGAGAGTGTCACAAACGAGCGTGTTATAAAGCGCGCGCGCGGCCGCTTTCAAACGGCTGCGAGACAGAACAGCGCGAACCGCTCGCCCAAGAAGCGCGAAAGACGAAAAAACAAGCATCAAAAGACGCCGGCGCGCCGCCTCCTCCTCACCCACTGGAGCCAGAAGCAGACAACATGATCAACGCCCGGCAAAGCCTGGATATTTCTAGACGGAGGGGGGGACGCAGCACCGAGCGATGCCGCCGCGATTCGAACCTACGAGAAAGCTCTCGCCCTTTCTCTAGCCTCAGCTGTACTGCACGCCGAAGAACTCTCCCGACGCTTCTAGAAACCGGGGGAGAAGGGATAAAAGCAATAAAAGCGTGCGACGACGACAAGACAGGCGGTCGGGAAGTCAGTGAGAGAGTCGAGGCAGGAGTGAGACAGTCGGCCGGCAGGGGCGTAGCCAGAAATTTTTTTCGGGGGGGTTCAACCATACTTTATGTATGTTCGTGCGTGCGTTTGTATGTGTGCGTGCCTATATACGCAAGCAAAACTGAAAAATTTCGGGGGGGGGTTTGAACCCCCCAACCCCCCCCCCCCCTTGGCTACGCCCCTGTCGGCCGGTGATGGTGTAGTTATGCGAAGTGTGGCTCCGTTAGCCAAAGAAGACGTGTTTATGATGGTGTGCGGTCAGTCGATCGTCAATCTGGAAGAATTGGATGACGACACCGTGTGAGCCGTTACAAGTCACGACAACGGTTGAGCTACGACGATCAACGCTGGAGCTGGCGTGAGTGTTTCCTTGAAGAGAAGCATTCGATTACCGTCCAATTATTGTGGACTGGATACGTCATTGTTTATTCAGGACTTTAACTGTCGTTGAATAGTTGTAATGCATGCGATTGCATTTGTAGCGTGTGATCTGTTTGTTTAGCTCCCGTTGTGTAAACACCATCTGAGTTATATTGTGAAGTTGTAACTGGTACCAGCCGAGTGTGCACGTGTTTGTGATATTTGTATTGTCTTAACTGAGAATATATTTCGTTTTCGTTTGTGTTATCGACTCTCGGCTCTGACTCGGTCTTTGAACCACAACCGGCGTTCGCTGGCGCACCAAAGGACCAACTCTAAATTGTCCGCGCTTTCGTGGTGCGTTTTCGGAGGGCCTTGACGCCAGCCCTTAGAATCCGCCCGGCGATTGCCAACCCGATTAACGGGATCAGTGACAGAGAGAAAGAAATAGAGAGAGAGAGAGAAATAAATAGTAATAAATCGAGAAAAAAAGGCCTACAAAAGAAAACAGAGAAAAATAAAGAAAATAGAGCAAGAAAGAAAGAGAAAATTTGCAAAACTTAGCAAAGAGCAACAGCCAGGACTACCTAGGCGCCTATCAGCTCCACTGTCTCTTTAGCATTGCACCTCCAGTGCAAGCCATGCTAATTGCTTTTCTTTTGTGGCCTTTTGCACTGCAAACGGGTTTGAGCCTTTTAGGGAGTTTCGGGCTCGACGCATAACGTGCATCCAAAAGGTACTACGCAAAACCCCCTTCAAAACGAGGTTCAAAAGGAGGTTTTATTTACATCCTTTAAGGGAGTGATTAGACGGAACTAAGGAAGTAAATTTGTGTTTTTATTGAACTCATTTTGAGGGCTTGAACGGAGCGCATTTGAAGTTTTTCTGGTTCTTTTGAGAGCTTTTAAAGCCTCCTTTTGGAGGTAAAGTTGTTGTTTTTACGTAAGCCATTTTGGGGGCTTGAACAGAGCGCATTGAGAGTTTTTCTGCTTCTTTTGAGAGCTGTTAAAGCCTCCTTTCATACGAGGCCCTAGAGCGGTCGCGAAATGAAAAAAAAAAGCATATTTTTGGCAGTATATTACGTTCACCGGCCAATTTCAGCTACTATTCATCACTAGGACATAATAGAAAACGGACACCGAAGTATTTATGCACAATCATGACATTTGCATACAAGTACGCACGGCACAGGAATCGAACTCGCGACCACACGCACTTAAAGCCAGCACTATAACCATTACACCACAGCGCCACCACTTGCAAGCTTGCTTTCTTTCGTGGGCTTATATATGTACCAATGTATGTACAAAGCGGCTGGTAACCCGTCGGCACAACTAGGGCACCCTAGCACAACTTCGAACTTCTGTTCTTGTACCATCGGCGTGTGTTTGCTCTTGCGGAAGGTCAATACATAATTTATGGGGCGTCATGCAGGCCGAGCCGATCGACGTAAACACCCTCGGCTCCGAATTCTCCGGTTCACCGTGTCGTGCCGCTAGAAAAATTATAAACGTGTGCCCTCTTCGCTCGCGCTAAATTCGTGAATACCAGCGTGACAAAGGTATCTTCAGATGAGCGAACGTATGTGCATTCCATGAGCGTATGCTGTGGAGCAATTTTCGTTATTTCTGCAGCCGCGAACTGCGCGCGTCCAGATGCGGCAGCGTGTTATGAGCGGTTCGAAGACCGCCTGTGTTCTCATATGAAAGTTACACACGCAAAGGCCCGACTTAAAAAAAAAAAAAAAAAACATTGTAACGCTAAAGGCCAACTCCGGCGATTTTTCGAGGTCGATGGATCTCAGTGAAATTCGCTGGGTACGTTCTTTTGCACGTTTCCGTCATTTATGCCAAATTACAGGCTTGAGACATGCGCAGATTGTTTGCAAATGAATTTTAAAGATTGTCTGCAAACGCCCTCCTGGCTTCCCACAATTATTGGCAACATTGCGCCTGTGACGTCAGTATTGGCAAGGCGGCGGAAGTGACGCAGCCGAGGGCACCGCTAACTTCGGTGCTTAGGCCGCTACAGCGAGCGTCTGCTGTGCACAAGACGACAGACAGCGTTGGTTTGGCCGGCGCTTCGCTGGTCGTGCCGGCTGTCACAGTTTTCATACTCCGCGCCGGTGTGACCGGCATGCCTTGCACGACTTCCGGTTCGTTCGTAACAACGTCTACGTCACACGTTGACAGTACACTCGGTTGGGTTTCGGTTTCGGTGTTGCGCTTTTTTGCTTATTTAATATTATTCTCCAATTTGCCGAGTATTTCTGCTATCGGGCCCGTAACAGGAGCGTCTCAGGAACATAAAAGCACCATTACTTTGACATGGCCAAAAAATCGCCGGAGTTGGCCTTTAAGTGCATTTAATGCGCGCGTACTGCCGCGAGCTGCACGCAGGGGCAGCAGCGCGCTCTGAGCAGCTGAACAAAAATGTTTCCGCAATTAGCGCTTATTCGCAATGCACCCTTTAGCGCGGACCGCCTGCGTTCGCATATGAAAATTACACACGCAGAAAATTCCAGAGTTACAAGGACATTGTAACGCGCCTACATAAAGGGCGTTGAATGCGCGCGTACAGCCGCGAGCAGCGCCTTCTGAGCAGCTGAACGCTTATCTTTTTCCGCAATTAGCGCTTATTCGCAATGCACGCTTTAGCACGGCATTCATTGATTCTCTATAACGCATATTCAGTATTTATTTGCTTTCATACTCGGATACTACCTACATTTCTTACTAATTAGCTTTTATTGGTAAGCATCACGCCACCGCGTTAAAGCGAATGCCTAACGCGTGCCCCAAGGTCAAGGACAACCTCCCCAGTTTACCAGTGACAGGTCTCCCACAAAACAAAAAAGTTAATGTACTTGCACTTCTCTCTTGTGAACGTCCATGTGTACTTGGCCCTCCCCTCAGACAGATTATGCAGTACCCATTAAAAAAAAGCATTACCCTCAATGGAACAGCTGTTCTTGAGAAAATATGGTTCTGTTGAATTACTTCACCACAGCAGCAGAGAGGTTGGCTTGTTTGCAATTCAGTATTTCACAATTGTAACACAGAAACACGAGGACTGTAGCAAATATGCAGAAAACTGGAAAAACTACCATATGTGCACTCCCTCGTCCACCTGCACACTACGTTAAACTTTATTTATACAACAGCAACCTTCAATTATGCTACTATTGATAAAAGATCACCCAATCTACGTTAGAACACAGTGATGACTTTCTGTCTTTCTGTTGCCTATCTTCTACAATGTGTCATAATCTGTGAATCATCTGTTCAATGTGTTTGGTAATACAACACAAGCAGTTACATTGAGCAGGCAGTGTTTCAGCAATTTGTTTTGCAAGCACAAATTCATTTCTTCAATTTGCATGCACGACAAGTAGTGATACTTCAATTGATACAAGAACCAGTGGTTGCAACATTTTATTGGAATCAAAACAGCAGCAGTTCTCGTGTCAATGTAAGGATATAGGTATACATTTCCATCGTCGTGCACAGAACCTACTCCCAAAACTGAACACATGGAACAACATATACAGTACAGCCTAAGCACTATACATAATTCACAGCAGTAAAGCAATACGAAAGTAGGGTGTAAAATCTCATCATGATGCGCACTAACGTGTGCACTTCACCGTACCAGTATGTAAGTATAATCCAAAAAAAATAAGCTACCCAAGGAACTTGGTGTCAGCCTACACACGAAGGCAACTAATTAGTACAATAAGGCTAGCATCACTTTTGGGAAATATGAAACCGTGTAGACAGGCAGTTGTACAGTTTTTTATTGCATTAGTTTGCCCTATGGCATCAAAACATGTCGCACATGATTTTGGAGTTGAGTTTCCTACAAAAAAGCCCAAAATAGACCTGTGGTGTTGACTGTAGGTCCACTTACCAAGGTGCATAAAAGCATTCAGCAATGCCCACAAAATTACAAGGTTGCCTTCATATGTTGCTGCACATATTTACTCACAGATACCTGGAAGCCATCGTAAATTTCTGGAAGTGTGCTTGGGAACTTGTCGGCATAATCACATGACTGCAGTGTACCAATACTTCTAATATGCATAACAAGTACAGCCATGCTTCAATGTTTTTCTGCCAGCTAGTGCCATCTGTAACTCAAAAGTTCATCCTTAATTCCTCACTTGATGGCTTACGCATAATTACCACATTGAAAATAATCCAAGCACCATGGCTGCAACGTCAACTTGCAATTAGGCAATCACAGGCACTAAATAAAAAAATTCCTGTAAATAGTGACTGGTCGCTTTGCACATTAGATCCTAGGACTTGATATGCCACGAGGATGAATAAAAATTGACCACACATATATAGAGACTGTGAAACAGTCAGGAGTTCATTTCATAGGTAAGGAAAACGTGAAAACGAAATCAGAACACATAGCAACAAAGGGGACGGAACGACACACTACTAACAACTGAAGCTGAACATGTGCGGCTTTTTTAGTCCTGTGTGTTTATATCTTTCTGTGGTTTTGATTACACTTCAGTTACTAGTAGCGCACTGTCCTGTCTGCCCCCTTCATTCCTCTGTGGATGTGTGATTGTTTAGTCTTGTAATTTTTTCGTACTGTGTGTTTACATCTTTCTGTGGTTTCGATTAAACTTCAGTTGCTAGTAGCGCGTCATCCTGTCCCCTTCATTTCTCTGTGCTGTGATTTTTTTGCACCCTCTTTAACTATGAATATACACCAACTCGCCCAACTGCCCCTGTTAAGACTTATGTTTGCTGAATAACACTGGGCCCACTCAGCGTCTTTTTAAACAATGCGAAATTTTCAAATGCACACGATATCAGAAAGGTTGCACGCAGTATTGCGCATAACACTCTGCACCAATACCAGTGTTGGCCTAAATGTGGTAAGATGTACGAGCTGTTCGACATAGTGTAAAGTGAGGCACATCAGGGTGTTCCCACAATCATGGGTGTCAACAGGGGTTTGCACAAAGGGTACCTGCCGCCATCAAGACACACCAGCACTTGACCCCACCCAAGCTACACCAATGCTCTCCTGCTCACCAGGCCGACACGTTACGCCACCTTGCACCCCCAAAACAAAATCCTGCCGACACTCATGCCCACAATACACTTGACTTGAACACAGACTGGTGGGCAAGCAACACTTGCTGCTTTGCCAGAAGTGTATTCCTGAAAATTACACAAAAAAGATGTCCACTAAGATTTCTGTATACATAAAAATGAATGTCTTACCGAAGATTCGCACTTGACTATCCTTATTGCAGACATTTTGTCAAAACACGAAATACATACAAAATTGAGATGCTGCTAAGTATTTCCTTGTGAGCGTTTCACTTCGTGTGCACAGGGCGAAAAACAAACGGATGTAAAAAAAATGCGAAACACCACCAGAAGTGTACTCTTGCCACGTTTACCATTATGTGGGTAGTTTTTGATGTCAGTAAAGTTATCATTATAAGTACACTTTAAAAGGGTTGTGAATGTTAGCAAGGTCTTGATTAACCGCACCTACTCTGTTTAGGAGTGAAGATTGGGCAACTTGGCACTGAACCATGGCAAAAATAAACAGCGCACTTCTAGTGAGGATAAACTAAGGCCTGGGCACAATAACAGCGCTTTCACCTTGTCAAATTGTGTCAACAGTCATGATACTATGTATTGACCTTGAAAACTATGGCAACATAATGCAAAACAGCAAATTAATGAGAGGGAATAAACAAGATGATTCAACAATCTGGTTCAACAGACTCAACAGCTGACTTATATCAATGCGATTAAATTAGCCTTGCACATCTCCTAATGGCTAAGAATATACACATGTAACCTTGGCAAATTCCACTGTTGATACATGACCAATGAAGTTGCATTCCTTCCATGCCGTTGAATGGCCGTTCCTTTTCTGTTTTCACTGTTTTCTGATTTTCATTGTTTTCACTAGCGTAAATGTTCACCTTTTTGATTTTGTCACTTTGCAGATGGCATAGGTGTTTTGCCTTTGAATGTGCACGTTTCTTCTGCTTTGTCTTTCCTGTTTCTTTTTGTATGCGTATATGTTTTGCCTTTGAACGTGCACACGTTTCTGCTGCTCTGTCTCTATTTTTGCTCTACTGGGCCTTGTGCACTTCTCAAGCTACCATTGTCGCTTTTCACTTGAGGCCCATTTCCTGTATTTTGCTGGAATAAACATTTATCCATTCATTCAATACCATAAAACGCACGTGCTTCACAATACACACTGCACTTAGCAGATGTCTGTCACATGATATGGCCATCATTGTATAGCTTTAACATGATTTATTCGTTCTAGCTAAATGAATCCAAGCTAATGATGTTAATGTACCTTGATATGCTATTTCACTGTTCCTTGATGCATATGTATGAAGGTACAGTGCTTATGTACCTTAATATGCTATTTCAGGAGACGGGCAGAGTGCGCAATGCAAAATTGTTGCCGAAAAGTCTTTTCACTTCCTGACAATCTCTGCTTCGGTGGGTTCTCACAGTTGCCTGGCGGGAGAAAGATGTCCAGGGTAGTTGACGACTGCATCCAAGGTAGATGCTGCAAAATGAGAGCGCACGGTCTTGTCACATGTCAATGTACGCAAATTGACACGATGACGAAGGATTAAAACAAACAACTGAAGTTGGAGAAAAGAATAAATCAAAAAGAAAGTTGTCCTTTATGCACATTCCATCATGTGACAATGTGATAACCGTGGCCTTTTGCTCTAATGTATATTCCCTGAAAGCATCATGCCTCATTCACGGCTTTATCGCAGGCAAGAAAATTATATCGTGCAAACAACTTTATCAGGGCGCACTCCTGGGTCGATTGACTGGTCGTATGAAGCATGAGTGATATTCACAGAAGTTCCAAAACATGCATCACACATCATTGCTATCTGAGTTTAACGACTTAAATGCGAAGCATTTGTTAAACACTTCTACGACATTGAACGGATCTATCTACCTATCTATCTAGCCGCCTACGACTCATAGCTCGTGTGAGTGTTTCGTTAATGGGATGTATGCCAAAATTCGTGTGGCATGACACGACTGCATGAAGAACATGAATGATGGGTCTTAACTTGAAAATCATGATATGCATTTCATTAACGACATGATTTACACGTCACTCTCTTGGTTCTCTTGCGACTGTTTCGTTAACTTGATATTTACCAAAATAGGTATGGCGTCACAAGAGTGTATGACGCACATAAACGACAGTTTCTAACATGCAAATCATGACACGCTTGTCATGTATGGCGTTATTTTGACAACATGGTCTCGGGGGCGCTAGTAGCCGTTTCGCCTGCTTCATATACACCAAAATTGGTATTGTGCAGTGTGACTGTACGTCCAACATAAATGACAGCTGGCAACATGAAAATAAGGACATGCATGTCATGTACACACGCCACGCTCATGGTGCGCTCGCGGCCGGTTCGCTAGCTTGACATACACCTAAATTGATATAGCGCGACGTGATTGTGCGACGAACATAAATGACAATAGTAACATGAAAATGTTACTATTGTTACGGCATGGAGACTGGTGCACTCGCGTCCGGTTCTCTAACTTGATATCATACCAAGACTGGTATACCGTGACGTGACTGTATGACGTACATACATGACAGCTGGTAACATGGAAACAATGAATGACATGCATGTAATGTACAGCATGGGTTACATGCCACGCTCATGGTGCGCTGGCGGGCATTTCGCAAGCTTGACATGCCGATTTTCTTTTCTTTCTTTTTTTTCTTCCTTTTCATAGCACTTTTCAAGCGACGCAATGTGCAGAAGGTCATCTACAGGTGCGTAAGCGACGATAAGGGCTCGCAAAGAGAGAGAACATCAGTATTACTTACCATTTTTGTTCCTGACTGTGCCGAGCACGCAGGGCGCCCATCAAGCGGCACGCTCGCTCGAGTCGACGGGCCGTCGCGATTATCGCACTCGCAGCGCAGCATGTCGCACTGTCGTCAAACCACGCATATCACATCCAGCGGCGAGAACACAGTGAGGCTGCAGGCACAAAACGCGCACACACGACCGACACAGCTGATCACTTGAGAAGTGGCGTTCACAAGGCCTAGCCGGCGTAGCCGGCGTAGCTACGACGATCGCGCCGCCGCGGGAACGACTCCCTCCTCACGTTTCTTTCTTTTTTTTTTCTTCGCGCGCACATGCGGCGCGAAGCTTTGTCCCATTTCACTTCGGTAGCGCTTCGTCTGGCTTGCTTTTGACCTGGCGGGGGCGGGCCGCAGTAGGCTGAGAGGCCAAAGGGCTTCCTCGCTTCCTCTCCAGCCGTTCGGAGGGTCTCGTATATCTCTTTCTCTGGGCTATCTGTGCAAGGGATTTTTAGTGCGCTGAAGCATGCCGCCTCTTTCTTTTACTTCTTTCCCCCGCACAGCTGCATGCATGCCCGCCAGCACTGAAGGCATTACGGAAAGCTTCGGAAAAAAAAGAGAAAACATGCCAGAGGAAATGAGATGGGAGCTTTTTTTTTCCTCTAACTCCATTCGACGAATGGCGTCAGATAGTAAATTTACCTCCTTTCTTCCACATAATTTCTTAACGAAGTAAAATTGAGGACGCAGAACTTATTACACCCTAAGGTAGTACTTTCCAGATGAAGGTAGTATTAAGGAGGATTGTAGCCCTTAAAACGCCCAATTCGGCTAGTTTGCGTTTGCAGTGTACGCGCTGAGAACAATACGAGTACGAGAACGTTAGTTTCCAAAATTTCTTGTTTTCGTTCTAAGCCTTGCAGTCTTTAATAACGACGACGATGAAGATGTCAGCAGGAGACGTCAGAAAACAGAATTTCTCTCTTTTTTAATTTTTTTATTTTTTAGCAAGCGTTGTGTTAACCATTTACATTATAAAGTACAGTGTGGCCAATCCCCCTTGTGGGTATGAGCCAAGATCTAGGCGACAAGACAAGACAAGATTGATACGTGTTCCACGAGTAACAGTCGTAGAATAACTAGACATTTAAAATCGGAAATGTGAAGGAAAGCAGGTCTAAATGAAACAGAAGTAATTTGTATGTGTATTGCCTGTCTCGAGAGAATAGAAGGAAAGTTTATATCGGAAAGCAAAGAGGAATGTGAAGAACGAAAATAGCATGTGAGCTCCTTCCGCGTGACCCGACCCATAGAAGACGACGACGTAGAGTCACCGGGATGTCTGGTGGTCTGTTCCGCTGTACAAAAATTCTTAATTGAATCAGGGTGGTTTTAACTCTAAATTTTAAATTAGCATTATGCACTTTTTCTAACTACTCTATAATTCATTAGTCATAGAAATCATACGTGGCCACTTCTACTTTAAATTAATCGTTTCTTGGCCAATCCCCCAGAGTGGGTGTGAGCCACGACCTACTGTACTCCTGACCAGTTGTCCTGACCTGCCCAGATGTCCCCTCTCCAGCGCCCACGTTCTAGTTCATACCTCCTGCCGCTAGGGATGTAACCCACGAGCGTTGTGGCGCTAGTCAGCACCTGTTCGCTGATGTCAGCTTTAACGCTCGTGGTGATGTTTCGCCAGCGCAGAGCGCTCATATCACGTAATTATTATGCATAAATGCAAAACACTTCGGAAATAAAATACGGAAAGTGATTTAGAATTTTTTTGTTTGCATTTAAAAGGACACAGCCGTTCTACACTATGCAAGTCTACGGCTTCTCACGTTAGTCAACCAGTGTGCAGTAAAAACTTAACCGCACTGTGTAGCTTACTTGACCCTCCGTCAAAGTTTACAGAAACTGTCACCTAATGCCGGCAGTTCGTCACAGAATACAGGCGTTCTTACTCCAGCGCCGTCTAAACGGTCGCAGAGTAGCAGACGAACAGGTTATAGGTAGCGCCGCCTACGGCGAGTGGTTGAACGAGAGCGGGGACGTGCGCTCATAGAGTTTCCTAAAATTAAGTAGGAAACTCTATGCGTGCGCTCCCGTAGGACCCCCGGTATCTGGGCAGGTCAGGAGTACAGTAGGTCGTGGTGTGAGCCATGCATAAAGGAAATCATCATCATCACCCTAGCCAGGCGTCTGTGACCTATGGCTACAGTGGCTACTATGGCGTCGAAGAGGCGCCACCCCAGCTCGTTTAGTGATGATAGTTCCGAGGACGACAGCCACCACCGCGTTCGCGGTAGGATGGACGCAGAAGGATTTTGCGAGATCAGAGTACCGAGGCGCCGGCACCACGAATACCAAGCACAGTCCAGTGCTCCGAACCGGAGTCTCCGTCTAGGCTCCAGTCGCTCTTCTTCGCGACGCGGATCTGGCATCTTCAGACCCTACTCCGACGAAGAAGACGTGGGGGCTACGAGGCCTTCCTCGTCCGACGACGAGAGCTTCAGCATGGAGGAGCAGGTGCGTACACTTTAAACAGCTTCCTCGCGGCCTCACAGTACGGTTCGTCAGGATACGGGCGGCTGCACTGCAGCGCAGTCGTTGAGGGCGGGCTACCCCCACCGGTGATGTCTCCGCAAAGCTCATCAGCCAACTAACCGGCAACCCTTCCTGTCGACGACGCGCGAGAAGGTGAACCGTCGTCGTCGGCGGCGCCAGAGGCGATTCCGCCGCGTCCTCCGCGGCTCGCACATCTGAGGGAGATGCGGCCAGTGAAGCGTCCTGGGGCAATACATTTATAGCAGCTTCAATTCTTTTTTTTTCTTTTTTTTCTACCTTCCTTTGTTTTTTGTGAGTTTGTGTGTTTGTTTTTAGGTCTTAACAACTCATCATATCTCTCTCTGTGTGTATGTGGTGCCTTTTTCTAACGCGACCCGCCGTGGTATAGCTTAGCGGCTAAGCTCGGAGACGTCGGGTCGATTCTCGGCTACAGAGGCCGCATTTCGATGGGAGCGAAATGCAAAATTCGGGGGCGCTTAAGCTCTTTAGTTGTGAATGCGAAGGCATTAATGTCCAATTGAGCGCCCGGGCCAGCAAGCAACAGCAGCTTGCATGCGCTGCCAACCGCGCATGCCACCGACGACCTAAGGACGAGAGACCGGGGAAGTAGCAGCGAGAGGGAATGCGGCCGTCTGCATACGCGTAGTACTTTTAGGCTGGGGTGAAGTAAGCTCTTAAGCTGGGGCGAAGTAAGCTGGGGCACCGTAATGGTAACCAGAGGCGACCGCTACAGGCGCAGCTCGCGCGAAAGAGAAGGCTTCTTTCTCTTGTTCTTCGAGCGCCTTGATGATGATATTAACACAGGCAAAACCACATATAGCATAGCCAACTGTAGCATGCGCACTCTCGCGCGAAAGAGAACTCTTCTTCCTCTTGTTATGGTACTCTTGTTCCTCGAGCGCCTTGATGATGGTAACAACACCGGCAAAACCACACATAGCATAGCCTACTGTAGCATGCGGCGCTCGCTCCACTCCGGCGCGTGCTCTAGATTGATAGGAGACCACCAGAGGGCCACAACTGCGTGCTTCCTCTCTCTTTTCGACAGTCGTCACTCGCTTCCCGCGTGGAGCCGCCCTGAGGCGTCAGACAGTTGACTGTTAGCCAAATAAAGTTGATACCACCACCACCACCGTCAGTCAGTGCACTTCGATACTAATAACATGAACGAAGAAGACAAGGCGGCAGAGCGGAGGGCTTGCAAGGCAGCAGCAGTGCGGGCTCGCCGCCAAGACCCTGCGGTGAGAGCTCGCGAGGCCGCAGAGAGACGTCAGCGTCGTGCGGACCCCGAGATAGAAGCCCGCGAAGCCGAAGCAGCGCAGAAGCGGCGGCAAGAGAACCTCGAAGAGGTACGGGCGCGGGATGCAGCGGCCAAGCGCCGAAAGCGGTCGCTACCTGAAGTTGGTGGCGCCGGCGCGCGCTTCAAGCGCGATTTCCTGGACCACACGTTCGGCCACAGCTGCAAGGTCTGCGACCGCCTGTGGTTCGACAACAACCTGACCACAATCGCTACTATAACAACGTGTCACGTCTTTATAGGACAGTAGAGGAATTGTACGGAGAATTCACTGTTTACCCGATTATTTCCGAGCCAGCTCCTCAATCATCATTCACTTCGTGGATATGGCGTGATTTTCTTTTATACACACGCTGGCGCAGCCGCCTCTCGGAAAATTTTCCGGGATGCGCACCACGCCGCCGTCACGTGACTGAGTGTGCCGTTCGCATTGACGCCATCATGCGACTCATTGTGCTGCGACGACGGACGTCGCATTTTTCGCCTCATGTGGCATATAAGGCTTTCGCCTTAACACTCATAAACTTGGATGTGGGTGCACGTTAAAGACCCTCAGGTGGTCAAAACTAATCCTTAGTCCGGCTTTACGGTGGTGCGTCATAATCATGATATGAAGACTAATCTGGTTGCTTCTAGGTTGTTTCTGGGCTTTAGCTACGTGATGCTAGGTTGTTTGTACGTTGATTCTTAGCGCAGAGAGGTTGAACTTAAACCACAGGCAGTCACAGACACGACACGGTTGTCCAAAATTCCAGAGACAGAAACACGAGCTGAAACCAAGCGTTCGCGCCTCTCATAGATCTACGGGCACGTCGTCGTTGGCGTAGGCCTTTCACCGCTTCGGGGTCTTCTCGCAACCGCCGTTGCCTTTTCCGTTCCCTAGTGTTCTCTCGTTGTACGCATTCGAGGTCTTGTGCACGCCGCCGTCGCTTCGCAGCCATTCGTTGGACGAACTGTTGCCTTCACTTTTAGTGGAACAGTGGTGAGTAGTGGGATTTACCCCTGAAGCGATGTTGCCGCGGCGGCTTGCTGCAGCTTCTCGAAAGCTATGGTATATAGCAACGGCGGTGGGCGTATGCGATGCTTCTAGCTGGTTTTCTGGACCCGTCGTCGGCGTGGAAAAGTTGAAAGCGTTGTCCTGGGATGCCGAAGCACATGAAGGTCGCGGCCCGTCCATCTTTGGGAGCGTGTCCCAAAAACATCTGGGCCCTAAGCTTCAAAAATGTCGGAGCGATGCGAACGTGCGCCTCATCGAAACGGCTGCTCGTAGCCCTCCCCCCCCCCCCCTCTAAATTTTTATTTGCACATGCCTCCCGTCCACTTTATGGAGTATATATGTGCATTTAAACGCCTAGAAGTGTTAGTCAGCGCCGATCGCAGCCATAGCGGCGAGTGTGGAACAGTCATTTTGTGCCTGTTGGCGTCACGTAGCACGTGATCTTTTTACTTTGCTCGACATTGTTGTCTGTTAGTTCTCATTAATACTTTGTTTAATTAGCATTAAATAAAGAAACCAAGAATACCACTAATATTCTTGCTTCCCTATAAATTATCCTTTTCGCATTCCCCCCCCCCCCCCCCCTCTTGTTCACGAACTTACTGCCGCACGATTCAATGCCGATCCCCAGTGGTGGGTTGTGCCATTCTGCCCCCCTATTCTGGACATCGTCGAATTGGTCGACGATGTTGCCAATTGGTCACACTTGACCAATTGGCCATTGGTCAAGTGTGATTGGCCCGGAGGGCTGCTACGGCCTCTCCGATTGGCTTAAAAGGCCGCCATTATGAAATCTGACAAGATGGCGGAATTCGACAGTGTCCGGAATAGCAACTCTGGTCGCGAAACTTGGAACGAAAAGTGGTCGAAAACCTATTGCCACAAACATTAACGCGCTCCGTTAGAGTGCCTCGATGCGCTCGTTCGCCTCGCGCACCGAGGCACTCTACGCTCCGTACGATCGAAGCGCGACTAGGTGAGGTGGGGACAAATAACGAAAACCAAAAACTCAATGGAATTCTTTTTCGAATATTCTGAATTTTAAACCTGCCAAAGTGAGCAAGCAATTTACTTTACGGATTATCTGTCTCTTGGCTGAATAGCTCACTGCCTTTTTTTTTATTGCGCAGTGGTTTTGCGCGTATCTTCCGCAGGTTATTTCTTTGCTTATGTGTTGTTTGCTGGCGTGACACTTCAGAGAAGCTAAACTACCTCACATAATTCGTAGATAACCATTCCTGTGACTGCAGACTGCTTTCGCTGACGCACGGCAGACGTGCTTCCAAAGTAATACCTTCACGGCTGCTGTCTCGCTCTAGTGATTTTCCTAGATTGGACAACATGAGTTTTAGAACTATTGTGCTGCTGTGCTCGTGAGCCCTTGTATCATATTTTTTTTATCTGCAAAGTATTTCGTTGTATACATACCAAGTACACTATTGGGCTAATAAAATAAGCTTGCTTCCCAAATCTTCTTGTTGATCTTCCTTTTCACTGGCATACGTCGTTAGTGAGCCGCAACCACGCAATAAAATCGCGTAGTTATCAAAAGCATGTAAAAGGGCGATAAAAAAAGAGAATTTCGCGCCATGTAGCGCAAATGCGCACGTCGCTATGGCGCTTCCAGTTGTGACGTCATATTTTGTTTTTGTTTTGCTTGCTTTTAGTTGTCCCCACGATACGTAGACGGCGACTTTGGCAAGAAGCCGCCAACTGCATGACACATTGGCTTCTACTGAAGTTTCGCCACCAGTTTACATATATCTTGCCATTCTTCTAGGAACCAACCAGCCAACCCATAGAGGACAACGACGGCAATGTAGACCCCCAGCCAGGCCTTTGTGTCCTGTGTCGTCGAAGAGGCGCCGCCCCCAGTTCGTCTAGCGATGATAGTTCCGACGACGAAAGCCGCAGCATTAGTAGGAGGATGGACGCAGAAGGATTTTGCAAGATCAGGGTACCGAGGCGCCGGCGCCACGAATACCAAGCACAGTCCAGTGCTCCGAGTCGACGTCTCCGTATAGGCCCCAATGGCTCTTCTTCGCGACGCGGATCTGGCATCTTCAGACCCTACTCCGACGAAGAAGACGTGGAGGCTATGAGGCCATCCTCGTCCGACGACGACAGCTTCAGCATAGAGGTGATTGTGAACGCACTCGAAGCAGATTCCTCGCGGCCCGACACTGCGGCTCATCAAGATACAGGCCGCAGCACTGCAGCGCAGTCGTCGAGGGCGGGCTACTCCCACCGGTGATGCCTCCGCCAAGCTCATCAGCCAACTCAGCGGCTTCCTGTCGACGACGCTCCAGAAGGTGAACCTTCGTCATCGCGGTGCCAGAGGCGATTCCGCCGTGTCCTCTGCGACTCGCACGTCTCTGCGAGATGCAGAAAATGAAGCGTCATGTGAAAATAAAGCGTCAGAAGGGAGCCCTTCTGCCTCCTCGCAAGAAATGACAGGACTTTTACAATGGTTTTGTTTCGGTTTTTCTATCTTCCTTTGGTTTTTTGTGACTTTGTGTGTCCATTTTTTAAAAAGATTTTTAACACTTCATCACATCTCTTTTTGTGTGTCTGTGTTGCCTTTTAAATGCGAAGCATTTCTTAGCGAACCTCTGGCACTTTGAGCGTTTCTATCTACGTATCTATCTCTCTATCTATCTATCTATCTATCTAGCCGCCTACGTCTGGGTGCTCTCATGATCGCCTCCTTAACTTGGTGTAGACCAAACTTTGCATGGGAGGGTAAGAGGATTTGACGAATATGACTGCCGGGTCATGACATGAATAACGTTAAAATCCTGTCGCGTACGTCGTCAAACACTTTCCACTAGACACGTGTGGCACATACCCGTTTACCATGGCCCGCGGTGTACGGGTATGTGCCACAGGTGATTGACAGTTTATATCTACCCAGGAACGGCGAGAACAGACATTGGTTACTTATATGCTAAAACGCTAAGGAAAACCAACATCGGCAGCGTTGAATCAACGAATGGAAATAATGAAAATTAGGATCCCAGCAGGAATCGAACCCAAGCATTCTGCGTGGCAATCACGTATTCTACCACTGAGCCACGCGAGGTCTATAAACTGGTTTGGAAAAATAGCCTACGCAGGCGTAATATCGGTGCAACGTGAATTGTGGTTGTGGTGCTGGCTATCTAATTTTACAAGAAAGCAATAAACACTACATGATACTCCTACGATATCTACTACTCCTACGATAGAGGCGTCATATTATATTAACGTCTGTAGTTTCAGTGTTGACTCCGCTTTTATAGCAGTCTAATAAAGATTACGTTTGTATTCCTATGGTTCAGCAAGCTATATTGAAGCATTGCTCGACCCTGGAGGAATACATTAACGAAATTTGCATCTTAGATCATGCTCACTCCCTCGACACAAAGCATTGAGCCTGCTCAAAAAATTCGTAATTCACTTTTCAGAGAATTAAATGCCATAACTAAGTTAGAAGGGTGTGATATCCACATCACCGCACCGTAAAGTGCACTTCGTCAACCAGAACGGCGCAGTGTCCTCTTCATTTCTTACGAGGCTGGGCGATGGCCTCATGCTGACCGAGGATGATGCCAGATTGATTGACAGCCGCTTTGTAGACTAGGCTACATAGGCCACATACGCCCAGGTAGTCTACGAATACGACAAACACCATCCACTGATTTTGGTCTACGTAGCACTATCCAGGCCTACCAGCCTTGACGGCCTATACCTCACTAACGCGATGGGTGGCTTCAGGTTCCGACATGTCGCCGGCTCTGTCGACAGACAATTTGTCGACGAAATGACCGAGGCATCCACGAATTCCAACAGCTCTACCATACCACATACATCACTACACATGGAGCCCTCGTCACCACGATCACGACCGGATCCTATAACAAGTCATGACCAGCTGCTGGTGCTCACTTATCACGGTGATGATGCGCTTGTTCAAGAACTGTCAAGAACTTCTTGCACACATGTACACGGGTTCGTGAAACGTGCGTGCGTTATCGGGACACGTATAGGCACTACATATCAGCTTACCGCTTGTTGGTAATACCCACGTTGCATACCCAACTGTAAACAACTGGTTATATAACACATATGCGGCTCTTCAACATATAGTATATGTGTGCGTATAAAATTTATACAAATCTTTAGCGTCATTTTGTAACGTGCCGCTTAGTAAAAAAAAGTTACGCCGCAGTCCCCTACCCGCCGCATGCTTCGCATAACATCGACTCCGACGGTACGTGGGATCTGCCGAATTTTTTTAACGCTACGCGCCGTGGTAGCTTATCTGTTAAGCTCTGGGACGTATATAGATTCGATTCTCGGCTATGGCGGCCGCATTTCGATGGGAGCGAAATGCTAGAGGCCCGTGTACATGCGATGTCGGTGCATGTTAAAGAACACCTGATGGCCGAAATTTCCGAAGCAATCTACTGCAGCGATACGATTATGAATATAATCATATCGTGGTTTTGGCACGTAAGACCTCACATGGTATTATTGAGTTGTGAATGCGAAGGCATGGATGTCCAATTGAGCATCCGAGCCAGCAAGCAGCATCAGCTTGCATGTGCTGTCAACCGCGCATACCACCGACGGCCTAAGGACGAGAGACCGGGAGGTAGCAGCGTGAGCGAAAACGGCCGTCTGCATACGCGTAGCCCTGTTTTTATACACACGCCGGCCGCCTCTCGGAAAATTTTCCATGACGCGCACCGCGCCGCCGTCACGTTACTAAGTATGCATTTCGCGTTTAAGCCGTCGTGTGTCTGATTGTGCTGCGACGACGGACGTCGGATTTTTCGCCTAATGAGCCGCATAATGCGTTTGCCTTAATAATTTAACAGCCATAAACTTCGATGTAGGTGCACGTTAAAGACGCATGGTAAAAACTGATCCTTAGTCCGCCGCTGCTGTGGTGCGCCTCATAATCATATCGTTGTTGTTTTGGCAAGCAAAATTCCGCTATGTTTCTTTCAAAGTAGTTTCGCGGCCGCTTTCTAGTAAACGCGCCGAAGCCGGTTACCATCCAGATCGGGTGTCGAGCGTGCCATGCATAGCGCTTTGTTTCTGTCCCTCTTAGTGATTTTCACCGCATTTGTTTCCTGAGGGAGTGTTTACCGGATACCAACTAATACGATTTTCTTATATTGTAATAGGTAAAAGAGAGAATAAAGACGAAAAAAATCACACCATCTCCCTCTAAAGGGGACCATGAGGCGATGCGAAGCAGTGTTTCGGCATGTAGAGCCCGCGTTTCAGAGGGGAAGTGGAGAGGGGAAGGGGAACGGGGAGTGGAGAGGATTTGCGCATGCGCAGTAAGGGTGGTCACGCCGCACACCACCACCACTACCGGAATGAACTCCGCTATAAGATGCTTCACATCTAAAAAAAGAAATGAGAGAAAAAAAAAAAACTAGTACTCCATGCCGCACCTGAATGCCTACAATTTGATGCCAGTTTGGTTGCTATCGTTAAATTATCATTCATTACCATCCACGTGAAATTCCTCCTCGGTTTGTATATAGTTATCATGATACCCCACTTTCTGATGCGCTGCCAACTATGAGCTCAGTATGCGCAGTTGTATGCGCAAAAGAACAAGTAGTTACATACGTATATGGTAAACGAAGAAACCTACTCCCGTACCAAGTTGAGTCACTGTTTCTTTCACCTGTTTTTGGCTACGTTCGAGTCTTTCACAACGTTGAGTACTAAAAAATTTTGAAAATTTGCGAAAACCTTTCGTTGTTCCTAATACACGACTTTATGCTTCTGTTGAAGAAACTTTCTAATGTTGTCAACGCCATTATGTGAAAATTGGTCCGATATTAATGGTGAGAAAGCTATACGTTGTTCGACACTACGGTGTATATATATATACACAGGGTGTCCCAGCTATCTTTAGCCAAGGGTGAAAAATACAATATTAGAGGCAGGCGAGTGAAATAAGTTGCAAATTGCTGACAGCCACCTAGCGCACTACAGACCATTTTTTTTTGTTTTGTAATGAACTAAATTGTTAATTAGGATTATTTAACTAAATTGCTAAATATTGACTTCAGGCAAGAAATGCTGCTTGCAAGGTTCGAGAGCGTCTTCAGAAACCCCAATTGCATTATTTGCGATAAAGAAAGTCTCACGTATACCATTTTTTCCAAGCTGCAAAGAAAGCCCGCGAAATACAAAAAGATCCACGTGACTAGCGCATTCGCGCGCCGCGAGAATGCTGCCCTCAGCCGTGGTTTTAGCGAACGAAATCAACTGCGGCCGCGACTCGCCGCCTCCGTTGCAGCGGTAGGCCGATAAGTTAACGGTGGTTTCTTGGCCCGCGCTCGCTACAACTTGCACCATCACGCGCGCCAACTGGCTGGCAACGGGCCAAGAAACCACCTCCCAACGTTCGACACTACGGTGGTTAACGGTGGTTTCTTGGCCCGCGCTCGCTAAACTTGCACCATCACGCGCGCCAACTGGCTGGCAACGGGCCAAGAAACCACCGCCCACTTATCGGCCTACCGCTGCAACGGAGCCGGCGAGTACCGGCCGCAGCTGATTTCATTCGCTGAAACCACGGCTGAGGGCAGCATTTTCGTGGCGCGCGAATGCGCCAGTCACGTGGTTCTTTTTGTATTTCGCGGGCTTTCTTTGCAGCTTAGAAAAAATGGTATCGTGAGACTTTCTTATCTTTATCGAAAATAATGCAGTTAGGGTTTCTGAAGACGCTCTCGAACTTTGCAAGTTGCATTTCTTGCCTAAAGTCAGTATTTAGCAATTTAATTAAATGATCCTAATTAACAAATTGCTTAATTAACAAAAAAAATGTCTGTAGTGCGCAAGGTGACTGTCAGTAATATGGAACTGATTTCACTCGCCTGCCTGTAATATATCGTATGGCCGTGAACCGACTTTTGTTCTGGACGCCACATTTTTATCCACGCCCTCTGTCAACGCCTCTTTCAAGCCTGCGTGTCACGTGTCATGACGTCAGCCACGTCACGAGTAGCCGTCCGACCGGTCGGACGCCGCCGCGCTGCGTGGAACGCGTTTTCTACTCAACCTGCCTGTTTTGTATCCCCAGCTCGCCCGCAGTTCACTGAAATCTTGCCAAGAATAGTATCACTATTAGCTCATCTGCAGCTGCTTGATCTGCTGCATGCAATTGCTACTTAGTCAAGGAATACGCTTTGATTACTATATGAATTGACCCGTAAATTTGGTGGCATGAGTTTATTATGTACATACATTTAAAACAGCACAAGCCCGCACACAAAAAAAGAAGACTATATACCATACAAAAACTCAAGCTGCACTTCACTTCGAAGTTAATGTTTTTAGTTTTCGCGCTTTGGCGTCGGCTTTTGCAACAGCAGCCACGTCGTTTCGTCGCTTACAGTAGTTATTCAAGATTATGTTTGCTGCGCACTTTGCAATCATGCTGATCAGCAAACTTGGGTCGTGCCCATTTAAGCATGTCACCAGGTCTTCAAACTCTGGCAAGGATTCTATTACCAGTTGCCTGACAACATTCCTCTGGCTTTCTTGCTGAAGAAACATTGTGGCGTTCTCTGGCTGTTGTAGCTTCTTCAATACTACTTCAGCGTGCATCACGACTTTGATGACACACGGTCTCGGAAATTTCAGCCCACCTCGATTTAAGTTAGCTACTAAAGAGTGCACGTCTGCATCATCAATGTTTTCTGCTGTTTGGCACTCCACAAGCTGCTCTCGGCAGAAATCACACTTCAGCGTTTTCAGAACAGCATGACCACAGAAGCCACCAACATAACCAAAAACAGGCACGCGTGAACTCAAGCTGTCCAGATCTTCAGGACATACAGCAACGTTGAATGAATGTGCAGCAGCCGGTACACAACGGTCCTCATCGTCGTTCAGTTCCCCGACGCATATCACGGGAAGAGTGTTTTGGAGGCGAATTCTGCCTTCACACTCATAAAGCTGCCGGTACTGATATGATAGTTACCACCAGCCATTTGTCGGTATTGCCCAAACCTGTCCTCCAGGCTGTCCGTTTGCACTATTCCCAGCAACGCATACTTATAGCCGAGCTCAACGATGCAATATTTTGAGAATTCAAGCAAAGCATATGCTGAATGCCTCAGAGCGTTAAGAGTTTCCGTTGTGAGAGTACCATTGTCATGTTTGTAAAACTCCCATACGTCAAGCCAGGTCACGAAGGCGTCCAGAAATGTCAGCTTGGGTTCATCGCTCACCGAAGAAATCGGCTCTTCGTGCACGTCGCGATGGTGATGGCCCTTGTGTGGTGTTTTCATGTTGACTACCTTCCACCAACGAAGAATTACTCTGATAAAGTTGGCAGTTTCTTTGCCTCGTAAAAATTCGGGCAAACCAGAGTGCGCGTCCAAGGCTTCAGCCACAAATGCGTTAAAAACCTGTAAGGCTAACTTCACATTTTGCCGTTCTAAGTTATTTGGGTTTAGAGCCTTCGAAGATAACCGGTAGCTGTACTTCAACAGCTGAGAAGCTTCAAGTTTGTGAAGTTCCCTCAGCTCCTTAAATGTTGCCCATTGTATGATGTCAGGGCGGACAGAATTATTGGTGAGGTCAAACATGGGAAAATAGAAGTGGGTTCCATGATTTCTTTGGTTAAGCCAATTATTACTAATACATTTTAACAGGTGTACGGCATCCACGATGTAAAACAAAGGCCGCGTTGCATCAGCTGGATCTGGGTAAATAATTCTTACTTTTGGCGGGTTCTAAAACATGCTTAAAGCCTTCCTGTTGATGGAGTTGTTATCTGTCACTACAGCTAAAACTCTAAATCCTATATTTTCCAGCCCAAGAATGACTTTTTTCAAGACATCATGAAGTGACTCGGCATTTAACGTTCGTACGGGAAGAATGTGGACAACCTCACGAAAAGAGCTCAACATACTTTGAACCATGAACACATGTGCAGTCGTTGCAGCCTCATTTGTGTTAGCTGCAGCCCCCGCAATCTTCCCTCCTTTGTAGTCCATGAATGGCTGAATGTGAATTTCGTCTACCATTAAAGTAACGGCACTTTGGTGCAACTTCAGTTTTTTAAATCTCTGGCCAATGTATTTAAGAAACTTCTGATCACCTGATTCATTCTCAGGTGATAGCTTGAATGACGAGCACACATTTCTGATAGTACTCGAATGTGGCAGAATCAAAGAACCCGAGCTCCTCAAAAAACTTATAAGCATGGGGAGATATAGTGTGCAATATGCAGGCAAATACCATCATTTGCGAAGAGTACTGCAATCTCTCTTTCTCAACCAACAACACTTGCTCACTCAAAAATTGGGGGACCCTTAAGCTTCGCCTTTAAGAGTTGAACGCGATAGCGAAATCCGGCCCCTAGTGCGCACTTCAACCACTAAGTGCATACTTATTAATTTGTATTGTTACACACACACGCACACAGACACACACGCGCGCGCGCGCGCGAATGGTACAAGTTTTTGATCTAAAGCACGAGTCGCATGGCCTCCAAGATATGCGCCGCGCGTCCGCCATCTCGAAGGCTATAAAGGGTTGAGACATATTTCTCACAATGCCTCACAGATGGCAGCACATTACCTAGCGTTTGCTGTTTTCTTGATCAACGCCTCCTCTAGAAACTGGCGTTGGCTTGAAATGTTTTCCGCTAGATGGACATAGTTGTCCATCTTTAGAGCTGTTTGAAAGTTCGTGTTTTTAGCGGCGATGGCTGCACTATCCCGGCCTTTTTCGACGTAGTTTGATGGCCTCTCCTATGCACCTACAAATCGCCGAATGGGCTCGTTTTCGTCGTGACACCTGCCGAACAAAATGCGTTAAGGAGACTCCTTCCACTACATGGCATTTATGTAGTCCTTTTTTCCGAAGCAGCTGCAAGTTACATGGTGGCTTTGTGGTAGGACACTTGCTTGCCACGCGAACGGCCCGGGTTCGATCCTCAGTGGAACCGAAGACTTTTGTTGTTTGTTTTATTTGCTTGTGTCTCGATTTTTCGCTCACAACCAACGGTGCCGACGCCGACACCAGAATTTCTGCGACACGAGCTCTCTAACGCTATCGCGTTAAAAACTTCACAGTGTCCTTCCTATTGCCATGCACATTTTGCTCAATCTTTTCTAAGAGATTTGCTATTAAGTCAGCAAGGCCATCATATGAAGCTGTGTTGCTAGAAATCTGCTGCAACTTAATCAGTATATCAAATAGATCATTGATATCACCGATGTCATCTGGCACCACACAGTCTCCTATGCGTTTAACTAAGTTACCGTGTAAACACGCAGTGATACGAAGATCTTCGAACACAGTAACAGAGGACTGGAGAACAGGCGTGCATTCATTTACAGTGTTCAGGAACATGGCACAGTTTGGGCGATAAATAACAGTCCATTCATCTGGAATGCATTTCTCTTTTAAGCGCTCCATCATTTCATGAAGGGACACAAATTTGCGCTGCCTTTGTTTTTCGCGATACAAGGCTGCGGACTCTTCGATAGCACGAGCAAGACCTTCTGCTTCCAGGCGCGCTTTCTTGGCATCTGGAGATTCCCTTGTTGGGAGGGCATCTTGCTTCGACAGATACGAAGGGCAGCCAGGAAATTGAGATGGCACTGATCCGAGGCGCAGACGGGGCACCTTTAGAGGGACTTGGGGCACCTTTCCTGTCCGGGGATCGGTGTACGATGATGTATGCTCGAGGCACGACGCCTGGAAGTGTAAGGCGCACACCTGCATTACAGCGCAAGCGTGCCGCGTACAAGATTACCCTGGCAATACAATCCAATAACATAACGCTTGTCATGGCTCCCTCATAAACCGGGCATTTGTGGGAACAGTAACAAACAAAAAAAAAAACTTCATACCTTGTTGTTGGCAGTCGGCACAAAATCCTTTCGAGGAATCGCACTGATCCCTTTCTTGTAGATCGTTTCATCCTTTGGAAATGAAAACACTTGCACCTTGTTTCCTGTCTTGTAGTTGCTTGTACACATAGGAACACAACGCTTATTTGGCATGTCGAAGCCTGCATGCCGCAGAAAGGGCGCGAGAGAAAAACAGGATAGAAGCGCCTCGACGACCGCTTGCGGCCTGAATGTCCAACGAGACGGAATGTACAACGAGACTGAATGTCCAATAGTGGACATTCAGTCTCGTTGGACATTTCGTCTCGTTGGACATTCCGTCTCGGTTGGACATTCAGTCTCGTTGGACATACAGTCTCGTTGGACATTCCGTCTCGGTTGGACATTGCGTCTCGTTGGACATACAGTCTCGTTGGACATTCAATCTCGGTTGGACATTCCGTCTCGTTGGACATTCCATCCCGGTCACAAATTTCGCTTTTCCGTTTTCGTCCCACACGCTTGCGGCCTGAATGTCCAACGAGACGGAATGTACAACGAGACTGAATGTCCAATAGTGGACATTCAGTCTCGTTGGACATTCCGTCTCGTTGGACATTCCGTCTCGGTTGGACATTCAGTCTCGTTGGACATTTCGTCTCGTTGGACATTCCGTCTCGGTTGGACATTCAGTCTCGTTGGACATACAGTCTCGTTGGACATTCAGTCTCGGTTGGACATTCCGTCTCGTTGAACATTTCGTCCCGGTCATAAACTTCACTTTTCCGTTTTCGTTCCACACATCCCAATATTTGCTGTGAAAATTTTCCGAATGTGCCCTAACACTTGCGACGTGCGTGAAAATTCGTTTCGTCGTGATAGGACGTGGCGCTGAGACTGCGTATTACGCACGGCAAGGATATATATATATATATATATATATATATATATATATATATATATATATATATATATATATATATATATATATATATATATGTGTGTGTGTGTGTGTGTGTGTGTGTGTGTGTGTGTGGAGAGAGAGAAAGAGAGAGAGAGAGAAAGCGCAAAGACACGAGGGAATAAAATAGGAAACAAGGCGCAAAAAAGAAGTATTTAAAAATAAGAAAAAAATTTTTAAAGAGCTCCCTTTTTCACCCGTTTGCTCGTGTTCATATAACTTGATGCCTTTTCAACAAATCGAGTTGAAAGTTTGCGCTTTTCATGCTTTTGTTATGTGCATCCTCCCTAAAAATATGTACCTGTAACTTTACCACAGTTTAACAATTATGCAAAACCAAATAGCCCGGTACCTCACCTTGTTGAGTAATCGATTAGCTTTCAGTTTTTTCTCGGTAATCCGTTAGTTTTTTTAAAAAGGTAATTGTAAACGCTGACGCTCTTTCACTGTAATGCGTACAAGTCTGTTCCCGACCCAGTTTTTTTTTTTTCACTTGAGCTTCACAGCACTAATATCGACATCATTGGAAGAGTAATAGAAAAGCTCGTACTCAGGCCGGTTCTGAAATGTCCTCAAATGATTTTAAACATCATAAAAACGGTTTTATTGTCGCCAACGATTACCTGTATGCTATGTGTTGTAATGAAAAATTATTCACGCGAAGCACTTTGCAAAACGCGAGCAAGATTGGCTACTTCGCCAATAAGCTCAGAAGAAATGAGCAGTTCGCAGCGGAGCTGTAGGTCACCGCTCATTGCACGTCACTCTAATGTGGTGTGACGTCACTAAAACTTTCGTTACGCTTCCTACACAGTGACGTCGGTGTCAGTCGCGCTAGCGATGGGTCTCGATCGCGAGAATGAGCATTTATAGAGACTTTGGAAGTGAATTAAAATATATTCTAAACGTTTGCTGCGTTCAACACTTCGTGCTGAGCGTCCTTGCTTGCAGAGAAAGCCTACAGCAGGCTTTTTATAGCCTCAAATTTTGGTGACACCACCTCTTTAACGGCATGGTCTTTCCTAGACCGGCCTGCAGTTCTCTTGTAGCCGAAATGCCATGACATGTTTCCATCAAGGTAGTCAAAACTAAAACTGATATCCCACACTCAGCATGCTTCATAATCATTTCGTTGTTCTGGCGCGTAAAACCCAAGAATTTATTTTAAAGGAAAATTTCCTCCCTAGCTTCTTCGACCCGCATTCTTTAAGAGGAAAGAAGAATTGTTCTAGGGGCTCGTAGAAAGCCAACAATCAAGCCAAGGAAAGCATATAGGTACGTTATTTGTTGATCTTTTTAACTGTAGTGTAATGAATATGTCCTAAATTGAAAGGACTTAAATGGGACGAAAAAGCACACTTTCTTTCGGTGGGATTCGAACCCACAACTTTCGCATTACGCGTCTTATGCTCTAACAATTAAGCTACGACGGAGGACGCTCCCTCGTCCACTTTGTTGGGTATTTACGTGAGCTTGATCCCTGGGAGTGTTAGCAAGCGCAAATAGTCGCCGTAATTATAAGGTTGCGGGTTCGAATCCCACCGATGGAAAGGGTGTTTTTTCGTCTACTTGGATTCCTTTGCATATGGGTTATAATTATTACATCGCAGTTAAAAAAAGCAACAAATAATGTCCCCAATGTTTTATTTGGCTTAACTGGCTGTTGGTTTTCTAACAAATAACTGAGTCTCTCGAACTATTCTTCTTTCGCACTTTCATAGCAAGGGATTCGTCCTGCCTCGTGACGCTTTCTGACAAAAATAGTGTTTCACACTCGCCGCCTTAGCTACGAGTGGCGCTGGTAACACTCTCAGGGATTAAACGCAGATAGATACCGCACAGAGTGGACGAAGGAGCGCCCTTTCTCGTAATCCTTTAAGGGGCTGTGATGTCCGATTTATGAAAAAGATAAACAGGAACAGCAAAGTATGCAAACAACCAAAATAAAGCATTTAAGTAACATATTCAATATACATATGAAAACTAAAAATACAAAATAGAAACAAAACTAACAAAACTTGAAATTATGGTAAATGCAGTAAAGCGAATACGGAAACAAAAATACAACGCCCGACGTCACAGACAGTCAATATTTGCAAAACACACAAAAAAAATGCGATCTTCCGTTAGGCTATCTTAACGCAATGAATCAGTTGTCTGAGAAATTTCAAACGAGGACACGTTTATCTCTTCTAAATTGGACATTCCGTCTCGTTGGACATTCAGTCTCGTTGGACATTCCGTCTCGGTTGTACATTCCGTCTCGTTGGACATTCCGTCTCGTTGTACATTCCGTCTCGGTTGGACATTCAGTCTCGTTGGACATTCAGTCTCGTTGGACATTCAGTCTCGGTTGGACATTCCGTCTCGTTGGACATTCAGTCTCGCCGTTCACGTGACCCAATGGACATTCAGTCTCGTTGTACATTCCGTCTCGTTGGACATTCAGGCTCTGAATCGTTCCACACATCTCAATATTTGCTGTGAAAATTTTCCGAATGTGCCCTAACATTTGCGACGTGCGTGAAAATTCGTTTCGTCGTGATAGGACGTGGCGCTGAGACTGCGTATGACGCACGGCGCGTAATACTGCTCGATACCCAGTCTTGTACAAATGGCAGGGATATATATACATATATATATATATATATATATATATATATATATATATATATATATATATATATATATATATATATAGATATAGAGAGAGAGAGAGAGAGAGAAAGCGCAAAGACACGAGGGAATAAAATAAGGACACAAGACGACAAAAAGAAGTATTTAAAAATAAGAAAAAAAAATATTTAAAGAACTCCCTTTCGCACTCGTTTGCTCGTGTTCATATAAGTTGATGCCTTTTCAACAAATCGAGTTGAAAGTTTGCGCTTTTCATGCCTTTGTTATGTGCGTCCTCCCTAAAAATATGTACCTGTAACTTTAGCACAGTTTAACAATTATGCAAAACCAAATAGCCCGGTACCTCACCTTGTTGAGTAATCGATTAGCTTTCAGTTTTTTCTCCGTAATCCGCTAGTTTTTTTTTTTTAAGTAATTGTAATCGCTGACGCTCTTTCACTGTAAGTCTGTTCCCGACCCAGTTTTTTTTTTCACTTGAGTTTCACAACACTAATATCGACGTCATTGGAAGAGTAATAGAAAAGCTCGTGTTCAGGCCGGTTCTGAAAAGTCCTCAAATGATTTTAAACATCATAAAAACGATTTTATTGTCGCCAATGATTACCTGTATGCTATGTGTTGTAATGAAAAATTATTCACGCGAAGCACTTTGCAAAACGCGAGCAAGATTGGCTACTTCGGCAATAAGCTCAGAAAAAATGAGCAGTTCGCAGCGGATGGCCTGATGCTCTCTTGACTGGCCCGGTGCAGCGGAGCTGTAGGTCACCGCTCATTGCACGTCACTCTAATGTGGTGTTACGTCACTAAAACTTTCGTTACGCTTCCTACACAGTGACGTCGGTGTCAGTCGCGCTAGCGATGGGTCTCGATCGCGAGAATGAGCATTTATACATACTTTGGAAGTGAATTAAAATATATTCTAAACGTTTGCTGCGTGCAATACTTCGTGCTGAGCGTCCTTGCTTACAGGGAAAGCCTACAGCAGGCTTTTTATCGCCTCAAAATTTGGTGACACCACCTCTTTAACGCCATGGTCTTTCCTAGACCGGCCTGCAGTTATCTTGTAGCCGAAATGCCATGACATGTTTCTCTCAAGGTAGTCAAAACTAAAACTAATGTCCCACACTCAACATGCTTCATAATCATTTCGTGGTTATGGCGCGTAAAACCCAAGAATTTAATTTTAAAGGAAAATTTCCTCCCTAGCTTCTTCGATCCGCATTCTTTAAGAGGAAAGAAGAATTGTTCTAGGGGCTCATAGAAAGCCAACAATCAAGCCAAGGAAAGCCTAGGTAGTACGTTATTTGTTGATGGTTTTAAATGTAGTGTAACGAATATGACCTAAATTGAAAGGACTTAAATGGCACGAAAAAGCACACTTTCTTTCGGTGGGATTCGAACCCACAACTTTCGCATAACGCGTCTGATGCTCTAACAATTAAGCTACGATGGAGGGCGCTCCCTCGTCCACTTTGTTGGGTATTTACGTGAGCTTGATCCCTGGGAGTGTTAGCAAGCGCAAATCGTTGCCGTAATTATAAGGTTGCGGGTTCGGATCCCACCGATGAAAAGGGTGTTTTTTCGTCTACTTGGATTCCTTTGAATATGGGTTATAATTATTACATCGCAGTTAAAAAAAAAGCAACAAATAATGTCCCCAATGTTTCATTGGGCTTAATTGGCTGTTGGTTTTCTAACAAATAACTGAGTCTCTCGAACTATTCTTCTTTCGCACTTTCATAGCAAGGGCTTCGTCCTGCCTCGTAACGCTTTCTGGCAAAAATAGTGTTTCACACTCGCCGCTTTAGCTACGAGTGGCGCTGGTAACACTCTCAGGGATTAAACGCAGATAGATACTGCACAGAGTGGACGAGGGAGCGCCCTCTCTCGTAATCTTTTAAGGGGCTGTGATGTCCGTTTTATAACAAAGATAAACAGGAACAGCGAAGTATGCAAACAAACAAAATAAAGCAATAAAGTAACATATTCAACATACATATAAAACTAAAAATACAAAATAGAAATAAAACTAACAAAACTTGAAATTATGATAAATGCAGCAAAGTGAGTACGGAAACAAAAATACGACGCCCGACGCCACAGACAGTCAATATTTGCAAAACGCACAAAAAAATGCGATCTTCCGTTAGGCTATCTTAACCCAATGAATCAGTTGTCTGAGAAATTTCAAACGAGGGCACGTTTATCTCTTCTAAATTGGACATTCCGTTCCGTTGGACATTCAGTCTCGTTGGACATTCCGTTGGACATTCTCGTTGGACATTCCATCTATAGGCGTTGTCGGCGGGAAATCACTTTTTTGGCGAACATTGCATGGCAGGGGGGCTCCATGGCTTTGGCGGTTGCACGAATGTTCTGCAGATTGCAGTTCTGAAGCCGTTAGATGGGGGAAGGGGGACCGGGGAGTGAGCGGGAAAACTTGGAGATTGTTCATAAGATGATGTATACTGAAGCATCGCTTTTACGTATGACGCATTGCTTCCTAGTTTCTGTTCATGTAGAACCGTTGTTATCGCCATGTAAGAACCAATCTTATGAACAATCTCCAAGTTTTCTTGCTTATTCTTTGGTCCTTTTTCCTTTGTCTGGCGGTTTCGGAGTTGCAATCTGTGGAACGTGCGTGCGGCCGCCGGAGTCATGGAGTTTTGTTGTTGTGCAATGTTCGCCAGGGGGGTGATTTCCTGCTGACAATGCTTGTAGATGTGGTCCCCCCTTGGCTTTGTGCCTGATTGTCGCGAGTGTCATGCCCTTGCTGTTCTTGTGTTCCTTGTATATGTGCGTACGTTTCTTGAGTGGACACAGTTGGAAGTTGGCGCCAGTCCCGTCCTCTCTGTCTGTCCGTGTGTTGCTTTGCGCTACAATTTTTTCCTTCATTGAACTACTTTTGTAAAGATTCGTTTCACTTTCGTATTATACCGATTCCTATGACAGAGGGATCAAGCATGTTTTCGTTTTTTTTTTTACTTCTTCAAGAGTAACGGTCACTTATTCTCGTTCACAAAGTGCGTACAACAGAAAGCAGCAGACGTTTCTAGCGAAGTAAGCTCCTCATCTCGAAGCTTGCTCAGTTACTAGCACGTGACATTTAGAACAAAAAGCTCCGCGCAGTGTCTTCCAAGGTCATCACGTCGCAATGTCCTTGAGCCACCGCAGCGCGAGTGTGACACGCGTGACGTAACGCCACGCGATCCGCTGCGGAGAGGCGTCGCAGTTGCGCTCGCACGGAGCCTCGCCGCAGCGGTACCACGTGATCAGGTGAAGGTTATTGAAACACTGTGTGCATAGCCTTTGCAGAACCAAGCCAAACATACCTTTCGCTCGTGACAACTAGGCTTAGAAGAGTTAAACCTCAGCCATTCTTTATGTAGGTAACCGGATTTAAAAAAAAAAAAAATCCGCGTGATGATGGAATTGTGTAAAAAGGCCTGGGGTGCAGCCTCACTGGCGACCACAGCCAGCAATGCACTCCCTCACCAGAGCAGGATTGGCCACTATGGTGTAGTACTTGGCCACTACCTCCCACATGAATACACCAATTAACCCTCGGCCCTCAGTCCCCAGCGGCTGCGAAGCAACTGACCAAGGCGGCGGCCAGACCTGCGACGCAGCGGAGGGTGCTAAGAATCTCTGGGTCCGGACAGGCCGCCATTGGAATCTGAACTTGGCTACGTATGACGCTAGAACTTTATCTAGTGAGGCGAGTCTAGCTGTACTATTCGAGGAATTAGAGGGTGTTCAATGGGATGTAATAGGGCTCAGTGAGGTTAGGAGGCCACAAGAGGCATATACAGTGCTGAAGAACGGACACGTCCTATGCTATCGTGGCTTAGCTGACAGAAGAGAACTAGGGGTGGGATTCCTTATTCATAAAAATATAGCTGGTAATATAGAGGAATACTATAGCATTAATGAGAGGGTGATATGTATCGTAATTAAGTTTAATAAGAGGTACAAGATGAAGGTGGTACAGGCCTACGCGCCTACATCCAGCCATGATGATCAACTGGCTGAACGCTTCTACGAAGACGTAGAATCAGCAATGAGTAAGGTAAAGACACAGTATACTGTACTGATGGGTGACTTTAATGCAAAGGTAGGCAAGAAGCAGGCTGGAGATCATGCAGTTGGGGAATATGACATCGGTTCTAGAAACGCCAGAGGGGAGTTACTAGTAGAGTTTGCAGAACGCAATAATTTACGCATCTTGAATACCTTCTACAGAAAACGGGCCACTCGTAAGTGGACGTGGAGGAGTCCTAATGGCGAAACTAAAAATGAAATAGACTTCATAATGTGCGGCCACCCGGACATTGTACAGGATGTGGAAGTAGTTAACAAGATCCGATGCAGTGACCATAGAATGGTAAGATCTAGAATTCAACTAGACGTGAGGAAGGAACGGCAGAAACTGATACGCAAGAAGCCGATTAATGAACTAGCTCTGAGAGGGAAAGTACAGGAATTCACAGTTTCACTTCAGAATAGGTATGCGGCTTTAACCGAGGAAACCGACCTTAGTGTTGACGCAATAAATGATAATCTGACTAGTATCATTAAGGAGTGTGCAGTGGAAGTCGGGGGTACAGTCGTCAGACAGAACACTGGTAAGCTATCCCAAGAGACGAAAAACCTCATTAAGAAACGTCAAGCTATGAAAGCCTCAAGTGCAACAGACAAAATAGAGCTGGTGGAGCTTTCGAAGCTAATCAATAGGCGTAAAGTAGCCGACATAAGAAAGTATAATATGGAGAGAATTGAGCATGCTCTAAAGAACGGAAGAAGCCTCAAAGCTATGAAGACAAAACTGTGCATAGGCAAAAATCAGATGTATGCATTAAGGGACAAGGAAGGCAATGTCACAAACAATATGGATAGAATAGTTGAGGTAGCGGAAGAGTTCTACAGAGATCTGTACAGCAGCCGAGACAGTCAGGATGGTAAGAAGCAGTATTAGCGCAGAGGAATCTGACATCCCACCAGTATTGACAGGAGAAGTAAAGAAAGCCCTAAAGGGAATGCAAAGAGGCAAAGCAGCTGGTGAGGATCAGGTAACATCAGACCTGTTGAAAGACGGTGGAGAGATTATGTTAGAAAACTGGCCACCCTGTATACGAAGTGTCTCTCGACGGGGAGGATACCAGAATCTTGGAAGAATGCCAACATTATCTTGATCCATAAGAAAGGGGACGTCAAGGACCTGAAAAATTACAGGCCCCTAAGCTTACTGTCCGTTGTCTACAAGCTATTTACAAAAGTAATTGCTAACAGAATTAATACGACATTAGAGTTCAATCAACCAAGGGACCAGACAGGATTTCGTACAGGCTTCTCAACAATAGACCATATTCATACTATCAATCAGGTGATAGAGAAATGCGCGGAATACAACCAAACCCTATACATAGCCTTCATAGATTACGAGAAGGCATTTGACTCGGTGGAGACATCAGCAGTCATGCAGGCACTGCGGAATCAGGGCATCGACGAAGCCTACATAAACATAATGGAAGAAATCTACAGCGGCTCCACGGCCACTATAGTCCTCCATAAAGAAAGCGAGAGAATCCCAATAAAGAAGGGCGTACGGCAGGGAGACACGATCTCTCCAATGTTATTCACCGCGTGTTTACAGGAGGTTTTCAGGGCCCTAGATTGGGAAGAATTAAGGATAAGAGTTAATGGAGAGTATCTCAGTAACCTGCGATTCGCTGATGACATTGCATTGATGAGTAACGCGGGAGACGAATTACAGCTCATGATTACTGAACTGGATACGGAAAGTAGAAGAGTAGGTCTGAAAATTAATATGCATAAAACTAAAGTAATGTGGAACAATCTTGGCAGAGAACAGCGCTTTGCGATAGGTGGAGAGACACTGGAAGTTGTAAAGGAGTACGTCTACTTAGGACAGGTAGTAACCGCGGAGCCGAACCATGAGAGTGAAATAACAAGAAGAATAACGATGGGATGGGGCTCATTCGGCAAGCATTCTCAAATCATGAATGGTAATCTACCACTATCCCTCAAGAGAAAGGTATATAACAGCTGCATCTTACCGGTACTTACCTACGGAGCAGAAACCTGGAGACTTACAAAGAGGGTTCAACTTAAATTGAGGACGACGCAGCGAACGATGGAAAGGAAAATGATAGGTGTAACCTTAAGAGACAGGAAGAGAGCAGAGTGGGTCAGGGAACAAAGGGGGTTAAGGACATCATAGTTGAAATGAAGAAGAAGAAATGGATATGGGCCGGGCACGTAGCACGTCGGCAGGATAACCGGTGGTCGTTAAGAGTAACTGACTGGATTCCAAGAGATGGTAAACGCGTGAGGGGGAGACAGAAAATTAGGTGGGTAGATGAGATTAAGAAGTTTGTAGGTATAACGTGGCAGCAGAAAGCACAGGACCGGGTTGATTGGCGGAACATGGGAGAGGCCTTTGCCCTGCAGTGGGCGTAGACAGGCTGATGATATATATATATATATATATATATATATATATATATATATATATATATATATATATATATATATATATATATATATATATATATATAGTCTGAGTTGTCAACTCACCTGTGCAATGTGCGCTACCCCAAAGTAGGGCTATGTGGGCTTCACATGAATGTGAAGCCCTCGGTTATATATATATATATATATATATATATATATATATATATATATATATATATATATATATATATATATATATATATATATATATAGTTGTAAGAAAACACAAAACACAAGCACATCGCCTTCCGGCCTGCATATTATGCTCCTAGCTAGCACTTCTTGCGAAAGAGGAGAATGGGGGCGCGAATCTGGCTTGTAATTTATAGCATAGGATGTGATTCAGCTGGTAGTGCTACAGTTTAGTCATCGACGTTCCAGGGTCAGTGTGTACTGTGTGGGAATGCTGGAAGCCCTGCAGGACTCCAATGGAGACCGCTGTGGCAGCGGCGATCAAATTAGCGTGCGATTGTCGAGCGCCGGAGGGACCCTCCGTAATGTGCTGTTTCCGTGATGTACGAGGGGCAAACTGATTCACAGGGGAGTGTTGGGACTGGCGAGGCAAGAAGGAGAGAACAAACAAACAAGCAAGCAAACAAACAGAGTAATAAAGACTGGGTTTACCATCGTTGCTTTGTCCGTGCCCATTTCCTCTTCAGTTTTTTTGCTCATATTTCTGCGCTGTTATTGAGCTCATTGTGACGATTACCACAGATAACTGTCATTTGTGAGTTCTGAGCCAAAAAATATACTAAAAATATTTAGCCAGCTGCACGTCGTGAAAACCGTCGGACAGTGAAACTGTAATGATGATGACTTTCGGTACAAAAAAGTCATCATCACCATCAGCATATCGTTTTTGTTTTTTTCCTCCCCCCTCGGTTACATGACCTCCATGACGCCTACTACTACTACTGCTACTACTACTACTACTACTACTACTGCTACTACTACTATCACGACGACGACGACGGTACAGGGTACAAAGCGAAGCTGCCTACCCTGTGCTACCGAGGGAAGACAGCTTCGCTGCAGAAGAAGGACGAGACGCCAAAGTAGAGTGTACTAGAACAGGGGAGTGCTCAGAACGGCCGCAGCACCAATGTACGGAATGTGAAGCCCAGACAGGGTCAATCCGCTTGCGGCGCTGCGATCGGTAGCCTGCAATGTGTCGCCGTTTAAGAGTTGCGCGCGGCTCCGCCAAAGTGGTGCAGGGGTAGAATGCCCGCTTCCCACTCAAAAGGCCGGGTTCGAATCGCAGCTGTAGATGGGGGGGGGGGGGGTATTATTCGTGTCACCTTTTATAGCTGTATCGGTTTTCCTTTGTTTCTTAAAACTAGCTTCTGTTACTACGTATTGCTATTAAAAGTTATGTAAAATGTGAAATCTCGTTTCGAGTCTCGTATTCGCAAAAATCTCGGAGGCCCTACATTGCGTTTTTGTTGAATCCCAGGCGGTGGCGCTGCAAATAACTGCGCTGACTGTCAAATTTCTTCTATTTTACTTCACATTTTGCATTACTTTTTGAAGCAACACGTAGCAACTGAAGCTAGCTTTAAGAAACGAAGGAAAACCAATACAGCTATAAAAGGGGGCACTAATGAATAAAAAACCACCATTTACAGCTGCGATTCGAACCCGGGCCTTTCGAGTGGGAAGCGGGCATTCTACCCCTGCACCACTTCGGCGGAGCCGCACGCAACTCTTAAACGACGACACATTGTAGACTACCGATCGCAGCGCCACAAGCGGATTGACCCTGTTTGGGCTTCACTAGAGCGTACTAGAACAGGGGAGTGCTCGGAAAGAAAGTGATGCCCAAAGAGGGTCAGTCTGCTTGCGGCGCTGCGATCGGTAGTCTACAATATGTCGCCATTTAAGAGTTGCGCGCGGCTCCGCCAAAGTGGTGCAGGGGTAGAATACCCGCTTCCCGCTCAAAAGGCCCGGGTTCGAGTCACAGCTGTAAATGGCGGGCTTTTATTTTTATCGTGTCACCTTTTATAGCTGTATTGGTTCTTTCGTTTCTTAAAACTATAGCTTCTGTTGCTACCTATTGCTACAAAAAGTAACGTACAGTGTGAAATCTCGTTTCGAGTCACGTATTCGCAAAAATCTCGGAGGCCATACTTTACGTTTTTGTTGAGTCCCGGGCGGTGCCGCTGCAAATAACTAGGCTCAGTGTCAAATTTCTTCTACTTTACTTTGCATTTTGCGTTACTTTTTGAAGCAACACGTAGCAACTAAAGCTAAAGTCCCTAGATTTGTACAGGGAAAAATCTAGGGACTTTAACTAAAGCTAGTTTTAGGGGAAAAAAAGGAAAACCAATACAGCTGCAAATGGTAACACTAAGAATAAGTACCCACTCTCTAGAGCTGCGATTCGAACCCGGGCCTTTTGAGTGGGAAACGGGCATTCTACCCCTGCACCACTTCGGCGGAGCCGCGCGCAACTCGTAAACGACGACACATTGCAGACTACCGGTCGCAGAGCTACGAGCGGATTGACCCTCTTTGGGCTTCACTTTTCGAAGCTCGTTCCGAGCACTCCCCTGCTCTAGCACTCTAGCCGAAGTAAAGACCTCGTCAAAAACGTGGTTGATCCCTCCGTCATAGGAATCTGTATGACATGAAAGTGAACCGTCTCTTCACAGGAGTACAGTTGATTGTTTATTGCACATTGATGTACGAGAGCTTGCGCAATGCCTGTTTGGCAGCTATAGCACCCTTTGACGTGAATGCACCCACACTGACGCCAAGTAGCACATCTCCATCCCAGCGACTAACGCCAATGATCATGGTTTAACCCTTGTGGTAGCTGAAGTAGTTAACATAACCTGGAAACAGTATATGCTGAATCTCGTGCAAAGATGACATCAACAATCATATAGCACTGGTACGCGATATGCACTCCTTCAAAGCGTCGTCATTTGAGGAAAGAAACGCCAGGGTGTGCGTTACCCAGTAATAGGGTAACCTACGCCTGTGCTCACGCATACATATCGTATACCCCATAGTGCTTCAGGAACGCGAGAGGCTGATTTCGCGGCTTGAGCCGTGAACGCTGGATGGCGTTCCACCTTGCCGTTGGCATCTCTCTCGCTGCACCGAAAGCTGAAATTACCGAAGCTCTCCCTGTCGGCGCTCGTTAGTGTCATGATGCAGTACTTTACTTCGCCGATCCCAGACGGCGACACCGCCTCCACGCCAACCAAGTTCAATGTGAAAGGGAGGATGTCGGAGAGGTATAAGGCGCATTTGTGGCGGCTCATGCATGAGCGTCAGTAGCTCAGTGGGTACAGCGCGCGGATCTTATCGTCGCGGACTGAGAGGTCATGGGTTCGACTCCCAGGTCATCGAAATCAATAAAACTTCTTCTGGTTTTTCTTTGTCATCTGTTCGTGTGTCTTTTACCGACGCCAAATTCGTGACGGAAATGATGTCAGTGAAGTCTTGGTGGACCCCGGCATAAAACAATTTCGTGTTAAAATCACAAAGGAAGTGCGGTTAGGGTTGCACTAGACGTCGCGTTACTTTTGAACGTTTTGTGGCTCTTAAGACAAGTACAAACTCATTGGTCTGCGCTCAAGAACTCACGGCATGCTGGTACGCAGAAGGAGCACTTGGGTTCGATCAAGCAGATGGGTGAAGGAACATCGAAAGTGAAAAAAAAAAAAAAAAGGAATAGCGAAAAAAAAAAATATATCGGCCTTCCCCTCTGTGAATGTGGTTAACTAGCGAGACTGGTATGGTGGTAGGTAGAGCTTTACTCCCTATTTAGTAATTACGCGATATGTAGTTGGACTCATTTTATGTAACTATGTCATCAAAATGCATATCGTGTGTGTAAATACGGAGAGATACATAATTTGCTCTGTGTTTGAGATTTTGTATTTTCGTCTCTTATTTTGTCACGCAAGTGATGATGGCCTTCTGGTCGATGAGATAAATCGCGAATGGCTCCTGGACGACACTGGTTAGGTTCCTGGCTCGCGTCAAATCTATACACGACCGTTAAGCGCATCACCTTCAGGGGTATATGTATTGCACGCGACACTGTTCGACGCTGCGGAGGTTCGTGCGCCTCATCTCGATTTTGGCTTTGGCGAACCGACCTCCGACGCGAGCGGTGACATGCGTTTGCTTTTGATTGGTGGCTTTTTCACCCTAACTTTCAAGGGGAGAGTTTTTCCACGCGGACGCCATGAAATCCCGGAGCCTAGCCATAAACAGCCTCGCTGTGAAATGACAAAAGAATCGAATAGTAAAGAATAAACGCAGGAGCGGGTGAGTGGCGAAAATGAAGCGCATAAAGTGCGCGGAGTAAAAACGCGCAAGAAAGCGCTCGGCCACCCATCGTGACCCCACCGTTCGTAAGCCATCGCAAGCGAAGAGGAGCTAGCGTTGCTAACAATGATTACCGGCGCATAAAGGGGTGTGGGATGCGAATTCAAATGAGGCAAGGGACACACGCGCGAGCGACAACCTAAGAGGAAGGTTGTGCGAGGAAGTCACTTTAACTGGGGAAGCTATAACGACGAACCGGAAGCACAGGAGGCAAAAAGAAGGGATATTGGTAAATGAGAGTACTGGTTCGCGAAGGGGACAATTAGGTGTGCGAGAAACGCACCTGGTGAACAAGGGGCATATGTGTCGTGGAAAAGCTCGTTAAGATCTCGCGACAGTAACAATGAGGCGCCGGCAGGCGACCTGGAAATGAACCAGTAAAAAGAGGCGCCTACTGAACGGAAGCGCCTTGTTAAGGCATACGCTGAAGAAAAGAGGAGCAAATGTATCCACTTTCTTGAACACAATATGTTGGGACAGAGGAAAGAAACGGTAGCTAGTTTGTGTCTGAGGCCGCTTATGAAACCTTCATCTCAGTGAGGGGCCAATTTGGCAGTTTTTTTTTTTTTCGACTGACTTCGCCTGAACATTTCAGTATTCTAGTTTGCAAGCGACGAGCAAAAGGTAAGTTTGTCAAGACAGTGCAAACATGTGCCTTTAGGTGCCATATTTAGGCAATAAAAACAGTTGAAATTGTTATCGTTGAAAGGAACGAGTGGATAAAAGAACGCGCATCTGCACCGATAGATCGGTCTCCACAACCAGTTCCACCGACATTTTTTTTCATTCCGGCCTTAAAGGTCACAATAAAGTTTACAGTATCCCACATAACTACCTCTACGGCGCCGGAACTTTCCACCCCGCGGGCTGATTCTAATTAGCTCGTGCAGTGGGTAGTAGTGGGTACGTTTTTTGCTAGTTGTTTCATACTGAAGAGGCTTCAACCAGCGGAACTGCGATATCACGAGGCACAGGGGAAGCGGACAAGGACGTCCTAGTAAAAAAAACATTGGCTGATGCCCCTTTCATAGGAATCGGTGTAACACGAAAGTGAGACATGTCTTCACAGGGGTACTTGAGCGTTTATTGTGCATGGTTTCGCCACAAGGGCAAAGTATTGAATGCTATAGCAGCAAATTGTAATGTTTTAAATGTGAACATATTCGACAGAGATCTGTCTGGCTGGGTGAAAAATTTATACGAAAAATAATAAACTCTCCAGCCACTTTGCTAAAGTTAAACTTTAGAAGCTATAAAACTGACCCGACGTTTCGGGACCGATTCGGTCCCTTCCTCAGGGGTGACTGTTCGGCCGGCTCCGAAGCTATTTCTTTGGTGGTGTCCCCCTCTCCATTGTCCTTCTTCCCGCCGTTCTTGTTGCCGCGGTGTTTCTTCCACCGGTTCCATAGACCGTGCACGTACACACTCGGCAAGGTTCCAGTTGAGCGGTTGACATTTCCCGGTGTTGTTTGGATATGCCAGGATTCCAAGAACTGCCTTTTTGTGTGGTTGCCTTCCGTGTCGATGACCCGGGCGTCGTCAAAATTGATGCGGTGGTCCATCTTTTCGCTGTGTTCAGCGAGGGCGTTTCGCGCAGAGTTGAAGCTACGCACGTCGTTTCGATGTTGCCGTATCCTTTCGGGGAAGTTTTTTGTTTCACCGATGTAAGTGGCGTCACAGTCCGTGCATGGAATCTCGTAGACCAACCCGGGGCATCTTTCTTTTGGCAGTCGGTCTTTTGGCCGTGGCAGGAGACGCCCGATTGTTGACACGGGCTTGTGCGCTACCTGGATGCCTTCTCTTCCCAGCACCGTGGACAGTTGCTCGCTGATTCCCGGAACGTATGGGACCGAGATGCGGTAGGAACGTTTGGGGGAAGCCTCATTATTAGTGTCACCCATTGCAGAAGAATGCGGATGGGGGACGCTTTCCCGGCGTCGCTGGCGCACTCGGCGAATAAAGCTCTTCGGGTATCCATTGTCCAGGAGGTCGGTGGTGATCGCTTTTTCTTCTTTTCTTCGTATTTCTTTGGAGCTGCAGACGGCCTCTGCGCGATTCAGGAGTGTGTTGACCACTGATGTTTTGTGGGCGGTCGGGTGGTTAGAGCTGAACTGCAGGTATCGTCCGGTGTGTGTAGGTTTTCGGTACGCCGAGAAGCTCAAACGTCCTTTCAGCCCCGTTTTTTGCCGTTTCACTAGCACATTCAGAAAAGGAAGCACGTTGTTCTTTTCATGTTCCACGGTGAATTGAATCACCGGTTCCATCGAATTTAGGTGTGCCAGGAAACCGTCGATGTTAGACTCCTTGATCACGCAAAAGACGTAATCCACATACCTCAAAAATATTTCTGGTGGATCGGCGAACGTGTCCAAAGCTCGTGTTTCGATGTGTTCCATCGTCAAGTTTGCCGCTGGGGCTGAAATGGCGGCTCCCATGGCGGTTCCCCTCGTTTGTTGGTAGAATTCACCTCCGACAGAAAAATATGTTGCGTTGAGGCAGAACTCCATCAGACGGCACAGTTCGTCCGTGCTGAGGTTCGTCCTTTCGCTGAGGTTCTCATCCCTCTCCAGGGCGGCTCGGGCAGCTGAGACCGCGAGGGGTACGGGCACGCTCGTGAACAGCGAAACTACATCGAAAGACACGAGGCTTTCGTCACTGCCGATTGTCACCTCCGACACGCGCTGAACAAAATGGGTGGCGTTCTTTAGATGTGTGGCTGTCTTCCCCACTAGTGGTGACAGGGTCCTGTGTAGATGTTCGGACAGCATGCGAAGTGGGGATGTTCTAAAGTCAACTATCGGACGTAGCGGTATCCCCGGTTTGTGGATCCTTGGAAGGCCGTAGAATCCCGGCGCGGAACCGTTTCTGCATATGAGGCGTAAGTACAGCGTTCTTGATTCTGGGTGGTCTTTGAAAATGTCAGCCAATAGCTTGTTTAGCTCTCGTTGAATCCTGGGTGTGGGGTCTTTCGTGAGTTTCACGTATTCAGGGTTGTTCAGCAGGTTTTTTATCTTGTCCTCATAGGATTTCCGATCAAGTATAACGGTCGAATTACCTTTGTCTGCTGGTAGGATGGTTATGGTTGAGTCCTTTCGGAGTTCTTGAAGTGCTTCTTTTTCAGGTTAAGGTTCCCTCGCGGTCGAGCTGGTAGCTTCGAGTTTAACTTTAGCAAAGTGGCTGGAGAGTTTATTATTTTTCGTATAAATTGTAATGTTGCGCGAAGAACGGCAAGCAGCTCGAAATTTGCTGCGTGCTCTAAAGCAGAAAGGACGCACGAAAAGAACATACACTGGACGAGCGCAAACTAACAACTGTCACAATTGTTACTTCTTTGCGTGTGAGCAGCGCGCTCCTTTCGGAAACACGGCCGCTGCAGAGAGCGAAGTGACCTACGCGCTCTCCTTTAGCGTCAACGGAAACATGCGGTGAAAGGACGAGAGGTACAAACCGTCACCATCACGAGGTAAACGCGCGCGCACGAGAGGCACCCCCTGTAGAAGCGCGCTCGCATCGCGGCGCGCGGGGCGACGACCTTTAAAGGGGCCCTCCAACACTATTCAACCCCCCATTTTTTACTTGCGGGTTGCGTAGACTGATGGCTGGGGATAACTTTAGCATAGGTCTAAGCACCAATATCAAATGATTTAGTATTTTAATCACGCGTTGAAGTCGCTACATCGCTGCTGACCGCATCAGCGCGTAGTGGCGCTTGCCAGAACTATTGCGGGCGGAAATGACGACGATGAGCGCCAGCCTATGATTGGATAAATGTAACGTTAGAAGTGATCGTGGCGTAGCATCAAAGTTGACATTACTATTGCGTTTCGTTTTTCTTTTCTGTGCTTTTTCAATGAACTCCAAATAGCCGCCGTCGCAACAAAAATATCACTACAACCACAAAGTACGACAGAGGCGCTGGCTGCCATTTCGCCTCTGGTTTCTTTTTGCCTGCGCCGGTCGGATGTCCATATGAAACGCTTGTCCCTCTTCCTTCTTTTTGCGTCTGTACGTTTGCGAGCTGCCTCTTTCCGCATGTGCGGTAGGCTCATGATTGTTGTTGAAACGGTGCAAGTAATTCTCTTCGTTGACTTGTTGTCGCTGCACAGTCGGGCTGCTCACCGAACAACTCGCGTAGGGGCGACCGTGTTTAACCCCCCCCATGCCGCTCCACAAATTGCCTTCTGAGAATGAGGGGAGGGAATGACATGGCATGTCATTGTAAGGAACAGACGACAAAGCCATGCCAGCCACGCTTCGAAGCAGTAGCGCCCGCTCAAGTTCTGACAAGTCAGGCGTCAGGAACCACATTTGTTGCTATGGCAACGACGTCAACAACACGTCGGAAAGGAGAAGCAACAATGGTGTGCGAGCTTCCCCTACGTAAGAGCTTTCAGCCCATTTCATTGGAGTGCCATCCGACGTCACAGCAGAGAGTGAAATGTGGTCACGTGACCCCGCGAAAATCGAGTTGAGGGTAGGCATTTTTTTCTTGTATTTTGAATTTTCTAAATTGAATAACATTGTACTGCGTGCCGCTATCGCTGCCGTTCTTGCTGCACTAGTTCGTCCGTACTTCAGTCTACGCAATCCACGAGTAAAGAATGGGGGGTTGAAGAGTGTTAGAGGGCCCCTTTAAAGCGCGCCCTGCGCGCTCATCGCGCCATCTCGCTAGTGATAACAATAACACGCTGAAGCCATGGAGCTCAGAGTACCGCGAACGGTAAATGGTGTATATAAATAGCTTGCCGTTAGTAAGCTGCAGAACGTACGCTCTGTGGCCGAGTGATTAGCGAGGCGCTCTGCGGAGCGAGGGGTCGTGGGTTCGAGTCCCGGCTACGGAACTTTTTCTTCAGGCTTTCTTCTTTGCCATCTGTTAGTGTATATTTTACAACGTCATATCCGTGACGGAAATACGTCAGTTTAGCCGTGGTGGACACCGGCATAAAACACTTTCGTGTTAAAAAGACACCAAAAAAGCTGCGGCAATAACGTATTTGCTACGCGAATAAAGCCACTGCCGATATCGTAGACATGCCTTAATTGACGCCGCACAGATTAGCCTTATATGCCCGTCATTGTGAGAACCTCTGTAAACGATCGCTTGTATGTAATGGACAGGCGCACATCTACTCTGACAGTGCTTTCTTCTCTCTTTCTTTTAATCCCTTCATCTCTTCCCCCCAGTGTAGGGTAGCAAACCGGACGAGCGTCTGGTTGACCTCCCTGCCTTTCCACCCTTTCTTTCCTCCTCCTCCTTCTTTGAAAGAAGGTACTGATTTTTCAAAGCGCCGCTCGTATCTTAATTGACATTTTCTTGAAGTTGATTGAATCGTATTTCAAGTCCACAGTTGCAGTGCATGACGAGAAGGTGTAGGTCCAAAACGATGGTATTTGCTTAGGTTCGCGAGTGGCTCCGTACTTCACAGATTTTTTTCGCGGCCTGTGGATAAGCCATGCAATATCCCTGCAGGACCACCGAATCGTGGTAATGTGCAAGTACGTTGACGAAAACTTTTTACTGTGCAATGCAGTTGTCGCTGAACAGATATGCCAGGCCAAGGGTGCCGTCTTCGGCAGCTTCAAAAAGTGTTGTCTCGGTCGCAAGCTCACATCGAAGTTACCGGTAGGCAACGACGTACGCTTTCTCGGTTTACCATTGCAACTTAAACCCAGCCACGTTTGCTGGCGATACGAGAAAAAAGAAAGAAAAAAGACAGAGATGCCCTTATCGGTCTCCCCTTTGTTCCTTGCACTTGCTGTTCCGCCGGTCGAATTTCTTTGTGTGGAGCAACCCGATTGTCACGAACTACCATCTCCATACGCTGCACCCTTTAATAAAGCTGCATTTCCATCCCGCTACTCTCATGCTGCATGTATATTTTCTGGGCCGTCTCTGCCTATAGGTGACTTTTACGAAAGCCTAAGCATTAATTATTGCGATGTCGGGAACTCCTATCTCGGACTCAATTAACTGAGAAGACACCATCCAAGACGTGTGCGTGTTTTGTTCTTGTGACCCTCATAAGATTGAGCGCTACATTTTTCGGAGTGTTTTATATCGACTATAAACAATGTACCGTTTTCGGAAGCAAAGCCGTTGGAACACAGCACCATCCGTTGACGCGGGCACTGCTACCGTATATGAGGTCTACCGGTTTCAGTGAGAAATTCCAGGCCTGATGTGTTCGCATTGCTGGTACTTTCCTCCCTCCTTGTCTCATGAACGGTAGGTATACCAACACCGTGGTTCTGTCGTTAGCTCCGAACACGGACCACCTAGATAAGATCAAATGTTTCACAATATGCGATAAGATTGACTGCGTAGAGACGCTGGCCAGGTGCTACACGTTTCAGCAATATGGACAGGCCTATGTGAACACATTTGACTATTGTATAGTGCCACCGCCACAAATGCGTCAGCGCATTTGCTGATCATTTCCTTCTTTCATTTCCCTCCTCTCTCTCTCATCTTTATACTCCCATTTTCCACTCCCCCAACGTAGGGTAGCCAACCAGGCATGTGTCTCGTTGACCTCCCTGTCCTCTCTCTTGTTTTCTTCCTTCCTTCTTTCCTGGACATGTCGCCAAGTACTGCGGTATAAGCGAGAATGTTCTTTCTACAAACTGTGGCTGTAGCGACTCAGCTGGTCATAAAAAAATTACAGCATATCCACGTGTGAATGATGAAGAGCTTGGGCGAAGCTCCTGAAGCAATCATGGTTACACCGTGAAATGTTCAGTGGTTTCGGCCAGCAGTAATCAAAGTGATACGCCGCTTTGATTATTTTTCCTTTTTCCTTCTTTCCTTCTTTTTTATTTTTTGTATTATTTTTATTTCTTATTCTTTTATTTTTTTTTCTATCTCAATGGGACAGCGCCATCTTGTATATCGTGACCCAACTGCAGTTTGCTTGCATCTCTATGGGACAGCGCCATCTATTGAATGATACGGGAGACGCGACGGCGGGGACACGCCGCATGGAGCGACGACCGACCAGGTGATGCCATAAGGAGCTCCGCTCCTAAAAAGGCGAAACTTGCACTAAGTCGCGCAGGGCTTGAAACAGCGAAACTGGACGATTCTGAGGTCTAATCTGGTTGCTTCTAGGTTGTTGCTAAGTTTTAGCTAGGGTAGACACGACACGGATGTCAAAACTCCAGAACCGAGCGTTCGCACCTCTCACAGAACTACGGGCACGTCGTCGTTGGCGTAGGACTTCCATCGCTTCGGGCTATTCTCGCAGCCGCCGTTGCCATTCCCCTTCCCTAGTATGGCAGCTTCGCACTATTAGTGCCAAGCCTGAAGGAAGAGCGCAGCAGGGGTGGCCTTCTTTGTTTCTCATTACTTCCTTTCTTTCTTCTCCTTCGTTCTCTTTCTCTTTGTTTCTTGTATCTCTATTTTGTATCCGTTTCTTAGTTTCTATATCTCTTAGTGAACCAGTGGTGAGTAGTGGCATTTGCCCAATATCCGTGGCACATACCCGTTGATGATGATAGTTTTCTGATAGGCCGCACAAAACGACCGGCCTAAACAGCTTCGCTGTGAATATATTACGTGGGTCGCGGCGATAAAGCGATAGAAAAGGTTGCATCTTGGGATCAAAGGCCCCATTCGATAAGACGATTATCAAGAAGAAAAATATGGAAAGACGCAAAGAGTGAAAGGACACCACAGTGTGTTAAATTGAATTCAGAAGTCTAAAGCCTACCGTTGGAACCCAGCAGACAGTGGTGCCACAGCACAGCGAACCTGGAAAAACACTCGACCGACCGACGAGAGAGACTGCTGAACGACTGGAACAGCGAAGTCATGTATCTGCACTGGCGAAACCTAACTCGCGTTACGGTGACCGTCGACAAGTGTTACGTACTCTCTTCAAAGCCCTGCGATCGCAGAAACAGGAAACGCCGGTGAACGCTACGAAGGGCGTGCTAGAAGTTGTGCTGGTTCCTCAGTGAGTGATTGCGAGCTATGCCCCTTCTTAACACGACACCAGCATGAGTGCGGTCAGGGCACAATGTTCAAAATCTCTCCCGACAGTTCTGTCCGAGACTGGCGTGCCGAGTTCCCGATCAATCACTGGTTCCGACATTTCCGAAGAGAAGTGTCATACTATACGTCGGAAGCGACACCCTACAATTCGTCAACCGGCTCAAGGCCTATGCGGCAGTACTTCACATGTAACTGAGGTGCAAGCGCGGCTGGGAAAACAAAGTCTTTGAGTAGTCTCCGTGTACCAAAGCTCTCGTCAGAGAGTCTTGACGAGAGAAACACAAAGAGACCCCTGCAGCCGCTACCCTGCCCCGAGGATGATATGCAAAGATTTTAACGCGCACCACACTCTCTGCTGGGAAAAAATGATTGATGCTTGTGGGAAGCAGTCTGTTGGTGCTTTAGGCAATGAGAAACTCTCTCTGACGAATAACAAACAGCTAACGTTTTCCCGACAACTGGTCTCTTACAGCGAATCTGACTGGGCATCGCACTCAGCATACATCCTCACATCATCGACGGCAGGTAGAGTATAGATGGTGACCATTTTTCTGCCTGCGCTAATACTGCGGGACTTGGACAAGTGCTAACATCCGCCCCGATGTTAACACTCATCCTGTGTGCTGTCTTCTCCATCTTCGTTTTCTTGTTTCCTTCTTTGCCGGGATCGAATCCCGGCGGCTGCGGCGGCCGTATTTTCGATGAAGGCGAAAATGCTTGAGGCCCGTGTACTCAGATTTAGGTGCACGTTAAAGAACCCCTGGTGCTCCAAATTTCCGGAGCCCCCCACTACGGCGTCCCTCATAATCATAGCGGTGTTTTGGGACGTTAAACCCCAACAATGATTATTGTTTCCTTCTTTGTGCTAAGATTCATTGAGCAGATTCTAGCCAACTCACTCAACAGCAATTCTTATTATCTACCGCTTATCTGAAGCTGAATCACTTCCCTGCTGCGTACTTAAAGCTCGGGATTATATGCGCAGCACAGAAAAAAGTGGCACAGAGGCTGTCGAGGAAAAAGAGCGTCTAATCAATGGAGAATGTCATATAGCAAGATTAATAGAGGTTATTCGCTGTTGTACAACGAAATTACGAAAATACAAATGGTCAGCATTTTGTAGTCTATGGGCCTTCGCGCCAATCGACGGGATATGACGGGCCTTAATAAGTTACGACTAAGCAAGCCGTTCGAATCACTTGCACTCAAATTAGGCAACACGTTCGTTTGTGAAGCGAGTAGCTTCGTTCAAGTAAGCTACTTCGTAGCTCAGATGACAGCCTACCCGTTTTCACCGCTACCATTTCTCTTATGGATACCTATTTTAGACAGAGAGTTTGAACTATAGCCATGAGCAGCCTGTGACATTGCTATACGGTGTGACCAGACCTCGTCAATAATCAGATACTGAATAGCATACCGGATAAGTGACGACGTCATTTTCTCGAACTTATTTAACCGAGTGAGGCTCACAGGGAATGTCCGACATTCATCGGTGGTAGCATGAATGGTACCGGTTCTGAAGCCCAAAAAGAATCGTGTATCTTTATACTCATACAGATCGGTGTTGCTACTCTCCTGTGTAGAGAAGCAAACGGAGATATTGCATGCACACTACTACTCACTTGGTAAATCTAGCAATGTACCATGGAATATTACTAGCCTTCAGCAGCATCTCTGCTAAGGACAACGTGGAGGACCTGCTAGACATAGAGTATTACAGCTTGGATGGTCTGTCGCCACTCGCTGTTTTTGTGGATTTCTGCAAGGCTTACGAACACGTCTCTCAGCCAGCCATCATCAGACTGTCATAAGTTAAAGGCGTCGCAAGTTATCGTTTGTGCTTCATCCACATTTCTTAAATAATCACCACATCAGAGTTCGTTCTTTTGTGTTGTGCGCAGGAAAACTGCAATTTCAGCCTTTTCTTTGACTGTTCAGCGTAAAACGCAGGCGCAGCCACTACAGCTCTCCTTTTGCAGACAGGCGAAAGACTTCTTTGCGCCTATTTAGAGTTTAAAAATGAAACAGATAAGCACTACACATCACATGCAAAGAATAAGCGGTGCACTTTTGTATTTGAGACGACTTGCCGTTTTTTCTGACTAGATTCTGCTTAGAATAACAGAGAGCTGAGCCAGTTGGTAAGTATTCATTCTAAAAAGACAGGGCGTGCAAACACGGACACAAGAAAGAAGTCAGGACACCCCAAACGCCGACCATCAACTGAAGAGACGCACAACGGCGGAAAAGAAAGAAGGCACGAAAACTTATCTGCGCATGCCCATGCAACAGGCGAACCTATCAATCCCCACGCTTGTCGGACCCCCACGCGTGCCGGATTGATAGGTTCGCCTGTTGCATGGGCATGCGCAGATAAGTTTTCGTGTCTTCTTTCTTTTCCGCCGTTGTGCGTCTCTTCAGTTGATGGTCGGCGTTTGGGGTGTCCTGACTTCTTTCTTGTGTCCGTGTTTGCACGCCCTGTCTTTTTAGAATAGATTCTGCTGCGACGCGCCTTTTCTCAAAGTTAGTCACGGGAAGTTCCGTAAGAATAACAACACGAACAAGAGACACGAAGATCAGGAAGACAACGGGACAGAGCGCTGACTTCGACTAAGAGTTTATTTTCGTTCAACTTACGCATTTTTGGGAAACCCCATCAATATCAACAAGATATCACCAAAAAGAACAGAAGAATAAACAAGAAAAACCAAGAAACAAGAAAAAAAACCTCGAAAATCATGTGTGCCACCACGTCATCCGCTTCCAGATCAAACGTTCACGTCCTATCTAATGATAAAAACTCACGTTCTTTCTTTCTTTCTTTTTTTTTTTTTTTTTTGCTGTTAGCAAAATAGAAGGAGCGCTACCACACGTACGAAAAACCCGCCCTGTCAATTTCCGGAGCTTCAATGACAAGGTGGCACACATGATTTTAGAGGGATTTTTTCTTGTTTTTTTTTCTTGTTTATTCGCTTCTTTTTTGGCGATATCTTGTTGATATTGATGGGGTTCCCATTATTATGCAAATCGAACCAAAATAAACTGTTACTTGAAGTCAGCACTCTGTCCCGTGTTCTTCCTGGTCTGCGTGTATCGTGTTCGTGCTGTTATTCTTACGAAGTTATGCATCACCAACTAGCCTGCCAACAGTCGTTAGGGACGTTCCGGTCTGACGTAACAAAGCGGACGCAATTCATGCGCGCCCGTCGCGCTCAGTTTTGATATCGCCTGGCTAGGGGTCTTCAATATCATGATTGATATCTCAAATGACGTGTTTTTTTTTTATTTCTAAAGGAATAGTATCTCACAAAACGTCACGTCCTACAACTTTTCATATAAACAATTGCTCTCAAGTTAGTAAGCAAACAAATTAATTAACGAGTTTTTGTTAACCATTTTAATCCAACTATAGGAGCGGCTAGATATTTCTGCTTCGACGTAGAGTTCGTGTGGCAAGACGACACGTGGCTGGCTGTCATAGCATTTTTTATCAAAAGATCTGTATTGTCTAAGCGAAAACACCCTGTAGATCTAAGCACGTACCGTGCAGAACGAAGGTGGTGTATGAGTTTCCGCTTCCGCTGAGCTGTGGAGTGGTCTATGGGGGGCAAACGGGACTATGTATAAGTAAGCACCTAATGGAGAGCTCGAACTCTTCAGAGTATGTTAGTGGAAAGTACCTGCCAGTTCATTATAGGTCATGCTCCAAGAACTGTCAGCCACTTTGCGATCAGACGAAGGGGATAGGTAGAGAGACGGATTAAATAAATCAAAAATTTATTTTACTAAGCCATAATTAAAAAAAATGACCTTCTCGCACCACCTTCTCATGTGCCACCGCGAATCGAGCACCACATCAAGGTACAAGTACCATGTTGCTAGACGAACCTTTTCTTTCATTCATTAATGCCTTATACAGCATCCGAATGGAATTACCTCCTCGCCTCTGTCGCCAGCAACCCTGATAATTCATGTTTTCAAGCTGATTTATCTAACATTGTATAATACATATGGAACACCGCTCTCTGCAATATCATCAGCCATCGTGAGTATTTGAAAGAAAAAAGGTAAATAAAGGGAGTGAAATTCTGGAAGCATCTCTGATAGCGAGACATGATCTATATAGGTGCATCAGCGAGCCAACAGTTTTATCTTCTCATGAAAGATATTATTTTTCCGGGTAGATAGGGGTCCACAGGGTAAGGGGGCGGAGGAGGGAGTGCTGAAGTTTACGAGTGTTTCCTGTGTATGTGCATTATTCGAAGAGGTAAAATGTCTATTCAGTCAACCAGTTGTTAGTCTGCGCTCGTCCCGTCTTCTACTCTGGTGTCTCGTACCCAGCGCAGTTTTAGTTCTCAAGTAAACACACAAAGCAAGGTTTGCTGTTTTATTGACAGTATATGTCGCGGTCAACATTCGCTTACTAAATGAAGCACGGCGTCTTGCTCGCAAAATTACACATGAACATATCGGCAGCCTTCATAATTGCATCAAACCATGTAATTTTCTCCTGTATTCTGCGACTGCTTTCTCTCAGCGCCCATATTGTAACTCTAACAGACTACTGGTGATATGCTTCATGCACTAAGCGGTCTGTGCCGCTCCGTTTTTTTTTCCTCCTAATAGAGAGCTTTAGAATTGGGTATCCAGACTGGATTTATTGGGTTCTTTGAGATTGCGCAAGGGGGTGTGAGGGATAAGGTTCGGGTAATCACGGCAACTTAAAGAATTGTTGCCGAGACGGACGAAGACATTTGCAGCTTGACGTTATAAGGCTTTAATGCCACAAAATGATGATGAAGCTTGGCGCGTTACAATGCAACAGCGAAGAACTGCCCTATAGCTACTAGCACGACACACGTTCTTGCAGGACTCAAGGTCTGACCCTCAGCGTAGTCCCCCACTGCACTACACAAGATTTGTGTGAACACTTCACCGTGTGACGGTCGAGGGCGGATCAGTCGATGAGTTGTGCTGCATCTTACGCCGACAGCAGCGATGACACAGGCATGGTCGGAGCGGAGCGTGCGGCAAAGCCGATGTGGCAAAGACGTCCCGGACAGCCAGTAGTAGGCCCAGGTCTGGAGTACGCCCGGGTCCGAGAACAACGGACCGGCGCCAGCTGCTGGAGCGCCTGGTAGACGGGAGCCAGGCTCGAGCGGTCACCAGGCACAGGGTTAGGCTTCGGGACCAGGACCCGACGAGCGCTTCACCCTGCGACTGCTTGCTTGCTTGCTTGATCCTCTTCTACTGGCTCTTACCCACAAAGGGGGATTGGCCATGAAACCGGCGGTAAACATTACATGGAAATTTAGAATTTAGACAAAAGCAATTGAATTAATCGGACTACAAGCGAGTATTGAAAATAAAATAAGAATCTTTGGGTTATGTGCCAATAGAATGAGAAAAGAACCTTAATATCGAAAATAATCAATTAGAGAAAAGAATTATAAAATACCAAATTGCAATAGGAAATAACTTAATAAGGGACTCTTCTTGTGTCTCGAAGAAATTCGCAGACAGCTATGCAAACGTTACTGTTGCTGTGGCCCAGAGAAGACGCCCCAAGGGAAAGAATATTTGCAGAATCTAGAGGAATGTTCAAATTTCTCAATAAATATTCGAAATGTTTTTTCCTGTGACTGGAGAAACGACGGCAATGTATTAAAAAGTGATGAATGTTTTCAGGCTCTTGACATAAAAAGCAAAGAGGGGACGGAACCAGACCAGCCCTGTGTAAATAAAAATTTAGAGGAGGAATACGGCATCGAAGTTTAGTAAGGGGCACCTCCAATTTACGAGAGGGACACCATTTGTTGTTCCAAGGAAAAGAAAGGTGACCATATTCTTGCTGTGGTAATCTTGCTTTCATGGAATCCTGATGTAATGCGTATTTTCGGAATCTAGATGCAGTAATAAAGTCTGTATCTGGTACAATGTATATTGCAGGACCATCTAGGGACCACCGCGCGAGAACATCCGCCATCTAGTTTAAAAATATGCCACGGTGACCTGGCACCCATACCAACCGCACTGTGCTTAAGTTTTTAGGAATTAATGACATGAACAAATTTAAGGAGGAGGACTCGGAAGGAGAAGCTGAAGTGAGAGCACTACATACAGATTTCGAATCAGTGACTATTACAGCTGACGACTCATTTGCTGAAAGCTTGCGAAGGGCTAAAAGAATTGCTAAGAGCTCTGCTTCAAATATTGGAGTATAATCCGGTAGTCGCAGTGAGAATGACCAAGATAAAGCCTCTGAGAAAATACCTACTCCCGCTTTCTCTTCACGCATGGATGCATCAGTAGCAATTACGTTAAAAATTCCCAACTGGCCTAAATGGTCTTCTAGCAAGCCTCTCAGATATCTAGAGGGAAGAAATTTAGTATTGGATGGGAATATATCATTGAATTCAATTTTTGTCTTAGCCAATGAGTAATCATTTGAAACAATGTTGCGTATATTCACTTTTAAAGGATCTAGCTGCTCCTGCACAAACAAAACTTGCGGCTATGTATCCGAGACCATGGCTCATTAAAAAATTATCTCGATTCAGAAATGAATACAAACTGTAAACGTCTTCGTTCGGTTTCCGTTCTCGAACGCCCCCTCGTCGTCTTCCTCTTCTATCTTCTTCCCATGGCTTGGCTTGACTTAGACGACACGATTCCGCCTTTTTCTTATCTCATCGTCGTCTTCGTCGGCGCACGGCACAGCACAAACCCACAAACACCGCGCACCAGATGAGCCTACCGCGCACATCATGACAGGGGGCTGTAGTTAGAAAAGGATTTGTCCACCGTGAGCTCAAACGCAAGTGAATAGCGTACGGATCCTCGCGAGATATTAGACACTTTTAGTTGGGCGTACGTAACGAACCCACGTACGCGGCACGATACGTTGCGTACGCTGCATGCGAAGCACTTAACGACACCTTTAGTTCCCCGTATTGCCGTACCGAGATACGTTTGGTTCAACTGGACGTATGTTATTAGAAATAAAACAGCGTTTGGGTGCTTTTTAGCGCCCTCGCGTATAGCGGCCGTTATAATGGCCACTAGCATCCAAGCCAAGGCGAATCGCTTTTTTGGATCTATGGTCTACGTCGGTTTGTTCAGTTACGCGAGGTTTTGCATGTGCGTGCGCTTTTACCGTGTGTTTGGTCGCACAACGACTAACGCACCCTATTTTGTACCGTGCTCGGAAACAACCATCCAGACTTTTTTTGGTTTCGCTGATCATTCTCCGAGTACCGTGCCAGCAACAGGTTCAGGCGCTCGCGCACACAGCGCGCTGTAAAAGGTTTTTTTTTTTTTCAGGGCTTCCCTGAGGCGCCAAGCTATCTCTTCACACTGCTCCGGGTGCCTAAACGGATCGCTAGTTTGTATTTCCGCTAGCAGCGCAATATCGTCGCTCAAAGTAAAATAAACTCGATTTGGGCCGGCTTTGTTGCTCTCTGCGTTCGACGCCATCGCTGCCGTTTTGCTATCTAGTTCCTATATCAATCGAGATATCGCGAGAGCGTCACGCCGCGTACCCTTCGCCTGGTCACGTTTACGCACGCCGCGTTTTTTATCGGGCGTACGCGCGCATCTCTGGAATCGATGCGTTACGTACTGCACATGCGCAGTTCTCTCCCGTGGCAGTGCTGCGTACGTGGGCTCGATACGTACGCCCCAACTAAAAGTGTCTATTAGACGCCCCAACTAAAAGTGTCTATTAGACACTTTTAGTTGGGCGTACGTATCTAGCCCACGTACGCAGCACTGCCACGGGAGAGAACTGCGCATGTGCAGTGCGTAACGCATCGATTCCAGAGATGCGCGCGTACGCCCGATAAAAAACGCGGCGTGCGTAAACGTGACCAGGCGAAGCGTACGCGGCGTGACGCTCTCGCGATATCTCGATTGATATAGGAACCAGATAGCAAAACGGCAGCGATGGCGTCGAACGCAGAGAGCAACAAAGCCGGCCCAAATCGAGTTTATTTTGCTTTGAGCGACGATATTGCGCTGCTAGCGGAAATATAAACTAGCGATCCGTTTAGGCACCCGGAGCAGTGCGAAGAGATAGCGTGGCGCCTCAGGGAAGCCCTGAAAAAACCTTTTACAGCGCGCTGTGTGCGCGAGCGCCTGAACCTGTTGCTGGCACGGTACTCGGAGAATGATCAGCGAAACCAAAAAAAGTGAGTCTGGATGGTTGTTTCCGAGCACGGTACAAAATAGGGTGCGTTAGTCGTTGTGCGACCAAACACACAGTAAAAGCGCACGCACACGCAAAACCTCGCGTAACTGAACAAACCGACGTAGACCATGGATCCAAAAAACGATTCGCCTTGGCTTGGATGCTAGTGGCCATTATGACGGCCGCTACTACGCGAGGGCGCTAAAAAGCACCCAAAAGCTGTTTTATTTCTAATAACATACGTCCAGTTGAACCAAACGTATCTCGGTACGGCAATACGGGGAACTAAAAGTGTCGTTGAGCGCTTCGCATGCAGCGTACGCAACGTATCGTGCCGCGTACGTGGGCTCGTTACGTACGCCCAACTAAAAGTGTCTAATTGCAAAGGATCTTCCGAGGTGGCTTGGACACTCACGCTAGATTTTCGAAAAATACGAGCCGGAACGCTAACCCAAAGAGTGGTTAGCGTATGACGCATGAGCAGTGGCGACTACCCAGACCTATTGCGCTCGCAAAGCTCTGGGATGGCTGTTTTAAAGCTGTCTAATGCCAACGATATTATCGCTTCGATCATTTATACTCGAATTTATACCGCTGTCTCTCTGTTTGTTAACGTTACGCCTAGCATCTTTTGTTCCTTCTCTCGCTTTTCGGTCCCTTCTCTCGCTTTTCGGTCCGTAATTTGAGCTCAAGTTTACTTGTTAACTTCGAAGTTTTTGCCCAATATATTAACGTCGGTATGGATCACGTACCAAGCTGAAACAAGTAAACGAGTTGGGTGAGACTACGAGAGTTAAGTTCTCACACAACTAAAGCCACGGCGCTCTACATACTCGGAAAGGGAGTCGCTGTTAACACATCCCAATTTAAAAAAATTAAAGAAAAAAGAAAACCAGTGGCATACACACTGCATTTCAAATAGCCGCGGGTTCAAAGGCGGCCGAGCGTTATCTAAGCCGAACAAAAAGAAGTGAACGAAAGTCTAAATGAGCAGATAAAGAAAAAAAGTATGCACTGCAGCGAATAGAGGGTGAAGTAACCTGGCACATCACATACGGCTGGCCCGGCCAACAAGGTTAAAGGGCAAAGGGACGTGAAGCGAGAGCCAAAGGGAGGGCCGCACGAGCAGAACGGTGCACACATTCGAGGACGAATCGAGTCCACTCTAGCGTAAGGACGGACAGTGTGTGTTAATAAGGTTCGACAGGAAAAGAAAAGGGTGCGTGATCCTTTCAGCCTGGAACAACACACACACACGGGACAGCGAAGAGGCCTAAAGGTTGAGAGGAGGGGCCCACGGGAGGACAGGGATGAGGGTCAGGCGGCGAAGCGGCGAATCTCGGCGTGAGGATGGGGGGCGATGGCCCAACTCTTGACGTAAGCAGCGCCGCGCTCCCCGACGAAGAGTGCGCGCGGCGGCTCCTTTAATTGCGCCGCTCTTTCGAGGCTGCCGAGGCGGAAAGCTGCGACACTGCTCTCGAACGAGAGTTTTCGCCGGCACGCGCCGTGCGTAACGCAGCTCGTTAGCGGGTGCCTTTCCCGGTGCTCCCCCTTTATGCTCCCCCATCCCCGTAAGCTCCCACTTTCCCGTCTTCCCAGCATCCCTTCCCTTCCGCGTTGACACCACTGTCGCTTTCCTCGCTATCTGTTCTTCAACTCCACTTTGAGATTCCCCGAGCTTATTATTAGTATTCCTTTTATTTTTTTCTCTCCCCGCTCAGATCCTTGTCTCTTCTAGCACGCTTATCGCTTTTGTATCTCGCGCGTGAGGGTCGCCGGTGTTACTGCACCCTCGTGTCTCGTCAACGCCTCCATGGTGCGCATTCCAATTCCCCGCGCTAAATTCTGGCAATAAACCCTTTCGAAGGATTCCCTTATCTTGTTTTTGTCAAACCGCGATCCAATCACGGCCCTCGCTTTCCTGCTACTTACTACCTTACTGGTTCTCGACGGTACGGCGGCACCTTCGAATACACATATATAGAGCCGTATGAGCAGAGTGGGTCTGGCAGACTTAACTTCTCTTATGCTACGTGAACATCCATAGTACATTAAGGGATGCGATTTCACTGTCTGTTTTACTTTTGTTGTTTGTTTGCTTGAGGACCTTTACAGCAGTCGCAAATTTGAACCCATTATCCTTGCAGTAATGTTCAATGCAGTATCTCGTTACTGAAGACTTCTACTTGCGTTCTTTGGCCCCTTTGTAGCCCTTTCCCTGAGCTCGCTTGCAGAGCAATGAGCTCCCTTGCAGCGCCTAAGAAAGGGCTGTAGTCCATCGCGCGGCGTCGCCTCTGCACGCGATCAGCGCATACTCCAGCATTATTTATAAAAAACCGGACTCGCTGCGTCGCCGTTATATGTTGCCTGTAAGAATAACAATCATGTTGAACACGATTTGCGAAAATGTCTTCGACTCTCTACAGAACGCAAAGCATTAGTTGAAGCGTTCCAGCGTCTACAGGCATTCCATTCGGTGGCGTGAGCGACAAGGTGTTTCTGGGAGGATGTTAGACATCAAGGAGAGGTACGTCCCGACTCTTCTTAAACTCCAATGTGATGACAACCTTTGGCAAACGTATTAAATGCGAAGCATTTCTTAGCGAACCTCTGGCACTTTGAGCGTTTCTATCTACGTATCTATCTATCTATCTATCCGCCTACGTCTGGGTGCTCTCATCATCGCCTCCTTAACTTGGTGTAGACCAAAATTTGCATGGGAGGGTAAGAGGATTTGACGAATATGACTGCCGGGTCATGACATGAATAACGTTAAAATCCTGTCGCGTACGTCGTCAAACCCTTTTCACTAGACACGTGTGGCACATACCCATTTACCACGGGCCGCGGTGTACGGGTATGCGCCACAGGTGATTGACAGTTTATATCTACCCAGGAACGGCGAGAACAGACATTGGTAACTTAAATGCTACAGCGTTAAGGAAAACCAACATCGGCAGCGTTGACTCAACGAATGGAAAGAATGAAAATTAGGATCGCGGCAGGAATCGAACCCAAGCATTCTGCGTGGCAATCAGGTATTCTACCACTGAGCCACGCCAGGTCTATAAACTGGTTTGGAAAAACAGCCTACGCAGGCGTAATATCGGTGCAACGTCAATTGTGGTTGTGGTGCTGGCTATCTAATTTTACAAGAAAGCAATAAGCACTACATGATACTCCTATAGATGTGTACTCCTGCGATACAGGCGTCATATCAGATTAACGTCTGCAGTTCCAGTGTTGGCTCCGCTTTTATAGCAGTCTAATAAACATTACCTTTGTATTTCTATGATTCAGCAAGCTATATTGAAGCATTGCTCGACCCCGGAGGAATACATTAAGGAAAGTTACATATGATATCCACATCACCGCACCGTAAAGTGCCCTTCGTCCACCAGAACGACGCAGTGTCCTCTTCATTTCCCACGAGGCTGGGCGATGGCCTCATGCTGACCGAGGATGATGCCAGATTGATTGACAGCCGCTTTGTAGACTAGGCTACGTAGGCCACATACGCACAGGTAGTCTACGAATACGACAAACACCATCCACTGATGTTGACCTACGTAGCACTATCCAGGCCTACCAGCCTCGACGGCCTATACCTCACCAACGCGAAGGGTGGCTTCAGGTTCCGACATGTCGCCGGCTCTGTCGACAGACAATTTGTCGACGAAATGACCGAGGCATCCACGAATTCCAACAGCTCTACTATAGCACATACTTCACTACACATGGACCCCTCGTCACCACGATGACGATCGGATCCTATAACAAGTCATGACCAGCTGCTGGTGCTCACTGATCACGGTGATAATGCCCTTGTTCATGAACTGTCAAGAACTTCTTGCACACATGCACACGGGTTCGTGAAATGAGCGTGCGTTCTCGGTACATGTATAAGCACTACATATCAGCTTACCGCTTCTGGTGTTGGTAATACCCATGTTGCCATTGGCAGCGTTACCCAACTGTAAACAACTCGTTATATAACACATATGCGGCTCTTCAACATATATACGTGTGCGTATAAAATTTATACAAATCTTTAGCGTGATTTTGTAACGTGTCGATCAGTAAAAAGAGTTACGCCACAGTCACCAACTCGCCGCATGCTTCGCATAACATCGACTCCCACGGCACGTGGGATCTGCCGAATTTTTTAAAGGGCGTTCTGTCAGTGATGGGTGAGCCGGTGCAGGATCGCGCGCTGGCTGGTTCGCATTCCTCGGGCTTGCGTCCCGTTCCGTCTCGTTGTACGCGTTGTCTCACCATCCTCGTGCTGCGGTGCTGAAAAGATGATCAACCAAACGACATAGTTATAGCTTCGCATTTTTATGATGTTCCATTTCTTAAAAATCTAATTTTTGCAGGTCTTACAAGGCTATAAATGGTGCTAGCTCGATCTGGCTTTTAACAGCACTCCCCTTTCTGCGTGCTCGGTGGAGGCGAGTGTCACACTACTGCTTGCATTGCCCATTATTACGTCATGCTTAGTCATTGCGACCCCGGTCGATTTGTAGTTAAAGGGATCATGAACCACTTATCCAAGTAATCATCGAATGACCTCAGTGCCGGAGTTTATTGCCTCACGAATCGATTGCCGCAAAAAAAATTTCTCGAATTCGTGAAAACGAGCAGACTTACAGGGGTTTGTCACGCGCTTTAAGCACTTTCTCTCTTCTCTCATCCCGACGAGCAAGCTGGAAGGTACACGGGCAGGCATGACACAGGAGGAATAAGTTACGTCAACGCGCGTCATTACCTTGAGGGCGCGTGCTGAAACGCGATCGCTCTCCCCCGTTGTGATTCCTGCGCGCGAGTGTGGCTCACTGTGTAACCATAGCAGACTACGGAGCACGGCGGCGGCACGTGGCGGCACCTTGTGGCAAGAAGCGCATCTGATCCAAACGCCGCTCTTGATTTATGTCAGCTATTGGCCATTAATGCTATCTGCTGTTCGACGTCAAACAGCAGGCTCCGGCAGCTCCGATAGAAAGAAGGCGCCTGAGAAAATGGCAACTTCGCGCTCCTCTTGTAAATTCTCCTTGCCGCGCACGACTACAAGATTTGGCTGAGATGTTCATAGTAGTGTCCGCCATCCGCAGCATGGGTTTTCTTACCATGCCCGACGGGTGGTTCATGATCCCTTTAACATAGCGACTTGTCCCGTTCAGGAGAAGTAATCGACCTTTGTGGCAGTAGTGAACATTGTACTTCTCCATCCACTTTCGCATGGCGAGCCGATTTTGTTCGCTCTTTATTTTTGAAATTCAACGTACGCCGCTCATTGGTACTGCGAAACAAGAAAGCTGGTCACAGCCTATTCTGATTGAAGCCCGGGACACAAGCTTCGTGCTTGGATCCGCGCAGTCAAAGTTAGGAGGAAGACCGACACAGCACCGTAATAATAATAATAATAATAACTTCTTTATTTCCATCAACGATGGAGGAGACTGCGGGTAAAAGTTGATTGAAATACAAACAACTTGATAGAGGACCGCAGCCACCTCTACAATGCAGGCAGCGCTAGCCCACGTGCAGAAAAAAAGAAAAGAGAATCATACAGATCACATATTCAGAATGCAAATATATCCAACAAATTCATACAATTTCATACAAAAGACAGTCACATCAGTGAGAAAGAACGAAGAAAGCAAGACTTTACACTTATTTACTATGTGAGCATGGAATGATGAAATCCGAGCTCACAAAGTAAATACGATGACCCTGAGAAAGCGCACTTCAAGGATATATTCCTCATCCTCAGGGTCGTGTGGGGGCGCTTTCTTTCGTTCTCTCCCTGTTGTATCAAATTTTATCGGTTTGTTGTCTTTTGCCCAGTGTCTTTTTCTTTTCTCCAAGTCTTGGCCAGAACCAAAAGACGAGATTGGGTCGGGCGACGTCGCGCGCAGGGTCTTCCGATTGGCGCGGACGGAGAAATTGGCTGCGGCTAGCGCCATGGAAATGAGGCTTAAGCGCGGCGATCACCGCCAACTTCCGGTTCTACTTCCTGCTTCTCGGGGCAGATGCCTAACGACGTCCAGCAGCAATTGAGAGCTGGCTGCATGCTGTCGCCGTCGCCGCCGCCGGATCCCGAGACGCGCTTCGCTGCGGTGCAGCTTCCGGCTAATGCGCGCGTAGCACCGCTTCCGAATCTTGCTCTTCCGCTTCCAATTCCACTTCCGCTGGCTGCGGGACTTGGTCTTTTTTTTGGGGGGGGGCCCCCTTCTTTTTTTTGGAGCACCCCGCTGATGCTTTCGGCCGTGAACGAGCGTTGGACGTGACTGCTTGAGATATATGATTGCATAGACTCTTTCTGTCTCTCCTTTTTTTATACATTTGTTTGTCGGATTCGATGTCGATTGGTTGCTGCACGGCAATGGCGAAGTTAATACGTAGCGCAATAAAAAAGCTGCCTCATATAGGCGAGCAAAGATGCCAGGAAGTTTACTACAAACAAATAAAGCTTAGTTTTTTCTTAGGCTTGCGTATACTGTTTACTCCGTACGACCTCAAACCGAAATGATTTAGCATTTTTATTGCGCAGATTGTTAAGGAATAAACCAACTGTACCGGCATCGTATCCATCGCTTCAGAACAATGGAAGGCTCCGCGTTGTACTACGCCCGCGTTGTACTACGCAAGTACGTGAATTTTACGTAATCTGATTCAAAGTTTAAGAGATATACGCTGGGCCCTAAGCGCTGCTCGAGTATGTGTTGTGCTCAATTGTTTATTTAAAGAACACATCTTTCTCTAGTATCAGTGTATATAATTATTACTAAAAAAGACTTCAAGTATTTGAGCGCAGCCCCTACACCCGTTTCTCGGGCAAGCTGTTCTAATCTGCCTCTTCTTTTTCTACTTCGAACCAGCTCCCCGCGCGCCCGGACCCCGGTGTCGTTCTTTGTCATCACACTCGGCCATGGCTGCGAGCGCTCAGAGCTGTCGACAGTGCCTCTGGTGGACGGTGCTGGCTGCATCGCGGTGGACGGTCCCGACCAACGTTACTAGAACAAACTCAGTTTCAAAGCTCCGTATCTCCGCCAGCGGAGGAGGGTGGTCCGAACGGCGGTCGCGAGAACTAGCGGCGCTGCAGTTCCGTCTTGCGCCACTATCGGCGCGTCGTCTGCTGCCACGGCATAACGCTGCGGTCCGCCGCGCAGTTGCTCGCGGCAACTGCGCCGACTGCGCGGCAACTTTCTTATTGTACTAGTTAGGCGGATACTTAGGTGGATATGCATAAGGTCGTCTGTATGCATTGGCCCGCGTGCGTTGTTCATTGATTGGCTAAGAATCGATAATTGGTCTATATTGCCACGCCCACTTCTTGTTTTATTTTGATGTATTCGGGTTTTGACCAGCAAGGACGGTTATCAACGCTCGACGCTGTCCGCGAAGCAGTGTTCGAGAAGCTTCGCGATTGTAGTAGATCGTTTTGTTAAGATTGCGCGCCGCACGCGAGTGTTCTAGCTTTGTCGAGAGATAACGCCGCCACCAGCGATATCACTGGAAAGTTCGATAGCGCCTGCATAAAAGCCGACGCGCTTGACCGCTTGTCAGTTGATCGACGGTCGACGCTCTGTTCGCCGCTATCAGTGTATTGCTGTAGTTTGACTTTCAGTTTCCCGGCCACAAGTTCGGCCAAATAAAGTTTCATCTCGAACCTGCTGATTGCTGCCTTCGTCGACGTCACGACCCTGTGACAATATTGAGCTGTCTACATTGCGCTTAACTTCCAAGCATAGCAGTTTCTAAGCGAATGAGGGTTTTCAGCGTAATATTTATAACTACCGCCACAATTTAGCCGCTGCCGTCTTATCTAGACCAAGAACACCCAACACGTTTGTCAAAGCCTTCACAGTGTACAAAGAAGCGTTCTTACTCGAGATACAAAAACGTTCTAGAAAAACAGTACTCATGTTTCTACAATTTATTGAAAATAACTTTCTCGAAAAACATCACCAATGCTTTGCAATGTTTACAAGACACGTTTTCGCGACGGTTTCGCGTTTTCGACACGTTTTCGACACGTTTCGCGACGAGCAGTTAAACTGCTCGTCAACTACAACTATCTTTTGCAGAAAAGTCTCCGTTCCCGAAGCAAAGTGTGGGATTGGGCTAGTTGGTATTCCATTATTAAACTAGCTGCTCAGCGCAAACAATTTGACACGGTACACATAGAAAATACGAGGACCAGCGCTGGTCCTCGTCTTTTCTGTACCGTGTCAAATTTTTGCGCTGAGCAGCCCGTTCCCGAGCCGGTGAGTGTAAAATATTCCGCACATCTTGTTCGATGCCTCGTCGTAAAATCTCTCGAAAATCCACTGCTTTGAAGGCATAGCGACAGCTGACAACTGATCGAATGTCAGTGTGATGCAACTCGGTAGCGTATATAGGTAATCGGTCTCGGTAGCGTATATAGGTAATCGCCTGGCCTTTCGTTTTGCTGTTCTATTTCTGGCGGCTCCTCCAAACTGGGCACTGGGCTTTCGCGGGACGCCGTGCGTGTTGGGGGGGGGGGGGGGGATTTGCGCCTAAACCCCGAACATTTTAGCTTTGAAATGTAGGGCGCAAGTGCTGGGAACAAGCGCGGCACGGCACCGGGCGCGAGTTCCCACTTTCCACGTGGGATCAAAACTTCTTGTCCCGCAACGACACGACGACAGTGCTTTACAATGTCGTCACTCTCAAAATGAACGTCACATACTTTGCATTTCGCAGTAAGCTTTCTATCTTTGCGATGCGAAGCTTGAATGGCGTAGGATCTTTTGGAGGTCCGAAGAAGTGTCATGAAGCGGAGTCGTCGTTGCGGTAGCCGCTCTTGCAGCCCGGCGCAAAGCAAATCGGCATACCGCACTGTGAATCTGTTCGCCCTCGTTACGCTTCGTACATCATCCACGTGTCTTCGTACAAGACGCTAAGCCTGGTCAAGAACAGTCGCAAAAATGACGAGCTAACAAAGCGCAGACGACGCTGTAACCCACGTGCGCTCGTACATCGGCGGAGCAGGGGTGCTATCGCGGAACGATTCTATTTTTTATTCCAATGCTTTTCGTGCTTTTCGCGCTTGGCCATTGGTCAGAACGACGGTCCGTCAGCGTTATCAACGCGATCAGCCAGCCGCGAGTGGTGGATGATAAGAAAAGCATAGAATATGGCATAGAATCGGAAATAGCATCGTTCCGCGATTGCACCCCAGATCACAACAAGCGCCAGCCGCGGGAGCTAGACGTGACTGCAGCGCCACTAGTTCTCACGACCGCCACGCGGACCGCCTCTCCGGCGGAGCTTTTAAACTGAGTTTGTTCTAGTAACGTTGGTCCCGACTACACTGGAACTTGATATGGGGATCGGAGAGAAGTGTCTCTGGTGGGCGACACTGGGTGCGATGCAGTGGTCGTCGCACGCCTAGCAGACGATTATACCTTCTCAGTTTGGCGGCGTGGTGTTTATCCACGTTTGCGTGCCGAGCCGGAAAATACTTGCGCAACACAGACTGCTTGTAAGTTCGGACAGACTGCGGGATGTGATTATCGTGATGCGACGCAGCTATTTCTTCCTTGCTGTCATCGCCCTTCTTTGTTCTGCGGTCACCACAACGAAAGATGATCTTTGGTGGCGCCGTACCACATCTGTACGTGTGAACGCAATCATTGCTGGATCCCACGCCGCAGTCGTTGCAGTTGTTCGCCGGAACCTCGATGCTTTGGCCGAGTTGGTCACTGTCCGAACGATCAGTGGTTAGTTCTATGGTGACGAGAATAGCTTCGTCGTCCTCAACGCGGCGTTCAGACGGTACTCCGGGAGTCAAGATGGCGCGCTTGTCGTCTTCAGCAAGCTCGCACACCATGTAGTCGGAATGGCCGATGCCGGCTCCGTCTGCCGAAACGCTCCCACACTCGGCCAATGACTGCCGTGAAGTCTGCAGATGTGGCGCCGACTGGTCAGAGAGGATAATCCTGCTATCTGCGTGCAGGTCAGGTTGTGGTGCTGGAACGTCCATCCGGTTATGTAAATTCATTGCGAAGTCTGATCTCTGTAATCGTAGTTGTGCAGACGGTCGGGGCTCCATGTCTCCGAGCGAAGATAAGCTCGGGGCCCGCGACTCCAGCAAATTCCGACTTTGAGATGGCATTGGTCGCTTGCAAGGAAGTTCGTGAGGTGGATCCCGATGCGGAATCTGAGATCCGAACCGCGAAGCCCACCTTGCAGCCTGTTGCTGTGCCTCCCGCTTGGCGGAACGCCAAGCAGTCCCTGGAGGCATTGCAGGGCACAGCTGCACAGTCGGGGAGGTTTCCGGCGTATGCTAGGTCGGAGTGGCGCCCTTCCCGAGGTCCGTGTTCGGTAGTGGTCTCTGGCTATGTTGAATTGCGTTGCGTTGCGCCCAGAGTTATACATATCTTTGCGGACAACGCAGCACGTTTTCGTGCGAACTGCAACTCTGGCTTTGCCACTACATCATTGCCTTTGCGAAGAAGCCTTCCTATCCGACATATTCCGACTACTGTCTCTACACCCCCCCCCCCTTTTTTTTTCTCTCGCTTTAGTTCTGTTAGTTGCGTAGTTCAGAAGACTGCGAGCTCACAAAAACATTAGGTGTCAAAGACAATGCACAAGAAAGCTATTGCACGACAATTTTTTTCTTGGGCTCCCTTGTGTTCTTTACATCAACGTGACCAACTTACTTGCACCAGACAACATATTGAAGTTCTCAGTTTGTCGCTTGTATAGTCATGCTTTGATTTAGTTTCACTCCATTAAGCATACAGGCATTTTCGTCGTGAACTTCTACGCGAATAGTTTGGCGCGAACCAATGTGTTCTCTGTAAAGTTCGGCGTGTCTAAGCTATCGAGAAATTGCATATTTCAGCGGATTGCGAATAGTACGATATTGTTAGGACCTATATAACTGTATACGAGCTGCGTGTGATCACAAAAAAATTACCGGAATGACTCAAAGCCCGTGGCGCTACGTGCTCACAGTCGAGCGAGCTTACATATTTTTCTCTCGCATCTTGTGTTTCATTCATACTGCTAGAACTCCGCGAAATGGAGGGGCAGCGAATAATTCTGCACGATATGTATTCGAGTCTTTTCAATGGTCTTGTCAGAATGCACGCGTGCCCGGAGCTATGGAAATGCAAACTGGCCAGAAAATGACCTCTCACCAAACGCGCCGTGGGAGAGATACCAGCATGTACTCCGCAACTGAATAGCGTAAACAGGATAAGATATTAAAATAACTTAGATAAAGGGACAGTGGCACCGACGCAACCAGCTAGGCTGGTAACGATCGTGACAATTCAATTTATTATCGTTTCTTCTCGATTTCCAACCGACAGAAACCACGCAGCCGCACCGGCTCAAAAGGGAGCACGGTCAAATACGTCGGCGCGCGGACACTTGCCATGAAAGATCGCGAAAGAGAGAGCGCGCGACGCCAAGAAACGGCGTCGAGGTCAAAAAGTGAGGCTGCTTTCTTGGGAGGTGAATTGGAGTCCGACAGCCAGTGCGCTCGGGGGAACATAAATCTTCTTTCCGGTCAGAGAAAGTTAACCTCTATCAAGCGAACCTTTTCTTCTTTTCTATATCTTTCTCTCTAGTCCCTGGCCTGGCCCTCGCTGGAAAAACGCAAGATCATTTTCACTCACTTCCTTTTCTTAAGAGACGACAAAGTACCGCCTCGCGAAGCCTTGGTTCCTCCCTCATTTTCATCGTCAGCTTCCACTCCTCCTCTACTCCCTCCCAAAGCCAGCGGAGGCCCGCCCCATTTCTTATATTAGTATCCGTATATATTTTGCTCACTCGTCGGGACTTGTGACGTGCGAAGAGCTATAGTGACCATAACTCATTCTACAAAGGGCGTACTCCATTTGATACGAGAAAGGAAAATGCGTGAGTGAAAAAAGAGAAGAACTAATATCAAGGGACAGCTCGAGCACCAAGTTGCGTGAACCAAGGGGCTAAGCTTTCTAATGGATCAACTCGACATGGGTGCAGGGCGGGTATGCTAGACGTAATATATAAAGCCAAAAATGAAGTCCCTCTGCAGCGGGGTTGCCTATAAGATCACGCTCTGCGTGAAGGGTGAGTGAAAAACGGGCTGTGGAAAGAAAAACGAAACTTCTATAGCGGATCGATTGAAGCAGTGACCGCTGCGCGGTGCCCACGCCATTCGAAAGATAAACACAGGACAAGTTTACAAACATTGTTACGTGAGACAAGAAGCCAGGTCCCGTATTCAGGAAAAAACTCTTGTTCTATAACTGTTTCTGAGAAAAAATTCCAACCAATCCTGATGCCGGACATACAAGTGGAGGTCGACGACCAATGACACAGAACACTTGCCAAAGGAAAGCGTTGCGAGTTCGGTCGCAATTGGCTTTAGGCTGTTTGAGTGTGCTCGCAAAATCACTGAACTAAGCTAACTGCTAAATTTCGAACTTTCACTTCGTCCCCCATTGCTGAGATTTATTTTGCGTAATGTTTGTCAGATATCAGTCAGGGCGAGCATTCGCACGTGCTCCTGTTTCGTATTCTTTGACCGCGGCAATGTCTGGAGTCTCAACTGTGGGTCGCAGTAAAGCGCTTGTAGCATTCTAGCGAATCACAAAACCTGCTAGCAGTATAACACAAATGTTGTGCAGGTGTATGTGTGTTGTGTGTGTGCGTGTGTGTGTGTGATTGTGTTGTGTGTGTGTGCGTGTGTGCGTGTGCGTGCGTTCGCGCGCTATTAATAAACTTTCTCTCTCTTTCTCACCTATATCCGTTGCAGGCGATATGAATCTCGAGCAACACGTCCAACTGTCCGCCTTGCAAATAGATGAAGATTGGAAAATTTTTGTTGTGATTTGAAAGCGTGTCTGCACGTCTGTAAAAATGGCAATGCTGAAGAAAACAAAAAAAGAAGTCAATGGCAACAGAAAACCAAGCCGCGGAACAACTGCGGCCAGTACGATACACGTTCAACGAAAAAAAAAAAAAGAAATACGCACGCACTACTGAAACGTGATCAGACGTAAAAGGCGCGAAGACGACGACGGACAAAGGGACACACACACAGGGTCTCTCACAGTCTGTGACCCACAGTCTGTCCGTCGTCGTCTTCTCGCCTTTCACCTCGGATCATGCAATACCAACACGTCCACTTGTCCACCCTAACATACTAAAATGTACAGATGAAATTATTCTAGTGAACACAAGATGCACTCCTTTCCTCATCATCTTTGTTTTTTCTTTTTTTGGATGCTGTAATCAAGCACTGAAAATTCCAACCGCGATTTTCGAGACCCACTCTCAATCAACGACAACTGACATGAAGCTCGCCATACACGAAAGTGCAAGCAAGTGTCAACTATAACTTTATAATAATAAAGGTGACTCGCTCAAGAGACGAGGAGTTTCAAAAAAAGAAGTAAGCGAAAGAAAGAAATCGCAAAAAGCCGCCCCCATGTTTCCTCGCGGTTTTCTCCTCCAAAGGTTTCGCCGCCAATGTTTCATTTTTTTGTCCGTTCCCTTCTCGCTTCACCAGCCCTTCAAAGGACGTTCCTCTTTGCGGCCCCGCCACAAGGCGACTGGTCTCGAGGCGTTGCCTAAGCGGCCAAGATACATGAGCTGTCGAGTTGCACTTGCCGCCACCTTCTCTTCATTTTTGGAGAATAAGAACCGTGACGGGGATGGACAGAGGACACACAGAAGGGGCCGCGCCACCTTAAGCCACGACGAAAAGCTTCTCCCCGCAGCTTCGAATCCCCCTCGTCGCGCTTATTCTTTCCGTCGCTTTCCTCCCGAAAAGGGCACGAAACGATGATGACGATGGTGATGTCCGGCGCTTCATTGAGTTGAAAGGTCGACCATCACGAGGACCATGCAACCGCTGCCGCTGGAGCGAAAACGATATCGTCGTACTTTTCTTCCACGCCGAACTTTTTGAAAAAAAAAAAAAAAAAGACGGCTGATTGCGCACTTTCCGCCAGTTTTCTGTGTATATACCGTCATCTTGTTTGAAACGAAGCGTTCCTCTCGTATTCTGCGTTCCACTCGAACAACACGCTTCCTTTCTTCCTTCTCTCCGTCCGGCGTTTTTTGCTTTCCTGCCTTGCTTCGCGTTCGTTTTATAAGTGCCGCGGTCAAGGCGAAGCCATGCTGCGGTAGCTTGCCGTTTCCGGTCTCGGCAAAGACTTCTTTTCTCCGTCCCATGTAGTCACTTCTTCGTCTTTACGCGTATTGCTTCATTTATCGTGCGCCGATCTCGTCTTTAGCTCCAGCCACTGATAAATCGTAACGGAGAGCTGCGTTGTGTGCGTGAAATTACAGCTCTATGTTTTTCGAATAACGCTCGAAAGATTAAAATAGGCGCAATCAAAGAGAAAAAAAGCGACGAAAGCACGTCCGTTGGCTCTCTCCTATGCGTTCATTGCAGGATTAACATTTTTTTTTTTAGAAAACTGCGCTCACATATATACCGACTATAGCTGTCGTCCGTACTGCGCAAGAAACAGTTCGCGAGGGTTTCCGGCATGCATTTGCACGAAACCTTTAGATGGTGTTAACATCTGTTTTCTTCCTCAATGCAAAGCTTTTGAATCCTCGCCCCCTCGCCCACTCCATGCCGACCTTCTTTTCATTTCGTTAGTCTGCAAGTGCATCTTCACTTATGCCGGCTTGAAGCTGCCCGGTTCGCACTTTCTTATGTCTCGAACTGTTCGTTTGTACTTTTTATTTTAATCAAAATGGGGGTAATCATCAACGCTTTGGGGGCAAAAAAAGAAAACCACAACAACGCAATCTGCGGGACCCACTCAAACTCGAGCTCCAACTTTCGGTGGCAAAGCACTGCGAAAATGCCAGCCGCGGCTGCATCCGCCACTTTGGAGTCCCCCGTGTTTATGTTCTTTTTTTTTTCACAGTGTTCCTTCGTGAGTAGCAGCAGTGCGGAACTTGAAATGAAGCGGCGCGCGAAAAGGCACCCAGTGCCGCACTTCGAAAAGGCCTCAGCCAAGAAAAAAATAAAAAATAAAAAAGCGTGCTTGCTTCTTCTTTACAAGACGCTCTTTGAGACGCTCGTTGAGGAGTGAAATAAAGTAAAATAAGGCTGAGACGACGAGCGTAAAACTTTCTTCATTTGGGACGAGCCCGAGCGAAGCCAGATAAATAGGAATGGCCTGCTTCCTGAAGCTGCCTCTCGAAGTGAAAAGACCATTGGGCGGGAATGACCTTCCCTTCCTTCGTTTCCACTTCTCGAACTGAACTCGGTCCTTTATCCGCGTTTCGTTCGTGTGGCTCCGTTTTGTATCGCTAACTCAATAGCGTGTACAACGCTCTGGCGTTCACGGCGTTAGGTGCTGAGCGCACGTAATTTATCGCCTGCGCTGCTTTCTGGTTAAATTTCATTAATTTTTTTTGTGTTCTTCCCGCAAACGTAGAGGTCTGCGCTTTCTTGCCCTCTCTTATGCGATTATGAGCTTGAAGACCGCTCGCAACTATGCTCAATTAGTTCTATGCATTCAGGTCACGTGTCATTTTACGGCTAAAAGAAAAGGTTATACGGGTCCCACGCACTGTGGATATCAGTAAAACCAAACCTTTTTTTTTTTTAATTGCGATAAGGTTTGCCCTTCAGTCATAATACTTTATGTGTATATATGTATTAGATGTGTACTTTTAGGTCTGTGTTGTGTATGAATTGAAACTGTCTCTTGTTGAACATACATCTGGTGCATGTTGGCGTCACGTGCTACGTGACGCCAACAGGCAGAAAGAGAGTGTTCCACACTCGCCGCCATGGCTGCGATCGGCGCTGACTAACACTCCTAGGCTTAAATGCACATGTATACCCCATAAAGTGGACGAGAGGATGATCGCCGCCGTAGCTCAGTGGTTGAGCATCGGACGCGTTTATTCGAAGGTCGCAGGTTCGGTCCCTGCCGGCGGCAAGTTATCTTTTCGTCCACTTTACTTTCTTCACATTTATATCCTAACTGCTACAAGTAACACCCCCTATACTTTCCTTGGCATTATTGTCTGTTAGTTCTCATTAATATTGTGTCTAACAAAGAAAAACGAGCCCTTAAAAGTCATCTTCTTGTGGAACATGTTATGTATCCAGCGATCATAGCTGGTCGTGACGCTGTAACGAAGGCCGGCTTGTAGTAGGATACAGGAGGGTTCCAATCGTAAGCCTTGACATGTCCACATTAGATGCAGTGCATCCGCTTCCATCACTGGGACGGAGCAGTATAGACACGTGGCACCCAGTGGTAAATTCGACCAGTTCGACGTTGAGATGACAGCCGATGTAAGGGCCATCTCGGCCCGAAGCCTCCTAAGCACGACTTCATCCGCCCGAGTAAGGTGAAGGGAGAGGCAACAGACACACGGTGAGATAAGAGCGCGGGTGTCCTGCCGGAGAAAACTCCTACTGAGCCAACAAGACAAAATGGCGCATCCCGACGACATTCAATTCATTTCACACAATTAGTACACTACAGTTGCAGAGTGCAAAGGAGGAACTCGAAGAATCGTGGGAGGCCATGCTTGCCGCTCTGGGCCTGGAGGCGCTACGCAAGCTACTGAAGCAGGCTGGGATGCGGCAAAGGCTACCCGGACCGAGGTGGCCACCCACCTCGAGTGAATGGAGAAATGATATTTCTCACTGATTCGTGCCATTAAACTTTTATTCCCTCTCTCGGATATCCGGGCCTGAGCGGTGTGAGTAACACCGCGCTACGGCAACTCGCCGAAACACCGATGCCGAGGTCGAAGAAAGAGACAGATGTTGAATTCCAATGGCAGAGTCGGAGCAGCCGATGGAGTCCGTGAGCGAGCACTCGACTCTGGCGTAGAGCGACGCCTCCAAATCCGCGATTGGAACACAATCCGCGCCGCCGGAGCAAGCATGGGAGCAAGAAGGAAGCGGAAGTGCTTGAGTTGCCCAGAATACCTTGCGTGTAGTTATTCCATTCTGCTAATTCTGCTGTCGAATATTCCCGCTCGTACGCGGCAGTTTCAGCGTCGCTGTCACTATCCGATGAATCGCTCGTGCAGAAAGTGGAGTTTTTTTACTCGGAGCTGTCGCTATCGATCAGCGGAAGCAATGCCGCAAGATTTGACCAGACGTCCATGTTGTCCGCCATTACTGTCAAAACACGCGACAGCGGCAGCGCCCCCAAGCAGGCAAACGTGTTAAAGGAAGTACGTCAGGCCGAGTTCCGGTCGACTCCGCCGATTTTGGCGGAGCAACTTTTCCTGCTCCACGGAGTGACTCCCGCTCTGAATCCACTCCGACTCTCCCATTGGAACGCTTGACTCCCGCCCTCACTCTGCCATTGGAACACAGTTGCTCCAAAAGGAGCAGAAAAGCTTGCTCCGACCCCGCCATTGGAATTCAACAAGACATGCTAGGTCCTCGTGTTACACCCGATGAGTGACTCTTACGCGATGGCATCATCAAGCTCACCCGCATATTTGACTGTACCTTTAACGTCCTGATAGATAAAGGACATGACAAGAGCTATAGAGCAAGTTGGGGCCGAGGAACAAGGCAACACACGAGGACGAGCGCCACCAACCAGCCCAAGCCGCCACTTTTTTAATGATGGAGGAAGGTGCAATATCGGAAAAAGACGCACAGCACATACACACCCAGAGATTAGATGAGTGAACAGAGCGCTGCTGAATCCGCTGTCCTCCCTTTTTTTATTGCGTTGTACACAAGGATGTTAAGCCATGTTCTATACCAAATAGACCAATTCTAACCTCAACACTACGCTCCCATGATCGGCTGCCTTACAAGCTATATCATACCTAGGGTTCCGTGTTTTCGGATAAATCCGTTAAAATTTTTGACAATTCAGATTTATGCTATAAACTACGATTTTAACGGCCAATATGACCCTGTTCCGTTCTTTCTCGTAAGGACATGTTCCAGGCGATCATGATACCTAGACTGGATGGCCGACATAAACTTTACCTCACGTCAACAGTATCCGGTAGACCACACCCATCGCACATTTAACAAAGGGATTACCAAGTACGGAGCGAGAGACGTCAACGTATCTAGGGCCCCCGGGAGCGCGAGTCGACATCTTGATATACGCTCCTCTAGCGTCACTAGGGCGTGGCAGAAGACATTCAATATACGGACCTCGTAAAGTGTGCTTGCGTCTATTACAACAAGCTTTAAGGTTCTAAGATACGCACGAACGTAGAGGTTTTGTATTCAAGTATTTGTGTTCAAACCTTCCAGGCAACTAAAATACGCTTCGTCTGTTCTGATGCTTTCGTGTTCAGATGTCATTTCGTCTAAGATATTGAAGTATTGATAATAATGCAAACAAGAAAAACGTGGTAAATCCCTCCGTAATAGAAATCGGTATAAAACGAAAGTGAAACGTGCCCCCAGAGAAGTAGTTGACTGTTTACTGTGCATTGATATATGAGAGCTTGTGCAATGGCTGTTGGTGTTCGGCAGCTATATCACACCTTCACGTGGATGAACCCACGTTGACGCCTGGTGGCACGCCTGCATCCCGACGACTAACGTCCGTGATCATGATTAAATCTTTGTGGTTGCGGTAGTAGCCTACCCCTGGACACACAGTAATGGGGTACCTACGCCTGCAGTCATATATAGACTACCACAGAACGCTTCAGGAACGCGATAGTAACAGTTCAAAGCTTGCGCCATGAACGCGCGAACGCGTTCAGCGTCTCGCTGGCGTGTCTCTCGCTGAACCAAAGCACTCACTTGCGCGACATTCGCCATCGACGTCGGCGCCTTTCTGCGCCGCTTATTGCAACAGTTTTGTTAGTCGGGGCCATCGCACTCGAAGCAGTAAGTGGCGGAGAAACAGCGTTGATGCATGTGGAAGCTGCACTATTCTGGTGACTACAGAAGCGCTCCCTGTAGGCGCTCGTTAGTGCCTGATACAGTACTTCACTTTACCGCTCCCAGACGGCGACACCGCCCCGGCAACTAAGAGCACTACAATAGGGAGGGGGTATGAGAGATAAAAAGCGCGTTTGTGAAAAATTGTGCATGTGTGTCGGCAGCGCATTGGGTAGAGCGCCCGGCACCTCTCGTCGCAGACCAAGAGGCTGTGGGTTCGACTCCCATGTCATCCGCGTGAACGTAACTTTTAACAGAGAAGCTGTTCTAGCTCGACGTAAAATATGTGACCGTGCCCGAAAACTGTCATCATCATGAACGTGTATGTGCCACAGAATTTGGGCAGATTCCACTACTCACCGCTACGGCGTGGCCTGTAATAACCCTGAGAACGAGTACAGAGACAGAGAGAAAGAAAGAAAAACAGAGAGACGAAAAGAAATATAGAGAGAAGGAGAAAACTTCTTGCCAAAAGAAAAATTACACCATTTCCCGCTAAAGGGGACCATGAGGCGATGCGAAGCCGGAGCACTTGCACGATCGCGTTCCGTTGGCGTTCGTTGGGCATGCTACCGACCTCGCGTCGTGGAACGCGAAGAGGAACGTTACGCGCGTCTTGTCTTCCCTCTAGCCTGGCCGTTAATTCTCACAGGGCGAGCGGGGAACGCGGTCGACAGCTGCGCGAGGGGGAGCAGCGTAGGAGAGGAGAGAGATGGGGAGGGGACATGCATGCGCTGGCGTTCATCGCGGCGTTGCGCAAGAGAGAATTTCGGCATGTCTAGCCCGCGTTTCAGAGGAATAGTGGAGTGGGGGAGGGGAGAGGGGAAGTGGAGAGGGGTAGGGGAGAGTTAAAGTGGAGAAGAGGAAAGGGAAGTGGGAGAGGGTTAGTGGTGAGGGGGAAATGGGAGAGTGGGAGTGGAGAGGAGGTGTTTGGAGAGGGTATGCGCATGCGCAGTAAGGATGGTCACGCCGCACACCACCACCACCACCGGTTTGAACTCCGCTATAAGACGCTTCGCATCTAAAAATCTTCACAAGGCGGGATTCGAACCCGCGTACCCTCGATCCGAAGGCGAGCGTCGTAACCACTCGGCTATGCAGGAACGCTAGCAGAGCATAGCATAGCCTTGTACAGTATATTTTAGCAAGGGGGTGGGAAAGAGAAGCGAGCATGAGGAGGAGAGATGTGATGGTGAGGGGGAGGGAAAGAGGAGGGGATAGACTAAAGCATAGCACAGAAACAATGAGAAATAGAGAGAAGGAAATGCGGAAAGAAAAAGAAAGAGACTGAGAGAACATCAGCGAAATAGAGAAAAAGAAGTAGAGAGAGAGAAAAAATATACAAATAAAGAGGAAGCAAGCATCGCGTCTTCTAGCGATCAGATAGCGCACCACCTGGCCAAGTCGCGCATGCCCAGTAGCTAAGCCAAGTCCACCGACGAAAACATCGCGCGCAACCTCAGCTCTATTGGCGACGAGAACATATCGTGGCGCCGTCTGCCGGAATCTCTCTGTGACGTGTAAAGGGACATCACGTGGTACCACCTGCGCGAAGTGTTCGACGTCTCCAGTGATTCAGGCTGCGCGGCTTTTCTCGCTTTGGCAGCGTTTAATGTGTCTGTATTAGCTGCGGAACAATAGAGTCTTTGCCAACAAAGGCTTTTAGCGAGCCAACGTGCGGTCATCGTCGCGTCGTGCATCGTCGCGTCGTGCACGCCATGGACGCCGAACGTGAAGAGGCACTCTGGTAAAAGGTGGGTTGTTATGAAATTCACCTAGTAATCTGTAACTCGAAGCATTCTCACATCTCGCGTACATTTATGTTTACTGAGGCAAGCGTGACTGCGCTCACCTGTCTCTTGCTTTTGCACGGAAAGACACGGCCATGGACTGCCGCGTGCGATTCACGGCAACACCTCGCGCTAGTTTTCAGCGCGTAATCAAATGGCCGAGTGCAAACGATGCTTTGACATTGGTTATAAGTTCTCGTGACCTTTCATAAAGGTATCCATGAGCTCTTTTGCCGCAATAAAAGTACTGTTCACAACAACCGTGGTATGTGCGGCTTGCCACTTTCACGAGAATTATTGCTGTACGATGATTTATAACAGATATGTTTTAATAAGTGGAACATCGACCACGTATATCTTTGTCTCCTTAATCCACGCTTCCGCTACATGTGCTTCTATGGCGGGGGGGGGGGGGGGGGGGTATTGACTGACATGATATCACGCGAGCACGTTGCAATTGCTAACAGAAGGAGAGGCAGTGTATGAGGCCGATCACGCTCGAATATGCAACGCAAGAGAACAGCATGAGGACAAAATCACTCTCGCCGCCCTTGTGCTGCAAAGAGCTGGAATAAGGCTTCCAGCCTGGCTTGGATAAACGTCGTAAATTCATATGTGTACAGTCCCGGAAAGTTGCAAGGTGTGGGTGTAGCGCCACGCAAGGGGAGGTTAAGTTGAGAAAGTTAGACAACAGGAAAGAGGCGCGCTCGCAACTAAACTTTCTTTTGCGTTGATTGCGAATATAAGGCCATGAAAACACCACGTTGTACCGATACTACTGCCACATATCGGAAAAAAACAACCAGATAACAGATAACCAGAAACTAGCCTGCATTGATACCCTTGGCCCGGAGAGTCCCACCTCTTACTCACCGAACATTTTAGCTCCAACTCAGTACACAAAATCTTCGCGAAAGTGCGTGCTACACACGCGATAATGAATGGTGGGTTGTTGCTTGCCCACTCTCAGCTTTATCAACCGCACATCACGCTGCTTCTTGGTTTTCGGGTATGCATTTAAACTCACACCAGGCTCGGTCGAATATGTTCGGCACTGCGGACATATTCGCACCATACTGAAGCAAAAAACACAAGTTCAACCTCGGGGATGAGATGCAGCGAGCAGCGTTGGCGTGGCTTTCGGCGACAAAGGCGAGTCACGTGACGTCGTTTAACACGTCGTAGCGATAGCAGCGCCGGTTTCTCCAGTGGTGGCCCCCGAGGCCAATAGTGCACAGCCTGGCTGCGTACTCCCGAGGAGGAAGCCGCGCATCTCGAAGCCAGACGTGTTGGTCGATGGGGACGGGCCCGTGCTTCGCTGTGCCAAGCTTTGAGCGACTTAGTGAAAACTGCAAGCAATTTTTCTTCTACTTTTTCCTTGTCATCTGATCGTGTGCATTTTACCGGCGTCATTTTCGTAGCGCCATTTCCGTAACTTCAGCGAAGTCTTGGTGGATCCCGCCATAACAAAACTTTCGCACTTATTAAAACTCCGAATTTCGGAGAATTGCGGATTTACGAAACGTAAACTCCGATAAACCCCGAATTTCCCCCAAAAGATAAACTCCGAAAAACACCCACCGAATTTCGAGAAAAATAAACTCCGAAAACACGGAGCCGTAATTATAACCTTTGCAAGGACTCGTATCGAGTATTGGGGCCACTTTAGATGTCCACCAACTAGGTTAACACCTTCTGCTTGCGCGCGATCTCCAGGCTCGGACCGCTTTACTTGGGGAGAGATACAGCGGCACGCCGAACATACAGGCAAACAAAGCTTGGCCTTGAAAGCCTTAAAAGTGCCAGCCTAAACTGAGGGGCCACCGCGACCACGACGTACACGGGTATATGGTGCTTCAGTACAGTTACTAGAAAGTATAATGGAGGATGCAGAAAATGACGAAACTGGTAAAGGAAGATGGCAGTGAGCGCGCGCGTCGTCTCAAATGCGTCCGCGCGTGCACGCGCAGAAAAACGAGGAAAAGAAATAAACAGTGAGTTTATAAAGAAAGAGAGGAGAATAGAGACAGAGGATTCTTTTTGTCCTCGCTCGGGCCGAATGTATGCAGCGTCGGCGATCGACTCCGTCCAGTCACTCAGGATGAGCTGCAGTTCGCGTGCGTTACGGGCATAAAGAAGGAGCCGACGACGCGGTTCACAACAGAAGCGCACTTTGGAGATTCATCGAGAACCCGCGAGCATGTCGTGCTCTTTCTTTTGTCTACGATAGGCCATGCAAAAAGAGTGCATAGTGTGCTTTCTGCTTCTTCCTTTTCTGTTCGTTTCTTTCCATCACGCCGTTCTCGAAGAGCCTTTTAGGGACACGCAGATAAACCAAGAAACTATAGATAAAAAACCAGGCCCCGACAGACAGAGAGTCGCTGAAGACAGTTTTAAAAGAGCCCGAAACTCGGGCTGTTCAAATGAGGCAAACACTTTCACTGTCTTACGCCCGAAGGCTATTCCACGTACACTTTTTCAGATTTTGAAAAAAAAAAAAAAAACTAGAATGGGACTGAAAGGTACTGCTCCGCGAGATGACGAGATGCCGCCAGTGTACGAGTAAGAAGAAACAAAGTGAGCGAATTACTGGGAAAGGTTTACAGCAGTGCTGCTGCAAACCCTGATGCTGTCACGTGACGCTTGCCTCCAATATGGCGCCACCTTTCCCTCTCACTCACTTCCGTACCCTGAAGAAAAGAAAAAAAAAAGCAACCAAACGCAACAACAATATCTGCATTAACATGACAGACTCTTGGAAACTTGTTTTCGCCACCACTTTTACGAAGCTGTCTTACAGCAAAAAGAGAAACTTGCGTGTCTACGCTAGAAATGGATCAAAGCAAACGCGTCATTCAACGGAGAAAGAAATGATTCCAAATACCCGCATAATGAGAACATAATAATAATAATAATATCTGGGGTTTAACGTCCCAAAACCAGGATATGATTATGAGAGACGCCGTAGTGGAGGGCTCCGGATATTTCGACCACCTGGGGTTCTTTAACGTGCACCTAAATCTAAGTACACGGGCCTCACACATTTTCGCCTCCATCGAAAATGCAGCCGCCGCGGCCGGGATTCGATCCCGCGACCTTCGGGTCAGCAGTCGAGCGCCATAACCACTAGACCACCGCATAATGAGATCAATCAAAGAAACAAGTCAGGCAAACGAATAAACAAACCGGGAATACGCAACGAGGACCGCACGAGCAAATACGGCGCACATATATGCGTATCTATTGCGCATAAACGCGTACACTGATGCATACAGAGCGGAGGAAAACAAGAATGGAAATTAAACAAATAGCAAAATATAAAGGAGGGGGAAAAATAGTTGGATTACTACCAGCAACCGTGCGTGTAAGAAGCTCGGCACTCAGGGGATAACTCGCCTCCACGAACTTATAGATCTCCGAGCCGAGCTTTCGACGACAAAGGCGCGTTGCAATGCACAAACACGCCCGCGCAGCACGACCCAAATAGAGCACGCGCATGGCGCACAAAAGCGCCGTATACGTGTGCAGAGAGGAATCGCTTCACTGTTTGCACGCACGCATGCGATGAATATGACGATCCGAACCTTATTATTACGTATACATATTTTTGTTTCGCGTCTGCATTCGACCTTCTTATCCCCTCTATTTTTTTTTTTTTTTTTGTTATGCGGGGGCGGCGAAGAGGAGAATAAGGCTCATTACGAATGCGTCGCGCAAGTGAGCATCGGCCGGCCCGTCTCAAGCCCGTATAGCTGCGACCGCGGTGTCGTGTTCCACCGTTCGGTTATTTTTCCTTAATGCGCGTATTGTCGTGCAAGTTTCGTCGGGCCTCCGTCTAACGAGCCGTTCTCGTACATACAGATGCGCGTCCCCTAATGTGCTTTTGTCAATCGCGTGATGCGAGTAATGCCTCCCATTGTGCATTATTATAGACGCGCGCGCGTCCACGGAAAGAGCGTCGCTCGCTCGCATGCATGCTCGTCTTGCGTGCTTGCTGCGGAGACGCCAGAGTCTGCAGGCCAACCGAGATTTTTATTTCGTTTCTTTCGTGCGTACACTTTTTCGAAAGCTTTCAGCGAGGCGCACGCACGCGAGTATAATTGAGGACCGTTCTGCTTTTCTCAGGTCTTGTTCTGCAGATTTTTGCCGATCGTTTCCCTCTTGTTTGAGTCGCGTAACGGGAGCGAATGTAGAGCAGAAAAAAATAGGGGTTTAGGTGTCAGCGATAGTTACACTTTTTGCTTAATAGTAACGACCTGCTGTTCCTAGAAAGAAGAAAGAAAACGTCAGTCCAACTCATAAGAACACGTGTGTACAACAGCCGCTCAAAACTCGGCAAAGAAAGAAGGTTACAGTTATAAAGAAACATACCAAAATCACAGGGTACGCCCATTTCGTTGCAAACACGTGACTGCGTGGTTTTATCCATTGATTTTCCATCCCCTTTCTCCGGCTTGTTTTCTTGCTCTCAATTATTTTTTATAAAGTTACAAATGTATGTCACATGATGTTGGCTTCACCAGTTTGGTACTTTTCGCGCGCGACTCTCAGCTCAATCATTGCCGAGGTTGACCAGCTATTGTGTATGTACAAAACAAACGAGCAGGGAATACACCTTGCAGCGTTATGGATATCTGATTATGAAGAGCGAGATTAATCCTCCCTAGTATAGCATAGCAGTAAAGGAGTTGCGCTGCTAAGACTTGCGGACGCGGCTTCGATTCCCGGCCCTGTCGACCGCAATTTTTGGGGGGCAAAAGTCATGAAACAACCGTAATAATAATAATAATAATAATAATAATAATAATAATAATAATAATAATAATAATAATAATAATAATAATAATAATAATAATAATAATAATTGCTGGGGTTTTACGCACCAAAGCCACGATATTATTATGAGTGACACTGTAGAGGAGGGCTTCGGAAATTTCGACCACCTGGGGTTCTTTAACGTACCCCTAAATCTAATGACATGGGCCTCTAGCATTTCACCTCCATCGAAATGCGACCGCATTTCGATGCGACCGCATTGTGGGTGCAAAACCCCAGAGCAAATAAACAGATACACAGGCAAGGCGAGCGAGCGAGCGAGCGCGCACGCACGCACGCACGCACGCACACAGGTGCGGCGTGACCACCCTTACTGCGCATGCGCGAACCCTCTCCACACACTTCCTCTCCCACTTCCCCTCTCCCCTTCGCCTCCCCCTCTCACGTCCCCCTCTCCCATCTCCTCCCCCTTCCCCTTCCCCCCTTCCCCTCCCCCCTTCCCCTCTCCCACTTTCTCCCTCTCCACTTCCCCTCTGAAACGCGGGCTCGACATGCCGAAACGCTGCTTCGCACCGCCTCATGGTACCCTTTAGAGGAGATGGTGTGATTTTTTACTAAAAGTGAGGCCTCAGCTATAGCAAAGCGCTATGCGCTCACGGAAAGGAACAGAAGCTGGTTTTCACTATCAGACAACTGTGCATTTTTTTGCATGATAGACCCAGAACCATAGGTCGGCAAAAAAATTGGAGCTCACTCGAGAAATATATCTTGCTCTGAGGGCTCACTCGGACTCAGACTCACAACCTTTTTCTCAACTGGATTCACTAGGACTCAACAACACATTGCTCAGGCGGACTCACTCAGACTCAGACTCATGGTTTGACCTGAGTCTGAGTGAGCCTGAGTGAGTCGACTCATGAGTCCGTTAGCGTAAAATGTGCTGTCTCGATCATGGTGCCAGTGCTTTTTAACGCCAATATCTCACATAATCGGTGCCCTACGATACGCCTTTTGATATTGTACCTTAAAATACGCGTCATCAGTGGGTTCAATCCAGTAAGGACATTTTTATCAAATACACGACTCACATGAGATATTTTATCAAGAACTTCCCGTGAAAGAGTTTGCGGGGGCAGCTCATGGAATCCCCCCCCCCCCCCGAACTCACGCGTCTAATCAATAAATATTGAGGTGGCGCATGAACGCTCGTGCATTGACATATGTGTGAATAGACTTGAGTGTAAAAATAAGCCGATATAAGATTGATAGTAATGCTGAAGATGATTAGATAGGACAATAGGTCAGCAATAGAAGGTGGAGCTCACTGAGACTCACTCAATAAAGATATTTTGGGCTTAGGACTCACTCGGACTCAGGCTCACGAATATTTTCCTCAACCGGACTCACTCGGACTCAGACTCACTAACATTTTCCTCAGCCGGACTCACTCGGACTCAAACTGGCCAAAATATTACTCGCCCAGAATCACTCAGACTCTGACTCACGGCCCGATCTGAGTCTGAGTGAGTCGACTCATGAGTGAGTTTGCCGACCTATACCCAGAACTCAGATGAAGGCTACGTCAATGGCTACCAAGGCACCTGGAAACACTGTATCACCGACTTCGATTAAACGTTGCCTACACAATTAGTGTGCTTTACCTCGACGGCTAGATTACAAAGCCATGTTGTCACAACTGCGGCGCTCCAGAGTCCCCAGAGCACATATTGCTCGAGTGCCCGGCATATAAAGACGAGCGACAACAATATCAAGATAAACTACAAAAGCCCGACCAAGGCCCCGTTAACATTAACACGGATGCTGAGTCTCTGGTCCTGCCCATCGAAGCAGCGAAAAGCTCTGAACTTGTTCGCATACACCGAATATATCTGTTTTCCCAGCAAACTTTGATCCGTCAATCAAGAAAGTGTGCGTTTTGCCCATAAGTGTTCCTTCGTTTTTTTTTTCATATTTTAAATTAACTGTCAAGACTCTGTACATTCGTCGCCTAGGACAGCTTTTGCAAGATCTGCATTTTATTTTATTTTTTACTTATCTTTCTGCCCACGTTTTCCTAGGGCTATTTTTTCCCCTCCTCTCCTCTCCCTGTAGAATAGCGAGCAGGTGAATGTACGCTGGCGAATCATGATGCTTTACGATAAAGAGCTTTCTCTCTCCCTTCAGGACACAGGATAACACTTGTCAGTACTAGGGTCACTCACAGAGGTTTTTTTTTTTTTTCGTAAGAACTGCAGTATACATCTGTATTCCTCTGCCACAACGGCTTATGAAGCCGTGACGTAATAATAACGTACCCGCGCCACATTTGGGGCCCGTAAGCCAATAATTCGACGAAACTGCAGCGTCCTGAAATAACGCTGGGAAACTCCAAGACACTTGGTGCCGTGCTTTTTTGTGTTTATTTTATTTGTGTCTAACAGCTCAAGCTATTCGAAAACACTCGGAGTATGATTTGGAAGCGTCGTGAATAATGACGCCGTTGCAGCTCGATGATGTTCGCACATCTACAGTGTTCACACATCCAGAAGCCAACTGCGTCAACGAGATCCAAATTAAATCGTCAATGCTATACTCGAAGCCACAACCAACACAATATGGCTGCGGGAGTCTCATCGGTTTGCACATACGATCAGACTGGCTTGGTGCAACCACTTGGACAGCTCCTCCATATGTGGCATATATATATATATATATATATATATATATATATATATATATATATATATATATATATATATATATATATATGCTGTCCGAGAAGAGCGGAAGAGGTCGTCCTCTTCCGCTCTTCTCGGACAGCACGCTCCTCGCGCTCAGAGTCGGCACCCCGCCTTGACTGTCGCAGTCGTTTATCGTCGCCGAGTGCCCGCTAATAAACGTCTTTATAATATATATATATAATATATATATATATATATATATATATATATATATATATATATATATAATATATATATATATATATATATATATATAATATTGTCCCAGGTGTGGAAATGCCACTCCTGCATTGGCGCTGAAATGACGCCTAATGGAGGAAGACTACAACGTCGTTTTTATGGGGCAGAAGCATGAGCTGCCCTGTGGGCCTGCAATCCTGTACACTCTGTGCAGCGTTAGCTGGACCAGTGATGACTCACGACTGCCCAATAAATACTCCCCGTAACAATATATGCAAGCGAAGCAGTCACAGGGTAGGCAGCTTCTTCGGGAAATAGTGGCCAGTGTGATCCACCAGACCACTTCCCATATGCTTCAAGTTCTATATTGAAGACGCGGTTACCGCTTCTTTAGCAAATATATACGTTCACAAATAAAACCTACTATAGGTCCAGTTAACCAAATTGCTAGCGCCCTTTTATCGGAGAAATTAACGAAGTCAAGGTATTTCGAGTTCATTCACTATATATGATTCCGAAGGTGATATCTAACAATGTACTTAAAATGCACAATATCCACGCGTTCAGGCGTTAACTTGCCATAGCAGGTATAGTGAACCTTCCCATACACTGTACAGTGTTGGCGGTAACGCGTTACAAGTAACGGCGTTACCGGTAACGCGTTACTTTTCTCGGTAACTTAGTAACGTACTCGTTACTATTTCGGAACTGTAACGGGTAACATACTTTCGTTACCATTTTTCTGTAACGTGAGGTGTCACGTTACTCGTTACTTTTCATTCCAATTATCCTCGCAGTCTTACACAAAATTCATTCGTCTTGTAGGAGCGCCTTTCTCGGACCTCGCCCCGACGTTATTTTGTTGCGGCTGCGCACTGCTGTCAGTCCGCCAAGCGTTGACAAAGCGACCCCGCACGAGGTCCTCTTTTGCGCGGGGGAAATTTCAATGGGGAGCAAATTCCCGAAATTTATTAAGTGGATCTGCTGTAGTTTCAGCTACCTTGCTATCGAGGTTCAAGTTGTCATTGATTGTCGATGAAGCGAAGCGTAATGCGGTCCTCGTAACCATCAAAAGCAAACTGTCGAGATCTGCTCGGCTTGCGGACATCAAGACTCGGTGAGAGCTCCAGCACAAAGGAGGGCGACTTCTTCGGAAATGCCTTCTGAACGTAATCGCCACCTGAAGATGAGCGACTGTCCCGGTACCTTTGACGCCCTATGTCATCGCCATGAGCGGGCTCAAGGAAAACTTTCCGCGCGTTCACCAGCCTTAAAGTGAATACAGGAGTAGCATATAGTGCGTCCGTCGAGCTCCTGCTTAGCGTAGGTGCGGACGTATTCGCTAATCAGCGAGCCAAGCTGTTTGATTAAAACTTTGAAACGGCGCTGTTGCTTATGTTCAGCGGTTTGTAGTTACATTAGGAAACTGTTCCTGCAATACTCTAGCACTGTTTATAAACTTCGTATTCAAAATTAATTTTGCTTCTTGCTATTTGCAACTGCGGCTACGTTTCTGGTTATTGAAATCCTGAGCAAGCGAGGCGGACCTTGAACACCTTCAATACGCAGTCGCAATATTTGAGGCAATTATACAATTCATATTTGAAAAATAAAAACTTGCTTATGTGCGTAAATAATTTCCCCCAGATTTATGCCATTTAAGCTTTCCTTTATTGCTACAAAATCTGCGCATTTATTTTGGTAGTAGAAGCACGCCGTCATAATTACTGCAGGCTTGTTCAGTGGTGTTATCATTGCGAAGAGCGTTGATGATGAAATCGATCACCTTGTGTTTAATGACCCATTCCGAAAAATAGCTTCCCCATGTGCCACATAGTTAGAAGCCATCACAAATAACTATACAGGTAACTTTAGGCCGCTATAGCACTGCGAATATACGGGACATTTGTGCAAATTGTTCTCGTTTAATCAGTATTTCGGGTGAAATTACTGCTTGGGCGACAACTTTAGTGTTACCTGTGAATAGGAGTTTTACAAAGTTGGTTATTTAGGTGATGGTTATTTAGGTGAAGACGCACTGATTAATATTTCTGACTATGGTGTAACGGCAGAAGTAACTTTCGTTGCTTTTTTTTTGGTAACGGTAACGGTAACGCGTTAACTTTTTTTATGGGTAACGCAGGGCGGTAACGCGCTCCTTTTTCGTAACGAGTAACGCATTTAGCTACTTTTTTTTCGGTAACGCATACAACACTGTACTAGCACATATAATCGCGAAGTGTTCTCACCAGCTCCTTTCCCGCCTTCGAGCAGTTTTCGCGACAGCGCTGATCCGACCAATATCAGATCACAGTTTCAACTATGTCACGCAACCATATTCGTAAAGCGTGAGGAGGGACTTAAGACTATCTCCCCCTGACTCATTCCATGAGGAACAGAAAAGCTAGTCCAGATAGCAAGCAGAGTACGTGAGGCTCCAATGGACATTCCCGTAGACAAAGTCGGTGAGTTTTGCTCGTTACTTGCCTTTTCTGGGGGCAGCATGACAGCCCGTAAGTAAGCGAAGTCTTTACTGATTCGTAAAAAGAGCAACTAAAGAAAAAATGAAGCAAATGCATCCGTACATATATATCGCTATTATTTTTTATTTTGTTTCAGCGATCACTCATGCATTGCATATTTCTGTTTGTTTTACTGTGTGCAGTACGTCGCAGCGAGCGTCGGCGACGGTGATGTCTTTATGAGCATGCTTGTGGTAACACAACTAATAGCAGTCTTCGAACATGTTTTTTTGTGTGTGTTTGCTACAGTTTGCGAGGGGTAAAAAAAACCTAAAACGTTGATTGCGACTGCTGCATATGCCAAACATCACTGCAGAACACGAGCAAAGAAACAAACAAATGAAAGCGCGCATCCACGGAGTTCCGCAGAAACAAAGAGCAACAGCTCTTGATAACGAGCTGCCGAAAGCCGGCAGTCATGTGTTCAAAGACCCATGACATGAGCTCGGGCGCCTCGCGTCAGCACACAGGCCCTTGGCGACCGTGTACGCGCTGACGTCCCAGCGTGTATCCCCCACCCCCTTCCCATTTCCTCTTCCATAGCACTTTGCCATGAGCCTCATCAGTGAGTGAAGAGGGAGCGGGAGAGATCGGGCCGACCGAGCGCAGATGTCTCGCCTCTTCGGAGCTTCTCCTCACCTCTAATAACAGCCCGCACAAAACGTGATTAGTCAGTGCGGTGTGTCAAGATGCCCCCATTTTTCACTGCGTTTTTTGTTTGCTTCATCCGCTCTCCATAAAGCGTGGTACGTGCGCTCGATGCACTTCGGCAGCACCAAATGACCTCATGCTCGCTCGCGGGAACGAGGGACGGAGAGGGAATCGTTTGACAGCCATAAAGTCCATATGTTATAGCTTTCGCCCCGTTCGCATTACAAGTCGTTGTGTAATCTCTCGAGTTGCGGCGCGTTTCGTTGTTGTTTTCGTTGCGAACCTCGCAAGCAGCACGCGCCCGTTGTCTGTCCGCAGCGAGTGTGACAGCTCAATTGCGCGCCAGCGGGCCGAACAACTGGCGGCGGCCGCATGGCGGGTCATTGCGGAGTTTGCGTAATGACCCTGTTAGTCCGGTCCGTTCCGGGTGGAGGTATGGGAAGAAACAAAGGTGCGCGTTCACCCGCCTCTCTTGTCTTGATTCGGCCGCGCCTTCGCCCAGCTCCGTTCGCCGCTCACCCTCTTTTAATCGCCAAACAAACGCGAAAACCAACTACCAATTACACGGCGCGTGGGGTGCAGTGCTCCGTGCACAGCGCGCGTACCCAGTGCTTGCGCGTACTCCTATTCCTACGCGCCTGTATATATAGATAAGCGGCGGCGTATACTCCACCTCGGCAATTTTGTGCGCCGTGGCCGAAAGCGAACGCGTGAAGAGGTGCTCTTTGCTTGTACGTACAAGCATGATAATGACGTCTCGCATCATAGGACTGCATCCAGTGCGCGTAAAAGCGGATGCGTTTAAGATAACGACCATTGTCTCTGGGGGGCTCTTTGGCGCTAAGCGAGAGTGGTCGACTCTAATCAAGGATGGCTGGTTAAACGGTGGCCACGCTAAATAGTGTTGCGCATTCAGAGACGCATTAGAGCTTCAGGCTCTGCTCTCTTCCTGTTGGAACCGATCGTGAACTGAAGGGTTAGCACGCAGAAAACGGCCGTCTTATACAGTTCGGCCCTCGCTGCCAATATACCGCTTTCTTACATTAACATAAGCCGACTTACGTTGCTTTCGCGTTTCAATTTACACCTCCGCTTGTATGCAGTACTCTCTAATGCAATCACCTTGGGGTGACTGCAGTACTCTCTAACGTTACGCGTGCATACGACCATGGCGTTTGGCCGGGTGCGTTGCTGCTTCAAAGGCGACAGGTCAGCGGCGATGGTGGTGGCTGTGCGATGAAGTACCCGTTGCTTGCGGCAGCTGAAGCAATAACCGCTGCGCCTGGTTATCGCTGTCGTGAACTGCCGCGGGAGAAGCGTCTAGTTTGTACGCGGTAGGTTAGCGAGCGCTGCAATCACGGCGCGCAAGTGGGCATGTCGCATAGTATATTTTTGTATTTCGCGGGCATTTGTAGGAAGCAAAAAAAAAAAAAAAACACTGATACTTAATGGATATGACGATAGAAACTGCCTAATCGGGCGTTTTGCGAACCGATCTACAAATTTCTCATTAGAATTAATTGCCCAGCTTCATTGCTTTAAAATTGGTTAATTAACATTACCTAATTAAGGAGTTAAGCAGAAAACAAGAAAAACAGTTTTAATTACTCCATCCAATAGTCAGCAACGTGCATTTGGTCGCGTCGTTATAGAGTACGACGGCATATTTTTAAACCCTGACTAGAGTTAGCTGGCGCACCCCGTATATCGCGCTTCAAGTGATGCGTAGTTACTGCCGCCGCCACGGGGTGCCGCCCCGAGCCGGCGGCGCGTAAAGTCCCTTAATATACAGAAAGTAGCGACACTCTCCTCAATATCCTCTCCAAAGTGTCCAACCCCCCTCTCCCAAGTGTCCAAACCTTATCTATATCCTCTCCCAAACGGCCACCGTGCGGACGCCGGCCCTATAACCCGGCTCGCGCCACTTTCCTATCAAGAATGCTATGTCACGCTGATAGCGCGCGCGTTTCCCGGGCGACGGCCCGTGAAGCGGGGAGTTGGAAGGCGGGAGAGGAGGGCGGCGTGGCGGCTCGGTTAAAAGAAAGACGGTACTTTCCCAAAAATATCCAGGGACTTTAGCGGCGCGCAGCGGCGCGCTCGTCATTATGACGGAAGTATGCGAACACGTTCAAAAGAAAAAAAAAAAGAAAAGAAAATGGTGAAGGTCATGACGAGCGATGGCGTCGCTTGTTTATCCCGTGTACTTCCTCCCCGTGTAGTTTCAGCGCGCTCTTTGGGACGAAAGAAGAGAACAAGCGCTCGGATCTCTGCGTCACAAATCCCTGCAACTCCACTGATACTTGACTTATTCGAAAAAAATTGCGGCAAACGACTGGTGAGGCAACGAACTCCGATGTTAGGGTCATTCGAGGGCTACTCGCAAAAAGTATTACGGGGTCACTTTAAGATGCGGGGAATATTGTCGGCATAAAGTGTGGTTGATTCCACTCAGATTCGGTGCATTAGCTTGCAAGTATGCAAAGCTTCGTTGCCGAGTCTCTCTCTGATAACGGTATGTTTATATAGCACATCCTGCTGACACGTTCTCATAGGCTTGATAATCAAATTTTCAAGACATTTTTTATAATCCAAACCCTAATATTTGACCAATGTGTAACGGCATATATAAATATGTCGTAACAAAAAGCAATGGAGACAAAACCTCTTCTCTAAGCCCGCTGTTATGTCGTTCTTCTTCTGTCCCTGCATTCGCCTAGCGACTATAGCTGAGCCCCAAGTGCCGCTTTTCATATTCTTTAAACTCGGTTACGCTGTGACTTGTATTCGGGAGTTGCCAAAATGTCTTTGGCGGGCGGCACCGGCTGTGTCATAGTCGTCGAAGTTCTCGGCCACGCTGTGGCTTCGCATGAAAATTTGTCATTGATGGCTCAGGAGGGCCTATTAGCTGTTTCGTGATGGTCGCAGGCCACCTGACTTTTGTCTATTGAATCCCAAATAAGACTGCCGGAGATCCTGCAGCCGCGGTTGGCCGCGCTATTTTCCTCTGGCAACAGTGAGTCTGCTGTGTGGTTAGGCGCATCTTCGCAAGGACTAATAAATCTTCGAATAGGTCTAGTCAATGATAACCTTCCAGGGCATCAGATCCAGGGGCTCCAGTTGCATTTGTGACCTCTTCCGCGGAAGCACTTCTCTTGCAGCTCTTCAGGAGTGTCAAATGAGCACGAGTCCTCTGAGCTGTTTGTGCCATTGTTGCTTGGACTGCTCCTGAAACTTTTCACGTAACCTTTATCGGCACTGTTTTTATTGTTGCTCTTGCAATAGTTCTCGTGTCGATGTAGCAGCTGCTGAAGCTTGTTGATCAGTTCAAGTGACATGAAAAGTGTTTTGGAAACGTTTCCTTCTCTGCCAGATCTAATCGTGCGGGCTTGGCGAAACGCCGCTTGCTGCTGAGTCGTCCATGTTCACCTTTCCAGGGCTCAACACTAGGCTCAACGGCACATGCTCTTAATTCAGCGGTCTCTTGCTACTGTGGCAGGCACACTTTTTAGAGCACGGGCAGGTCTTGGGTGTCTTCGGCAGCGCTTGTCGCCTGGGCTTCGTTTAGCGCGACGCCGCTCAGCGAGTAGCAAACGTCCGCACATACGGACTGCGGTGAAGTCCTCGGATATGGTTCAGGCGTGAGGTTGGCGGTATCTGCGGTAAGGTCCAGTACCTTGAGTGGAAGCCCGTCAAGTGTGGGAGGAGCTGTCACGTCCACATGCCCAAGCGATGGCGGACTTGGGTGCTCTTTCTCCAACCGCTGCTGGTTGGTGGTGGTCTCGGCATCTGTCGGCGATGTCCGGATACGGACGCAGAGTTCAGAAACCTGCAGTGGAGTACAGCAGATGTGGTCGGTTTCTCTGGCGGTGCAATCCCCGTCGCCCCCTGTCGAGAGGCTGCAGGGCGCATCTGCAGAGCCGAGGAAGTGGCCCTCTTTGTTATGTAATATCGCAAAACGACGTCGTTGTGTTAACTTTTCTACTACGTGTAAACGCTTTTCACTGTTGTCAGAAGCTTTTAACGGAGCAGGCACCTCTGTCAGGCCTCGACGTCTTTTGCTCTTGCTACCGTTTGTGTAAAGATACAGAATAAATAAATCTTCTTTCTTTACTTCTTTCTTTCTCGCTTTCTTACAAGCCCCGTTCGTGGCAGAGAGCCCGTCAAACTTGCCGCACTCTTGGGAATGCCTGGTGGAGTGCGCTATGAGGGCTGCAGTCCATTCAGTCCTGGAATGCAGCCTCATATCCTCGTACTTGTACTATACGTTGGCGCCGCCTTCATAACGGTTGATGTGTCAGCGCTCTGTCCTGTACTTCCTCTCTTCGACCTTTGTTTATGCTATTCGAAATTCCACTTTTTAACCGATGTAATGTGCCTTCATGATTTTCAGGGCTCTTTTTAAAAGTAAGGCATGCCGTCTAAATTTGATTTCGTCGTAAGGTGTTCAAGTAAACAGTAATGAATTTGTTAGTATACAACTCAGTAATAGAATTGTTTTTTTTTTTTTTGCCATGTTGGAAGGGGATGTTGGTATTTACAGATAATGCCGACGCAACTGCGAGACGTTTGCACGGACATTCCACACATCGACGCATCGATACAATCATCGATAAAGTGGCATAACATTTGCGTTGTGCAGGCAAATCTAGGTTTTTTTGCGGAATCATACATATCGAAATTTGTGCAAAATAGCATGGTCAATAATTGGACAACGAGTAGCCAAGGAACTTTAAACAGGGATTGTGTTATTTTGAGGTCTTCTTCTTTCAATGTGTATTTAACCCTGAGTTATTTGATGTACAGTGCTGATGACAGGTTCTCCAATCACATAGTTGCCTATACTGTTATAAAGGACACGCAGCACGAGCGCCGGTGCGCTCATGATGGTTATTTTGTCTACCATCGTCGTTGTCTCGTTTGTAGCGTCAAATTTTCCACATGAATAAAAGAAGGTCGGAACGTTTTACGTGTCAAAACCACGATATGATCATCAGGCACGCCGCATAGCAGTAAACCCCGGATTAATTTTCACCACCTTGGGATGTTTAACGTGCACTTAAACGTAAGTACACGGGCTTTCTTTACATTTCGCCGCCGACGAAATGCGTTCGTCGGGGTCAGCGACCTAACCCGCTCCTCGAGCTTACAGCAGTGCAAGACACCAATAGATAGTATCATTCTTATAGCAGACCTATTAGGAGGGCTGTCAGAAAGTGCTCATTCAGCATATTGGCGAGCGATGCGCCTGAAAAATGTTTACCTTCAATTACTGTATGCTCCTAGATGGTTAGTTTTCTCTGAGATAACGTAGTTTACGCATTTTCCAAAGCGTCTTTTCCATAGTTGGAGTTACCTGTAATTTTGTTCCCGTCATAAGCAGCGAGAGCGTGCTTCAGCAAAGTTTGTTCCGGACTTGTTCGCGTTTCTGTAACTTTTATTTACTTACTTTTTTTAAAACTTATCCTTGGTAGATGCCGATGACCGCACACAGTGTGACGTGTCATTCCCTGTAAAGGCAGAAGACGGTTTTTATGAGCTGACGAACCGACCGAATTGCACCCCTTCTGCTGAGCCGTGCACGTGCGTCCAGGAGCGGCCGCATTTCTGTGGGGGTGGAATGCGAAAACTTACGTGTTCTCGCATTTAGATGCACTCTAAGTACCCGCAAGTGGTCAAAAAAAAAAATTTTTTTTTTACATAAGCTCGACTTACGGCGTGCCTCATGACTCGCCACACATATAGTTTAAGGACGTTCAATTCCACAAGCTCACTTCAAGCATTTGGATGCGACGCCTGGACCGCGTTATTAGTCTGCGCAGCTTACAGACAAAGAGTGAAGAAACGAAAAACTGGAGCATCCGGTAGTCCGCGTTTTGTTCGATCTTCTGTGCATAACGGCAGAGTACAAAGGCTCTACCTAAATCAGCGGTCTTCCATTTCCTCGCTCGCTTGTTCCCGTGTCACCTGCGGTCGCGCGTGTGTGCGTTAGCGAGTGAGCTCCTATAAGCGCTGAGCGGGTTACGTCGAAAGGCGGCCGCCAAGAGAAAAAATTGGCCGCGTATCTGCGTGCTTCGCTGCAAATGTCGTGTAAAGACGATAGAAGAGGCGCTGTGTGAGATATGGACGCCATCTGGCAATACGTCGGGAAACATGAGTGCTGTGTTGCGTGCTGGTAGTCCCGGCGCAGCAGCAGGCGAAGACCGGCGGTGACCAACGCGACCGGCGGGGACGCCAGCCAGCCCAAAAACGCGGTTTGGCGCGAAGCGCTGAAGCAGAGAAACGTCCGCACTCAACGAGTACTCTCCACACACTCTTTTATTTACACGTCGCCTGGGTAAAACAGGAACGCCAGAGCGGCGCCCACAACCGGCAGCCTCAAGGCCGCCCTCAACGCTGCTTTTTCATTTTTTAAATATTTTTTTTCACCTTCTTGGCCTTCTCAAAACTAAAGTTTTTCAACACGAACCCATGGCATTCGTACAGTGCAATACAGAACCGAAACCGAAACACAACAATGAGCTCGTGCGAAGGGCACGGAGGAAGGCAAATTTCAGCGCAGTCGCATTTTCAGCTTTGTTGAAACAGCGCTCACTAGACGACGACGAAGTAAAAGAAGGCACACGACAGGCAGCGCCTGTCCTGTGCCTTCTTTTACTTCGTCGTCGTCTAGTGAGTGCTGTTTCAACAAAGATGAACGCATACCAACTCGCTCAAGCTTCCATTCTTATGCATTTTCAGCGCAGCTTAAGAAACTAGGGTCCTTAAAATTACGTATGTATGCATTTTCTATTAAAGGAACACGCCACCTAATACTTACCTAGTGATGTTGCACCTCAGATATGCATGATATTTACTTTTTGATCGACAACGTTCACAAGTATGAACAGCCGTACCAGTTCAAGACGGCTGGCCCTTGGGCAAGTGGTTCAACTTTGGCCGAGTGCCTGAATCGAGGGACGTGCCGACAAACAGAAAGACAGACAGACAGAAAGACAGACCAAAATTTCTGCGTTTAAGTTCCCCAAGAAAGACTATCGTCTTTAAAAGCCCAGTAGCGCCATCGCTCTCGCCCCTTGACCCGCGTTCGTGGAGGTGCGGTAGCGCGCGGACACTCTCTCGCGCGCGCCCATGCACGTATGCATGACGTATACGCTTTTTTTTTTTCATTTTCCTTATGACTTCCTATACGTTCGGACAAGAGGAGAAGCAGCAACATAGCAGAAGCAAGACGCGTGAGGTGTTTCCGCGGTGCAAACCAGGAGCGACGTCGTGGGTCGGACCTTCGTGCGTGCCGCGGGCGAGAGAGCGCCCCGCAGCCTCCTGACAGCCGAACGCGCCTAAGTACACGGTGGCGCGCAATGACAGAGCGTGCCGCCGCCTCGCAGACGCAGCAGCGGTTGGCCCAGCTCCCACTTCAGTCCCCAACACTTCGCTCCTGTTCTCTATACGACAAACACTGCGGTCGTATCGAACGCATACCCGCGTATACACTCTATTCGCCGCCGTACACGAAATTCCGTGCAGCGCACGGACGAGATCAGCGGGACTGTAACGCGGACGGGCTGTACGATACACTCCTGAAAGCCGCACTTAAACGTTGGGCATGCCGTTCGCCAATTGACGTCGATAAAGAAAGCCCCGCAAGGTGCTAGAATGACCGTGTAAATGCGTATATGTGTGAGAATGATGTGTTGCTATCGGTGAAGTTAGTGATTAAATCTGGCAGCTAAGAAAACGTCTGAGAAGGCTTTGTGCACTGGAGACCCCCTGTTTTAAAACTCATGATTGGCCGTGCCACAAAGGCGTGTAAGTTGCACTTAACGCAACAGATTTGCTCCGTTTGTTGAATACTGCGTTCCTGCCGTTGGCCCGGTATGTGCATGCAGCAATATTCGAATTTCCTTAAGTACAGCGCTTGTGAGAAAAAATGTGCTGATAATTTGACGAGTAATGAATAACTTCTCGAGTGATATTATTTCATTTTATTTATTTTTTCGCACGTTCCACGAGCACGGATACGTTTATAAGTAGTACTACTTTCGGGATAATAGCAGAAATAAAGCGATCGTTCAATTTCACACCACGAAACATGGATAATTAAGGCACGACATAAGGCTAGCGTGTAAGGCTGCAATATTCATTCTATCAAGTGCGTGCGACCATGCAAACTCAACTTTTCATGCCTGAGTTTTTTTTTTTTTTTGATCTCAGATTGGTGATTTATATAATGACTTCTTCTAAGAGAAAATAATGTTTTCTTTTTTTTTCTTTTGAGTTATTTACTCGTACAACTGGATCTATATAAGCGGAGACATATTTTCGGTGCCGGCACCTCACCTCTCCGTCTACTAAAATCACTCTCGGGGCAACACTGCGCGCAACTGTGTGTGTAATCTCGGCACACGGGAGACGGAAGGAGGCAGCAATGTCTGAGGCGCGAGGGAAGGGATTGCAGGTACGGAGGGCAGTTGGCGTTGTTAAAGGAGAGGAAAGCGCAGTAGCCCAGCAAACAGCAGGCCGCACCAAGTGGTCCGATCCGATCGCGCTGCCTCCCCCCCCCCCCCTTTATTCTGACCACCCCACTCAATACACGTCTACTGCCGCGGGCGGCGGAGGCGACGCGGTGGCAGGGACCACGCCAGTGCGGCGTCGCCAAATTGGACGTGGTCTCGGCGCTGAGTCACGATCGCCATTCACGAGACGAGATGGCTTCGCGAAACGGGAGCGGAGAAAGAAGAAAGCCGCCGCCGACACGCCGCGGCCGCGTAATATGCGTGGTGTGGCGCTGCTCTGTTCCCCGATAGCCTCGGCTCGAAGATAGGCCGCGTAGTACATAACGTGTGAGGACATTCCGTGCGGGCCCGGCTGACCGGCCCGGTTGGTCTCGCAGCGGCCTGTGTGCGTAAGAGCCTGGCGGCGGATTTATGCGAACCAAAAATGGCAGAAATACGCTCTACAATGGTGGCAGAAAAACTAGGTGATAAATTTAGGAAATTTGCGGGCGCAAGGTGGTGGTGTCAGCTGGCACGAGACGGGAGCGATTGGGGATCCCCGGGAGAGGTTATTCGTTCTGCGGTTGATACAATGATAATGATGACGATGACAACGATGAGGGCCACTAGGAATATTTGTATAGTAAAGGGACACTACAGAGAAAAATGACTTTGCTCATATTAGTAAATAACTCTTTTACTATTCCAAAACCACCGCGCTTGCCGCGAGATGATTGGTAAGCGAGAAAACGAGCAACAATAAAATGCGGGTGGCGACGCCACCTTGAGATTCCCGCAAGAAACGCGGTGACGTTAAAAAGAGTTTGACGGTGTCTACTAGGTCCTATGTTGTTCCTAATCAGTAAAAATGAAGTAGAGTGTCCTCTGAGGGGGCTATAGACTTAACATACCAAGTTTCAAGAAATTTCCTTGAGCCAATGTCGCCAAAATACGTGAAATACACTTTGAAATCCGTGACGTCGCGTGCTGAGATGTCGGCGCGAAATTTAAAAATGAGAATTGGACCTTGATTTTCTCCCATATTAATAAACCTATGATGGTGAAATTACCGACACTAGAGTCCTCATCGTAAAATTTATCTTTCTGAACCGCTTCATTGTTTCAATTTAGTGTCCCTTTAACGCACACACTCCGGGTTTTACATAACGGGCCCACGAAATTCGAGAGCGCGGCTTGTATACGCTCCTGATTACGCAAGTGGGGGACGTGCATTCTTCATTAGGTTAACTATCACATTGCTTGTTTCAAATTCCTCTTCATAGAAGTTAACTTTCACAGAATTCTACTCTTCAGGCCTCAAGTTCCAGGAAGCATGCTTTTTCGGTGCGCACCCACCAGTATCACCGGTTTTGAAAATATGAGAACACAAGAAGTTGAGCAACACGTGAAATTTCATAACATTTGACTCCTTATACACTCGAAGGTGACTAAGTAAAAGCGTAGCCCATTTTGATAACCTCAAATGTCACTTATCTTTTTTTTTTGTTCATCACTTTTGATAATTCAAAATTGGTCAACAAGTATAAAATAAGTGACAATCATATTGATAGCATTCGTAGAATTAAGGGGGAAAACATGGAATCAGGTAGGGGAAGACGTTCCGTCGGCCTGAATGGTGGCAGTGGAATATCTATGAAGGTGTGCCATTCAGAAATGTTCACCCTATATTGAGCCACAGCAGAATTATGTGCTAACCTGCATGGTACCACAGAACGGCATAGTAGTGAGTATTAAATGTAGCTGCAAGGACGAAATCGAAATTCCACATTCAACTAACGGGATGGAGTTTGAAGGGTTTCGCGAGATGCGCTTATGTGCTGAGAAGAAAAAGAGCGAGAGAATAATGAATAACAGTCGATCTGATAAGTGTTGCCGGATGCACTCGAATATGGCTTACGACTCTATACGTAAGCTAATCCCCTCCCCCTCTCCCCACTCCTCCCGGACAGCGCACTTAGCTGGTGCATGGTATTGGGTTTTCGTGTGTGCTTATTCACTATCCAGACCTATCCCGAAATAAATATACAGACACGCGCAGGATTTCTGACGTAAGGTCCTCGCATGGAGAGCAGAGCGACAATACATATTGCAAACGTGTAAAGCAAAAAATAAAATACAGACAGTCTACAACATTGTTGTAACAATAGCAGATTTTTTACTCAGATGTGACAAAAGTAACAAAGCAAAAATGAAACAAAATGCGTACGTAGGTTTAACAAAATCTGTAACAATACTTCGTAAGCATCACTGGTCGCTGGTCAAGTAAACTACGACAAAGTATCAGCACCAAAGCAATCATAAGTGGCAAAAGCATCCCGTGCACGTCTTGGTTACACAAATGCTGTGACGGTGCTACTAGAGATTCGATCCACAGCAATCGGGTCGACTAGTCTGAGGACTAGGACGAGCGAATTTTCTATTGCACTGACAAAAAAGTCAAACTGCCCGGATTTTCCTTGATACCACAAGCTACGACATGAACTATGCGCAGCAGAAAAAATTTACGGACCTTGTGGCACTTAGTTGGTCGAAAGTCTGGCCTGAGAGGGGGCGTGCCTGGACAGGGGAAGGTTAGGTAGGCCAAAGAAATTAGACCTATGATTGTTAGAATGCACTCTAAAAAGTATTTCTGTTTGGGCAATATATCGGAGCTTGCAAGACAAAGCAGGTGGATGACTTTGGTCGTGGTGCAGTCAAGATTGCCTTTTATCCTAAGGCTAAAATTGGACGCGGTGCCCTTAACAATTAGCGAAGTCCTCGTGTGGCCGCACAGTTTACAACCCGACTTATTACTCGGGTGACAACCTACATGAACAGGTGTTGTCTCAGATGGCCTTTGTATGTTTTTTAATTGTAGGCAAACAACCCGGGGTCTCCGGAAACAAGACTTTCAGGCGATTACTCTGCATTAGTATGTTATGGTGCTTTGGTGCTTTTGAAAGGATGACGTTAACGTTTGAAATTGATGCAGAATCCATTAAAACTAAATTATTGACATATACGTTGCTTAACTTATTGTTTGTTGACTCTGAGAAGTGCACTACGGTTAAGTGTGTCGACGCGTTTGTACACGTTATTCGCGATTTGGGCCGGATACGTTTGTATGGTTAAGGCATTGTGACGTGTGTCGCAGTTAGTAAAATCGGAGTGTTCGGAACGTAGCATCTTGAAGCGAATCGCTTGACTATAGGCTATGCTGGTCATACAGTGTTTGACATGGCTGCTGTCAAAATGAAGGCACCGGTGAATGTTCACTCTAGTATAGACATTCATCGCTTTTCTCTCCCGTCCCCCTTATAGCTCAGGCCGACTTCTTTCCACAAATAAATCTCTCTCCTTCTCTCCTTTGTTGCCGCATAGGGACACTGTGACGTCCAGAAAAGAGATGGTTGAGTTTGAGTGTGATGATTTCTGCGAGAATTAAAAAGGCCGGATGAAGAATGTTCAAGTATACAATAAAATCCAAATGTTCTGCGTCGCCGTGGCGCCTGATAATAAATAAATCATCGATAGAACGTTTGTAATGGCAGGGCGGCAGGGCTTTAGCTTATGTGTTGAAAGAAAATCAGTTTCTAATTGTCCCAGACTTAGATTGGTGTAGTTTGGCCAATTTTGGTGCCCATTGACGTGCCACTGACTTGTACAATGTGTTCTCCGTCGAATTCGAAATTGTTAATTTACAGGGCGAGTTTCAGTAAGCTCGCGAATGTGGAGCTGTCAGCAGATTTCTGAGATGGTGAGTCGTCATATAATAATCCATTAATGACCGAATGCCGCCGTCGTGAGTGTAAAGTGAGGCAACATCTAGTGCAACCAGTAACGCGCCGGCAGTGACATTCGTCGGTCGGATCGTCGTCGAGTCGCCTTTATAAAATGTGTAATCAGCCAGCTGCATCTGAGCATCTTCGACGTAGTCCATCGTGCACATTATTACTATCGCCCCCTCCTTTACCAGCAAGCTTTATAACGATGCCGGAGCAAATTTGCAATCTTTTAACCACATTTCGTTCATGGAGGGACAGTTTCCGTTGTAACGAAATGCATTTCCCATAAGCTTGCAGGATGTCACGCGTTGAACCGCAGAGATATACGAATCTTATCACGCCGTGTAGACGCAGTACTGTTCACAGGAAGACATGTTGTTACTGTACGACGAAATTCAGTAATGTGCATATCGTGACCGTCGTCGTACCAGACACGTCGACAACACTGGCGTGTAGCCAGTAGCTTACGGTCCAACGTAACGTCGGCACTCACGTTACAGCATAGAGAGAGAGAGAGAGAGATTTGTAGAAAGGCAAGGATATCGGCCCTAGCGATTGTTTGCTATGGCCTGCTACTCCACACCGGGGAAGGGGAACGGGCCAACATCACTTTTATCGAAACGAAGTGTAAAGCGTTCGTTGGCGTATTCCTGCGAGGACGAGCAACGCTAGAGTACAGCTTGCTAAGTCATAGGAATGGCTATGTAATGTTTATTACATTATTCTAAAGCAGGTAGCCCCTACAGTTGACGTTAGACAAGGACCACAAATGATGTGAGGCAGTCATTGATGTAATACATTTATTTACAATCTGTACCGCGTGGTCGCTGGCTGAGGGTGATTTAAGCACCTTTGTCAGCGTCTGTCTGCTGCATTAAAACTGCCAACTATACCAAACGGTATGTCTTTTTCTTGTTTAACCCCTGCAATGTGTCTTATACAATTCACAATGTCAATTCTCGCCGTTCATGGGTTGATATAGACTGCGAATCACGTTTGGCGCATGCCTGCATTCCACGGGCCATAGTATGCGACTATATGCCAGGCGTGATTTTCGACGCCAGTGTATAGTCAACGTGCCTAATAAGCCCAAGATATGCACACAACTACTCAACTTAGACAAATACGTCGATCCCCCTCGTAAGACTTGGTTCTGAGAGCGGCATAAGCAGCTAATTGCTGACTGCATCGCATAAAATTTATTCCGACGTTGCGTGGGATCAGTCGGAATTCATTTTTTCGCGGTTTCTGCAGTTTCGAAGTTGTTTCTAGTAGTATACAGGAAGTGAGTTTGGAAGTTCGGGTAAATAACTCTATAAACTCTTCAATTCAGAAATCACGTATATTGCTAGTGAAAATAGGCATTGGGTGACATAATGACGTCACGTCAGCTTATAGATGCGCAAAGCGCCGACGACGCCATCTGCCGCCATGGCTCGGAAGCGCTCGCGGGGCCCGGCGCGCGAGCAGTGTTCCCGCGAGCGTCTATACTCGAGTGCACGGATGGATGTGTTTTTCATCGTGATTTAACGATTCTGGCGGGCCTCAGCGATGTCGAAAAATACCTGCTGCGTTGTCGGCTGCTCAAACACACACAAAAAATCGCCAGGAACGCACATCTACAGGTTTCCGGTGCTATTTCATGAGCGAAAGCGACGGCGGCGGTGGATTGCGGCTGTACGACGTAGAAGCTAAGCAATCGCGCTTTGTTTACGGCAGTGTTAGAACAATTACTGTGTTTTTATTTCTTCTTTTTTGTCGCTACGTTTTCAGCGAACGCTACTACGTTTACACTTGGTCGCCTCGCCTGCATTGTAGACACTACAATTCACATGAGGTTGTTATTACTGATAAGACGCGATACCTTGGCTCACTTCAAAAACGAATGGCGCGAAGCGCAATGCGAGAGAATGTAGGGCAGGTGACGGCTCCTTTAAAAGCGCCGTGGAATCACACGTGTGCTGTACGAAATCGGCTGCATTCTACCTATTGATGGCACTGGAATGCGATCATCGGTGCAGAATGTTCGCTGTGCACTTCTGCACCGATGATGACAAGCTTATCGTTTATTTTTTCACAAGTTTATCGTGCTGGTTTCAAAGTTTTACCAACGCTGACCCTTCACGTGGCCGACCCTGTGAAATCTATACGCCGGTGCGACAGCGCTCCCTCAAAATCTACTATATCAGCACATGGCACGTAAACGAAGCTACTGTGTCGAGAAAAAACATTGGTTCACGCGTCAACGCATGCAGGCGTTAGTGATCGGGACGTTATAAAGAAAGCGGTGTACTTACGATGAGCTCCACTTCGTAGAAGAAGCTTGTTGTCGATTGTCTGTGACAAACACTTGTCGCGTATGGGGACATTGTCGTCCCACACAGCTGTGACATCGGACACATGTCCACTATTATAAAGTGCGGCTCCTTTGCGCACACTGTTGCCGCAAAAGTAATTATCTGGGACGCGCACAACCGGCGAATCGCACGCGCGCAAATGAGGCGTCTGCTACGCGACCCGCGAGCGGTTCCAACGGCCGCCGCTACGCGGCTTTCAGTGGCGCCCCTATAGGCGCTGCGCATCGCGGATAGCACCACGTTTAGAAAGTATATCCATCCCCCAAGATGCACTGTCACTTGCACTAGCTACAAGATTTTCGGTAAAGGGTCGTATGGTCTTATCATGGCTTCATCCGGTTGGCCATCATCATATGTAACGCGAGAAAAGCGCACGCCTATTGGAGTACAGTTCAACTAAACTGCTGCTGTGTGGTTGTGCTGTCCAGACTTGGTGGCACAATCTGTTGCCTTACTTCAAACACTTGCAATCTCAGTTCTCCGCCGCTAAGTCAAGCGGAAATGACAAACAAAATCACGCTTTGCGTAGCGGCTCAGCGGCTGCGGCCTTCGGCTGTAAGCATGCGAGATGGCGGGCACGGTTATCAACCAAGTAAGGATGGTGGCGTAATAAAAAAAGAAGTTTGGATACCATGCTCTTAGTGCACGTGAGGTAATTTGATGCGGTCAAGCCTAATGTGGAGCATCCTGCAATGGCGTCTCTCACTGCTCGCGTGGTGCTTTCAAACGTCAAACTTTGTTATTGCGATCCAAGAGCTACTGCAGCCCAGCGACTGTAGCAAGAAGGAAAACGCTAGCTTGGAATTGGTCGTTGCTGTGGGAATCTAAACGTAGGAGAAGCCGCGCGTTCAATTCCAATGCTAGAGCCGCTTACGAACTGTACTGTGTGAGCGCAGCGCGGCTTTCCAACTGGGGCGCCCTTAAGATAAAGTTGGGCTCACACGCATGGCGTCACAGCTTTACACATAAGTAGAACCGCCAAGCTGAGTTGTGTCCACTAGAGCACTGCACGGGCTCGGGCCTACCCGAAAACCCGGGCCCGGCCTGGCCCGTGGGCCGGGCCGGGCCGGGTAAAGTAGCTTTCACGGCGGGCCCGGGCCGGGCTGGGGCCTGAAGCTCCGGGCTTAGGGCCGGGCCCGGTTTTGAGGTGGCGGGCTCGGTTCGGGTCGGGCTTGGACTTTGCTCCGTTCCTAAAGGGTCACTAAAGTGAAACATTGAATCGATTTAGACCGATAGAGTGTGCTCTGAGAATCTAAACGTCATTAATTTTACCACCAATGAGTCTATTAATAAAGGAGAAAATCAAGGTCAAAGTTCCATTTTGCAATTTCGCGCTGAAATCTCCGCACGTGACGTCATGGATTTTAAACTGTATTCGTCGTATTTTGGTGACCTTGGCTCAAAGAAATTTCCAGAAACTTGGTATGTCAAGTCTGTTAAGGCCCCTCAGAGGTCAATCTACTTCATTTTTATCCACTATAAGATATGTATGCACAGCGTATGCGGCACAAGGCACATTAAAGAGAAAAACGATTTTTCTATTATCAGTGAATACTCTTTTAGATGCGAAGTATCTTAAGGCGGAGCTCAATCCGGTGGTGGTGGTGGTGGTGGTGGTGTGCGGCGTGACCACCCTTACTGCACATGCGCATACCCTCTCCACACACTTCCTCTCCACTCCCCCTCACCATTCACCATGTCCTCTACCCCTCTCCCCTTCCCCTCTCCACTCACCCTTTCCCCTTCCGCTCTCCGCTTTTCCTCTCCCCTCCCCCTCTACACTTCCCCTTTCCACTCTTCCTCTGAAACGCGGGCTAGACATGCCGAAATTCTCTCCTGCGCAACGCCGCGATGAGCTCGAGCGCATGCGCGTCCCCTCCCCTTCTCTCTCCTCTCCTACGCTGCCCCCCTCTCGCCCGCCTGTCGACCGCGTTCCCCGCTCGCCCTGTGAGAATTAACGGCCAGGCTAGATGAAAGATACGACGCGCGTAGCGTCCCTCTTCACGTTCCACGACGCGAGGTCGGTAGCATGCCCAACGAACGCCAACGGAACGCGATCGTGCAAGTGCTCCGGCTTCGCATCGCCTCGTGGTCCCCTTTAGCGGCAGATGGTGTAATTTTTTACCACTCCAAAAGCACCACGCTCGCCGCGACAAGACTCTCGGTAAGAGAGAAAACTCGCAGGAAAATGCAAGTAACGACGCCAACTTGAAATTCACGCACCAAACGCCGCGACGTCATAGATTCTGCCACCACCACCACCACCGGATTGAGCTCCTCCTTAAGATACTTCGCATCTAAAAGAGTATTCACTGATAATAGAAAAATCGTTTTTCTATTTAATGTGCCTTGTGCCGCATACGCTGTACATACATATAAGTCCCACATTTTATCTCGAAAAAACGCTTTTTCTATGTGGGGTAAGCTCTTTGGAGGAGTTTTATGAGGGATAAGTACTGAACTGCTTTTTCTTTTTGCATATGAGCTAATTGATTTATCTGAAACGGGCGAGCTAAATGTAAATAGACCAGCCGCTTATATGTAATATCTCGCTATTCCATGCTTTATTTGCTTTTGTTATTATTTTATATCCCGAATGTTACTCTGTAATCGCAGTAATAAATGTAGTATAATAAAATTATACCTATGAGATGTCATGACAAGAGCGATCACAGAGCTACAAAGCGGGGAAACGTTGTTGAAAGTTAGAACCCCCCCCCCCCCCCCCCAAAAAAAAACTAAAGTACTGCACGGAGTCTTGATACATGGAATGCCTATAAAGGCACATTCTTTTACAGCGAAAGCTGATGGCGTAGTTGTCCGCCGCCGCCGCCGCCGCCGCCGCCGCCGCCGCCGCCGCCGCCGGTGTCCGTAACCACTATCGCTCGCAATAAGAAAAAAAAACGAAATAAGAAAAAATTTCCAGGATGGAACAGGGTTCGAACCTGGGCCCTCTGCGTGGGAGCCCGGTGTTGTACCTCAGAGCCATGCCGGTGCTTGGAACTGCCTTGCAAAACGACGCTATACAGGCCTCATGTCCAGAAGGAACCACATTAACATATGTAATTTAGTGTGGTAGAAGAGTGAAATAACAACCACGCACCACACAACGCGAATTCTGTAACCAGGCGTCACACAATGCGAAGTGCGCAACGAGTGGGCTGTTGGATGCTTCCAACCCACTACAAGGGGCTCTGCAATAATTCTTCATCGTCATCAGGCACAACACCAACAAAGTGCGCATGATGCCTTACATGTTTTTAGCGGGTACCTCGGCTCTCCGTTGAATGACGAAAAATGGCATAGTGGCTGCTGCCCTACTTCACAGAAATTATGATTTATAGCGTAGTGGGTTCCTCGCAAGTGCACTTGCATTGGTTGCCAAGGAAGCCCATAAGCCCATCATCCATTTCCTCAGGGTCTCAATAAAGTTCTTCCCCCTTCTCTCTGTCTCTCTTTCTCAAGTCAATGTATGTTATATTGCATGGTGGGAGAGTTAAATAGTGACCGGGCGTCACACAATGCGAATTACGTAACTGGTGAGCCGTTTAAAGCTTCCAACCCAGTACAAAGGGCTGAGCCACAATTCTTCATCGTCATCAGTCGTAACGTAAACAAAGTGCACATAGTGCCTTACATATGTGTAGCTGGAACCTCGCTTCTGCGCACAATGACGAATGATGGCGTTGTAGGTGCTTCCCAATTTCTCAAATATTGTGATTTATGGCGTAGTGGGGACCTTGCTAGTGTACTTGTATTAGTAGCCCCAAGAGAGTTTACAACGGGCTCTAGAAATGCCGCTCTTCCAGCTTTCGCTGTGACTGTGCTGCGCTTTCCGCGCATGCCTGGCATTTTTTTTTTTCTGTGACTCTGTGACGGCTCCCAGTGGTCATGTGGCGCGAGATGGACATGCACAACCTGCTTTTTGTGGCCACATTGTTAATGTCTGAGCTTTCGTCTTGTTCCGCCATATCAGGGGTCTCAAACTCACCTCAGCTAACGGGCCGCATTCACGAAAATTTACTCCCGCAAGGGCTAGGGCCATGCCGAAGGTATAGGAGCGTGGGAGGGGGGAACAGGTTTTAAAACTACCGTCATTTCACCGCAGACCTTTCCCATATCTCATATACGGGATCATTTCTGAAGGGGATTTGGCGGCAGGAGTCCAACAACATATCCATAGGCGTATCTACCGGGGGGGGGGGGGGGGGCAAGGGGGGCGGAGCCCCCCCACTTTCGACAGTGGTTATTGTCGGCTGCAGACGGGGAAACTAACAAGTCAGACAAAGTTTTACTTGAACGCAGCAATAACGCAATTTTGTAATAAAATTTGTGCTACGATTCTGCTGTGACGACTGTCCTCCGTGTGTCATGACCACGCAATGTAGGCTACCTGCGGTGCGGGCTGCATATTCCACGCTTGTGCATCTTGCGCTCGAGCATTAAAGAGGAGGCTATCGCTCAGCAGGAGCTCTGTAACATTACAGTAATTTGTCATGATTTTATTTTGTCCTGCCTGCCTGAAATTTATATAATCCGCGTCGCAAATATGGGCGCGAACCAATAAACATTTTATAGCCCGATCAAACGCTCTCTTGTTTCAGAAAATTGAGTTCTTTGAAAACGACTAGCATCGCCACTGCTCCATGTTCAAGCTGCTGTGAGTTGAGTGTGCAGAAGTGTACAGTATTTTAGTTGTGCCTAGCCAGGACAGCTAAAATAGATTCCCGCTTTAGTCTCCAATTAGCCTGCTTCACTTGGCTTATCATATTGTCACGTGGTCGTGACGTCGACGAAGGCAGCAGTGAACACGTCCGAGATGAATCTCTTTATTTGGCCGAACTTGTGGCCGAGAAACTAAAAGTCAAACCACAGCAATACACTGATAGCGGCGGACAGAACGTCGACCGTCGATCAACTGACAAGCGATCAAGCGCGTCGGCTTTTATACAGGCGCTATCGAACTTTCCAGCAATATCGCTGGTGGCGGCGTTATCTCTAGACAAAGCTGGAACATTCGTGTGCGGGGAGCAATCTTAACAAACCGATCTACTACAATCGCGACGCTTCTAGAACACTACTTCGCGGACAGCGTCGAGCGTTGATAACCGTCCCTGCCGGTCAAACCCGAATACATCAAAACAAGACAAGAAGTGGGCGTGGCAATATGGTAGCCTGCAGCGATCGTGGCGGCTTGTAATAAGGCAGTGGACTCGAGCAAATTGAGCAGTCCAGCTTTCTAGTTTGCCCCGTTACTTGATCTACCTCACCATTGAGATGATCAGCGTCCACGGTTTTTTGGACTAAGAAGGCTGCCTGCCTGCAAAGGATTGTGTCTGTTCCTAATATTGTTCATTTCTCTCTCTACCTCTTTGTCAGGAACGATGAATTCACAAAGAGTTGTACACGCGCAAGAACAGCTCAGCATCGTTATACTACAACTGAAAGTATCTGTCATACACATATGAATCCATCTCGCCCGCTGGTATAAGCAGCCGCTGCCATTCAGAGAGAGACACTGTCTGGCTATTCCAAAAAAACATGGCTGATCCCTCTGTCATAGGAATCGGTATAACACGAAAGTAAAACGTGTCTTCACAGACGTTGTTGCATTGTTTCGCCCCGAGGGCGAAGGAATGAATGCTATAGCAACAAGTTGTAATGTCACGCGCAGAACGGCAAGCAGCTCGAAACTTGCAACGCGCTGCTCAAGCAGAAAGGACGCACGGAACGGACATACACAGGATGAGCGCGAACTAACAACTGTTACAGCTCGACAGTTAAAGCGCGCGGGTCAAATACAAAGGAGGACGCACGAAACGAACGCACAAGTATACACAGGATGAGCGCGAACTGTCACAGTTGTAACTTATCTGTTCGTGAGCTGCACGCTCCTTTCGCAAAAGCGGCCGCTGCGCGAGCGAAGTGACCTTTGTGCTCTCTCTAACTTCAACGCAAACCTGCGTTGAGAGAGCAAGACGTACAAGATAAGCGCGCTCGCACGAGCGACCACGCCCTGTAGAGGCGCACGCTCATCTCAGCGCGTGGGGCGACGACCTTTAAAGCGCGCCTTTCGCCTTTCGAGGCTTTTGCGCCATCTCGCTAGTGATAACGAAAAAATGCCAGGCCTGCGCGGAAAGCGCAGCACAGTCACAGCGAAAGCTGGAAGAGCGGCATTTCTAGAGCCCGTTGTAAACTCTCTTGGGGCTACTAATACAAGTACACTAGCAAGGTCCCCACTACGCCATAAATCACAACATTTGAGAAATTGGGAAGCACCTACAACGCCATCATTCGTCATTGTGCGCAGAAGCGAGGTTCCAGCTACACATATGTAAGGCACTATGTGCACTTTGTTTACGTGACGACTGATGACGATGAAGAATTGTGGCTCAGCCCTTTGTACTGGGTTGGAAGCTTTAAACGGCTCACCAGTTACGTAATTCGCATTGTGTGACGCCCGGTCACTATTTAACTCTCCCACCATGCAATATAACATACATTGACTTGAGAAAGAGAGACAGAGAGAAGGGGGAAGAACTTTATTGAGACCCTGAGGAAATGGATGATGGGCTTACGGGCTTCCTTGGCAACCAATGCAAGTGCACTTGCGAGGAACCCACTACGCTATAAATCATAATTTCTGTGAAGTAGGGCAGCAGCCACTATGTCATTTTTCGTCATTCAACGGAGAGCCGAGGTACCCGCTAAAAACATGTAAGGCATCATGCGCACTTTGTTGGTGTTGTGCCTGATGACGATGAAGAATTATTGCAGAGCCCCTTGTAGTGGGTTGGAAGCATCCAACAGCCCACTCGTTGCGCAATTCGCATTGTGTGACGCCTTGTTACAGAATTCGCGTTGTGTGGTGCGTGGTTGTTATTTCACTCTTCTACCACACTAAATTACATATGTTAATGTGGTTCCTTCTGGACATGAGGCCTGTATAGCGTCGTTTTGCAAGGCAGTTCCAAGCACCGGCATTGCGCTGAGGTACAACACCGGGCTCCCACGCAGAGGGCCCAGGTTCGAACCCCGTTCCATCCTGGAACTTATTTCGTTTTTTTTTTCTTATTTCGAGCGATAGTGGTTACGGACACCGGCGGCGGCGGCGGCGGCGGACAACTACGCCACCAAAAACGGCCGTTGAAATGATCTCATAACAGCTTTCGCTGTAAAACACGCTGATGTACCCCGATCTCTGAGTACGGCCACCGGCAAATGGTGTATATAAGTAGCACGTCGTTAGCATGGTGAAGAACGTGCCGTCTGTGGCGGAGTTGTGTCGCGCTGCTCGCTGGGGATCGAGGGGTCGTAAGTTCGACTCCCAGTGACGGAACTTTTTCTTCTAGTTTTTTCTTTGCCATATGTTAGTCTTTATATTTTATAACGTCATATCCGTGACGGAAATGCGTCAGTGGAGCCGTGGTGGACCCCGGCATAAAACACTTTCGTGTTTAAAAAATGAGTTATTGTTCAGCAAAGTAATATGCTGCTCATTGTGCACACTATTAATGAGCACTAACAGACAATAATGCCAAGGAAAGTACAGGGGATGTTATTAATGGTAAATGTAAGGTAAATGTGAAGAAAGAAAAGTGGACGAAAAGATAACTTGACGCGGGCAGGGGCCGAACCTGCGACCTTCGAATAACGCGTCCGAGAGCATCGGACGCGTTATTCGAAGGTCGCAGGTTGTTTATAACAAAGAAAAACGATCCCTTAAAATTAACACTTCTTTCCTTTATTGTGCACACTTCATTTTAACGCCACGAGTTTTCGCAGATTTGTGACGTCGCGTAATAATTGGAGGCGAATTTATGGCACAATGAAAATTTTTGACGAATAGCGAAGAACCAATGACAAACAATAAGCCATATTGAAAATAGTTCATTACTATTATTTTTTACGCAGTCATGCGTACGTGGTAATTACGCGGTGGATCACTTACGCGTCATTTGTTGCGTCGTTTTACGAGCAGGCGCTGTGAGCATAACCCAGAAAATTTCGACCAATCATTAACAGCTAACGACCTATACGGAAGGAAACAATGCGGGGTAGTTTAACATTATAATCGCCCACATTTTCAAACTGGAAAATTTGAGCTTACACAGTTTGCATAGGCTATTTACTTGGAGGAACCGGAGGGGAGGAGTAAAGGACCACTTCACCGCTTTTTCGTCCACCCCCCCCCCCCCCCCCCCAAGCTGGGAAAAGTAGGAGGGCAAGGAAGGACACCTAGTATATAAATTCGTAGTCATTTATAATCTTATAACTATACACAACCAGCTCAATGTGGTTTGCAATCGACTGAACTTGGTCTTCTTCTGAAGAAAGACTATATTAGAGGGCTCTAACAGTAAAGAAATTGGCAGTCGGCTTATCATGAAGACTTCTGCGAAGTACCTTGCTTTGTCAGCCACATGTTGTGTTTAAAAAGTTGCAGGACGCTTGAGATACGTTTACCTAGATTAGTGTATTTACAACAACGGTCACAAATTTGTTTCTTTTTTCCTCTCTTTCTCTTGCTGTGGCAAGGTATTACGATGGTGAAAACAGGCGCTACATATCGAGAAGGGTGCACGATTGGCTTTATGGTTACAGCATGCTATAAATTTCAATAGGCTATAGAGTGCAACAAAAACATAGTGAAGTGAGCGTTTTGTTCTCTGCCAAGCCAATCTAGAACGCATGCTCTGGCAGTGCTCCGTGTTACGTGACGGCGAAGTCATCGTGCACGCCGTCCAAATGGGAGGCTGTTATTACCAGCTCCGCGCTAGAACAGCCATATGGGCAATCCAACGGGCCTGCGACACAGCAGAGAGACTTGGTCTTTCTGTTCCGATGTCGGAGTGGCCCGCAACGTGCTAGAGCGCGTTCCGATGGACCATAATAAAGTTTATCCATCCATCAATCTATCCTTTGTTGTTATTCCGCTGCCTATCGAAACTGAACTCGGGCTGCAAATCACTTTCGTTGCTACAATGTCTGCTACAAAACGCTGTTCATAATTACCAGTGTATTCGCAGAAAAAATGGGTACGGTATACCACTACCTGACCAACAATCATTGCATCCAATATGTTGGGCGAGCGGCGCAAGCCAGTGGGGCCCTGGACTTGGGGCCCCAACCAACAGGCTCCTGAGTACCCCCTTTTCTACCCATTCCCTCAAAATAAAGTTTTGTTCTTCTTCTTCTTCTTCTTCTTCTTCTTCCGCTCAACTGTTTGCACCGTGAGCCCCTCTTTACAAGAAATTACCATATGTTAAAGTATAATTGTTAGCGAAACATACGACAACAAAGCGTAGATATTTGCCACTTATAACACCTTGCTGTCGATTCCATGTTCGGTCAACACCACCTAGATTACTGGGTCGGGCCTCAGTCGGGCCTGATCTGTGGTCGGGCCGGGCCGGGCCGGGTAGGCGAAATTTTTTCTCGGGTTCGGGCCGGGCCCGGGTCTCATTCTGAGTCACCGGGTCGGGTTCGGGCGGGTAAATTTGAACAAGTTCCGGGCCCGGGCCGAGAATTACGGCCCGTGCAGTGCTCTAGTGTCCACGAGGGGTCGCTGGCCTTTTGCAGATCGGATAGCGACCCTTCATGGACCCCTCGTGTTTGCAGGAAATTCACCAAAATAAAAAGAAGGTCACGCCTAGGATTCACTGGAGCCAAATAAAAGCGCTAGGTAGGAAGTATGTTACAATGCAACAACATATTGTAGATGATGGAGGAAATCAACTGGAAGGGTACGAAGCGCTAGGTTGCATCCGAAAGGTAACCGCGGTGAGTATAAAAGTATGAAGGAGAGCACAACCGAGGGAGAGATAATACTTGAGAATTTCAACTAAAAGAAGGCTGAAGGAAGAATTCCAAAGCGCACTGCCCTGGGAAATAGGAAATAGAAAACAGGCCCTTGTACGTGGCTTTTTGAGGGAGATTTTGAGGGAGGGAGATGGGATTCCCGTCAGCCTCACAAAGGACAATAAAACGCAGCGCGCGGCGCAAGAAAAAAGAAGAAGAAAAAAAAAAAACAAGGCGCATGCGGCGTTCGGCGCGCGTTCCGCAATAAACAAGGGGCGCGGCGCAAACAAACAGCTTCAAAACGTACATAGTCGTTTGCGTCCCCTTTCTAATGAGCTTCACTCATCGGTTGACGAACTGGCACGTAACACTAAAGAAGCACCGTTGAAAGCCAAAGAAAAATGCTTGCAAGACAGGCAAATACCGGACAGTTGGCGAAAAAGAAGAATGAACTGAATCTATAAAGGCAAAAAGGAGAGAAGGATAGCATTCGCTCGTTTAGACCGCTGACCATTACGTCGGTACTATAGATATTGGTGATGCAGGCAGTCAAATTAAACATTTAAACGTGGGCGCAATATAACAGTTTTTTTTTTTTGTGAACTTCATAATGCATTTCGAATAGGCAGGTGGTTAGACGATAACCTATTTGTTTTTACTCAGTGTATAGAAATGTCTAAAATAGAAAACAGGCCCTTGTACGTGGCTTTTCTAGACATCACTGGGGCGTATGACAAGGTTAATCAGGAAATTTTATGGGATATAAAGAAAGAAGTGGGCGTAGGCGACGATTGTACACAGCTTTTGAGAAAGATATACCGAGAAAATACAGTTTGCATATTCTAGAATGGGAAGGAATGAGTAGCAAAGAGAACATTGATATTAGCAAGGGGCCGAGGCAACGATGTCCTAGTCCCCGCTTTTATTCGTGCTGTACATGGTGAGTATGGAAAAAGCGCTAGAAGGCATACCTACATTGCTTTTGATCTGTCACACAAACAGGGCGGCGTGATGATTGAGCAGAAGCTTCTAGGTTTATTTTATGCTGACGATATTGTCTTATTTGCGGACAGCCGAGATGATATACAGCAGCTGTCGTAAATATGCGGAAGGGAAGGTGAAGCTCTTGGACTAGGATTTAGTGTAACGAGGTGTGGACGGATAGTATTCAATGATCCCGATGTTCAGGCGGTGTAAGTACAGGGTCAAGAAATACTGAGGGTAAGCGAATACAAGTACCTAGGAGTATGGGTAAATGCGGGTGATAGAAACATGGAGGTACAGGAAAAAGCCTCGGCAGCAAAGGGACAGAGGAATGCTGCCATAATGAAGCACAGAGCATTATGGGGATACAATAGGTACGAGGTGCTTCTAGGCCTGTGGAAAGGTCTAATGGTTCCGGAGCTTACATTTGGGAACTCAGTGGTGTGCATGAAGTCAGAGGTGCAATCAGGACTGGATGGGAATCAAAGGACTGTGGGACGCCTCGCGTTGGGCGCTCACGGGAAACGACTAATCAGGCTGTAAAGGGCGATATGGGATGGAAAAGTTTTGACGCGAGGGAAGCTCAGAGCAAAATCAGGTTCGAAAAGAGGCTAAGGAATATGAAGGAGAGTATATGGGCAGAGAAGGTGTTGCGGTGTCTGTATACGAAGAGCGTCGACTCACAGTGAATAAAAATAACTAGGAGACTCACCAGCAAGTATGCGGCTGGCAGTGTAAGCGATATGGCAACAAAGAGCGTTAAGCGAAAAGTCAAAGGCGGAGAGGATTTATTGGTTACAAGCGATGAAAAAAAAAAGAAAAAAAACTTGGAGGACGCTTGAGCGTCGCCTTCAAGAGTAGAAAGCAATAGCGTAATCGGGCCCCGTGCGCATCGCCTTCTCAGTTGCTAGCCTGGCTTCGGTTCTCGGTGCATGCCTCAACCGTGCCGTAAGGAAACGAACGACTGTGCGCGTAACATTGGCCGTTTCAAACTATCCTAGAATGCCTACTGCAAGTACAGTTTCGAAGTGCCCACTACGCCACAATTCTTCCTTTTTCGAATCAGCGAAGGGCCCACTACGCGTCCGTAATGCGACACGCGAGCCTACGCAGCTGCTCACTTTGTTGATGCTTCTGCCGCTGATGATGATTAAATACGTCTGAGCGCTTTGTAATTTGTGAACTTTTAGAACACCCACTCGTTGCGCAATTCACATGGTTTGACGCCTGGCGTGATTCTACGCTCTTGCCACGCAGTATTACATGCGTGAGTCTCCTTCCACTACATGACATTCATTTAGCGTTTTTTTTTTTTTTTCGAAGGAGTTTCAAGCAATAGCGGACTGTTTGGTAGAACACCTGCTTGCCACACAGACGGCCTGGGTTCGATTCTCACTCGAATTATGCACTTTATTTGCATCTTTCTCGATTTTTCGCTCACGTACAACCAACGACGCCGACAGCGAAACCATCACCGACGCCGACATCGGAATTTCTGCGAAACGAGCTCTTTAACGCTATCACGTTAAAACCGGCCCTGAGTAACTATCGAAAGCGCAAAAATGAAATAAGGAGGGAGGCATTTTATGATAATGCAAGGAGAAGCACTTTACTGTTTGAAGTGAGGTCGGGTTGCCTTAGAACGCGTAGTTATAAAGCGAGATTCAGTAAAGAAGAACGAAAATGTACATGCTGTGGGGAAGCTAGGGAAACGACTGAGCAGCATGCTGTGAATGAATGTTTAGATATCCACCCAGGTGTATACTTGGGCACGAGCCTACATAAAGCCTTGGGTTTTAGGGACAACAATAGAAAGATGAAAACGTCCGCGATATATTAATAATAATATCTGGGGTTTAACGTCCCAAAACCACGATATGATTATGAGAGACGCCGTAGTGGAGGGCTCCGGAAATTTTGACCACCTGGGGTTCTTTAACGTGCACCTAAATCTAAGCACACGGGCCTCAAACATTTTCGCCTCCACCGAAAATGCAGCCGCCGCGGCCGGGATTCGATCCCGCGACCTTCGGGTCAGCAGTCGAGTGCCATAACCACTAGACCACCGTGGCGGGGCGTCCGCGATAGAAATAAGTAAGAGACGGTAAGAGGATTGGTGGGAGAAAAGCTTGAGAAAGGACAAAAATAAATATTGGAAAAAAAGGACATTCTGCCGTAAAGGGCAGAGGGCTGGGCTGTGTATTTATGTTATTTTCTATAGTAAAATCTATTTAATCGAAGTAGAGAAGGCATTAGGCCAACTTACAAAAAAAGTGCTTTTTGTTCTTTTTCTTTTTTTGTGGAGCCTGGTGGTGCACATGTCAGCGCCCCGTTATAAAGGAGACGCTCATAGCATCCATCCATTCATGCTGAGTCAGGTAAAATGCGATTCCCAAGAAGGTGCCAAGAAGAGGACGTTTCTACCATAAAGGTATGTTTAACTAATGCGTTTGCTTCTTCTTTCTATTTTTTTTCTCCAGAGGTTGGTCGAACCGTAAAGACGGCTTCGTCGACAAACCACAAGTCACAGCTGCATTGTAAGAAAGACAAACCGGCGCCACCAAAACTCGCCGTGACCATACTCCATATACGTAGATAAAGGTAAGCTTATTTTGCAGTATAAGTGTCGTGGTAATGGGTGTCATATGAGTGCACGAGAGCGTTCTCCCGGTGTCCCTGAGACGTTAGTGACACTTGTTAGAATATTCAGTGCTTCCACGTTCTTCCTTCGTATCTGTCACCTGAGGCTGCCATCATCGTAGCCTTCGACGGAGGGTAGGACGTTCCCCTTTGCCAACCATCTTGCGCCGAAGGAAAACTGCCGGACCAGATTTCAATTAAGTGTATTCTCTCCCTCTCTTTCGCCAGTCGCTTCTTTCGCACTTGTGTTGTCACCAGCATGGGTTCGTAAAAAAAAAAAAAAACACGCTGATGTACCACCGATCTCCGAGTACCGCCACCGGCAAATGGTGTATATAAACAACTCGCCGTTAGCATGGTGAAGAACGTGCCGTCTGTGGCCTAATCGTTTCGCGCCGCGCGCTTCGGAGCGAGGGGGACGTATGTTCGACTCCCGGTGACGGAACTTTTTCTTCTAGTTTTTTTCTTTGCCATTTGTTAGTCTTTATATTTTACAACGTCATATCCGTGACGGAAATAAGTCAGTGGAGCCGTGGTGGACCCCGGCATAAAACACTTTCGTGTTAAAAAATTTTTTAAAAATGTGTGAGTGCGCAATCTGAGCAAGCAATCTTCAACCAAACGAAGCGAGAATAATTTCTGTGTTATGTCTGTTCAACTAACGTCGATATTCATGGGACAACGTTGTACGGCCAGGTATGAAAAGAATGCCAATTATTTGCTTTTTGTTTCGTTTGCAGGAGTGCAAGGCCCACATCAAGCGTGCAAGTGGTATAGGGTGTAGTTCCTAAGTCTCGCCTTAGAGCTTGCTTTTTATTTAATAAAGCGAAGCTTTATTCGCCTGCATCACCCTCTCTCTGGTTGTCACGTGTATGCATGAGTCAGTCTTTGGAGAGTAAAGTGGGTCTATCCCGGTTATTGCGTCATCATAACAAGACTGTCCCCGGTATTAGTAAACAATAAATGTCTTGGAGCTGGTGTAATCACATTCGGGTTGGTCCCGGGACTGTGTAATCGATGGAGGTGACTCGGTGGATCTGTCCTTCCACCAGAAGAAACGATACGTGCTTTCGCGAGGCTTCTCATTCGGTTCGTAATGCTAGTGAAAGAGAGAGTGAGAGAGTAATGCTTTTATGAGATGCTGGAAATATTAGCCTGGCCGTTCACCTGACATGCTACTCCAGATACTGGGTGATGCTTATGTTATATACACTGATAAACACATAACAGCACATACAGCCACGCACACACACGCACACACAGATTACACTATTTGCAAAATTTCATTAAGGCTCATGGCCCGCAATAACGTCAACAGCGCTTTCGTGGCGCGTAACGCACAGGTGGTTCTTAGGCATGGGCCTAGAATATGTCGCAGTTCTAAGAGCAAATCCCGTTGAAAGTGTAAGGCCTCCTTCAAACACTGTCGCTCTGATGCGTATCGCCTGCAATCCCACAGAACATGTTGCAGGTCTTCTCTGGCGTTACATTGCATGCATATTGTCGCGTCAGGCAGTTTAATCTTGTAGCAAGAGTACTGAAAGTTGGGCGAGTTGGTACTCATAAGAAGTCATGAATGAGTTTACTCTTGCTCTTGAAGTAGTTTGTGTAGGCTAGTGAGTCCTGCAGGCGAAGAAATATTAATAATCTTATCGCATTTCAACCGCCCAGCTGAGAGCTTCATTGACCCTTTCACCGGATTGTGCGTGAGCTCTAGCTTAATACGCGCAGCTCGCAGATGTCGCACCGCAGCGGCGCGTAGAGAGAAAGAACGAAGGACATTTGCAGCACGAATTAAGCTTAGAGCGTAGAAATGCCTGCTCGCCGGTCAGACTCAGTGGGAGTACAACTCGACAGCGTGTGCTTCGCATGGGAGTAATCGATGCTTGCAATACTTCCTTCACTATACTCAACTCAGTCTCAAAACTTCGCCTTATCCCTCGAGTCGTAACTGTGCATTTCCGTCGTACGCAGTGAGGCGAAATGATTTCGTGTTTGCTAGGCAGATTGTTTATTAACGAATGACACAACTTGGAAACTTGAAATAAAATTGCAAGTGTCATGTAGCTGATGATTAAACGATTCGAGAAAGCTTCGCTTAACGCAGGAGGCTTTCAATGCATTGCAGTGCGTCGGACTTTCCGTAATTTTTTTTTTTTTGCTTGCGTTTATACTTCGTCACAACGTTAGGTTTTGGGCTTCGGTGGTCCGCCAACAATTGAATTTGCCACAATTGTTTTACAGTTTTATTCTTCTGTTTTCGTGCTTTGTCACTGGTTCTCCTGACATTTCATCTACGTTTTATCACCAGGATAAAGATGTCGTGAAGCGTGGGATATAATAAGACGAAAAAAAGAAAAAAAAACTCACAGGGTCCCTTATGCATTCGCCTAAGACGACTCGAAGGCGAAAGTCATCTTCTTCTTTTTCTTCTCAGTCGATGTATTTCCTGCCCCCCTCCGAAAGCTTTCTGCACCTAACATCGTTTTGCACTGCCTCCGTGACCGGCCCACCTTTGACCAAGCGACCATGTCATGAAATGACGTCACCATGTGACGCCACGTTGTGCGACGTTATAGTGACGTCATATGGTGACATCATCATGTGATAATTTTTGCATCACTCGTGTTGACGCCTACGCCGCGGGACGCCGACGCCGACTGTCAATTTTCGCGTTTGATGAGGCATCTAAGGCTTCCGCCTTAAAATCCTTTGTGATACCGGCCCAGATTGCTGACAGCCTCTGTCGGAATACTTTACGCTTACATTCCGTGAGCGGGGTTCCTCGCCGACTGAAGCGCAGAAAATGAGGAATGGGCGGGGATAGCGCTCAGCACCCTGATGACACAATTCAATTCGCGGCGTGCGTTCCGACGGCACCTTCGGCATTCGTATAATGTGTCTTTTGGTGTCGATAGCAGCCACGCCCATTGAGGAGGTTCTTTCTTACTTGATTGCGCTTTGTGTGCGTGTGGAATAGATTTGGTTGCGGGGAAGGGAAAGTGCGTGCATGACTGGACTGCTGTCCGCAGAAGCAGGGCGTTCGAGGGGACCTGTTCCGTCGATTGGCTACCGGCGCTGGCATTCATTTCCTTGGGGGGACTGCCACCGCGTAACTTTGACTCGCACTTCCATTATCGTTCAGCACACGAGACATTGAATATGCGATGAAAGAATAAGAAAAACAAATCGCTAGGCCTCCGAGGAAGGAACTATAAAGAACGAACAGCAAAATGACAAGAGAGGGGTGACGCGGAACGAAAAAAAAAAAAAACATTATAAGGGCTTTGACACAGATAATGCACGAGGACAGAAACAAACGACTGCGGAAGAATGCAGACTTTAGGTAATCAAACCACAGCGCAGAATTTGTACACTAAGAAACAAATTCCGAAGCAATGAGAAATAGGGTCATATAATGGTTAGTAATAAATGACAGAGGAGCCGCGTCAAACGAGGGGATATCAAAATCAACCATCGAGTTTCGGAGAGACGAGAGAGAGAGAGAAAAAAGATGAATAAACAAACTGGAGACGTCAATGCGAGAAAGGAATTGCGCCATTCTGCAACGCGAGTGGTGGTCGCCTGCCGCCTTTAGCTAAACATGCCGGAAACGTGGGCGCTCGGACCGTGGGGACACGACTAGTGCAACTAGAAACGACGCAATGCCGCCGTCGCCAGTCATTTGCTTTCCCATTCGAGCACGGTAAGAAAAAAAAGTAGAGAGGCTACAGTGGCGGCAAACGCAAGACGGAGATCGCGGCACACACTGAGGGAGGCATGAGTGCGGAGTTCTCACGCCTTTCGCGCGCCGGTCTCGCTTGCTCGCGCGCCGGTGCCGCTTCGCGTTTCTCTTTGTCGATGCGTGCGAGCCGCCTCTGACTCGCTGCACTGGCTCGCTACGGCGGCGGTGTAGATCTACGCCAATCACGTGGCTTCCGAAAGGAAATACGCGTTTTTCGTTCGGGCCTTCTTTCCTTCCCATCGTTGTCCGAGTGATCCTCCACCCTGCTCGAGTTCGCCTTCGCTTCCGCCGATCGTCACCCCCCTCCCCCCCACCTCCTTTCCTATACCTTCCAGTACGGTGATGGGCCATTTTCATTCATGCTGCCCTGCCGCTCATTGACTCACGCCATCCCCGACAGCACAGCAGTAGAGCAGAGGAGACCGCCGCATGCATGCATCATGCGAGCCAGCGGATAGCTCCAAATAGACAGGTATGTCTGTACGTGGGTGCAACACGTATGCTATGCATACATACAGTATGCTATGCATACATACGCCCGCATCTGCTAGAAACAAGTGCTCTTCGCGGCTTTGATACAAGGGGTCGAAAGAGACTTGAAAACTCCTTGTTTACGTCTTTTTTTTTTTCATTTCTTCTCTCTCAGCCCCCTTGCCCTCACTCCTTCTTCATCGTCCGTGTTTTGGATGCGGACGCAATTCGTGTATACGCGAGAGGCCTCTCACAGTTTGCAAAAAAACTTTCAATCTCTCGAGTAAAGTGCACGTTTTGTCTGGACCGCTCGAGAGCCCATTGTATGGCCGTTCGGTCGGCGTCGTTCACTGCTCACGAACGAAAACCCCCCTCCATCCCTCTGTGCTTCACCAACTCCTTGTCTGTTCCCTCCTGAGCTAACCCTCGGTTCACTTTCCATACACGTCGCACGCGTTCTGCAGGCAAAGAAGCACTTGCCGATCGGCCAGCGGACATCAGCCGCTTCTGTTTTGTTTACCCCAAAGTCACCGACTCCACGCGATCTTTACTCTCTCACTCATTATTATTTTTTTGCTGCCTTTCCGAGTTGCTCTCTCCTATACCCTCCATCAGTGCTTCGCGCGTTTTTTTTTTTTTTTTACTCACCGCGCGGGTTTGCAGCGATGTTTTGCGATTCCCACGCCAAGCGGGGGAGAAGAACGCCATGCTATACAGATCCCGTCGCGCATGAGTTGCTCTCAAGGATATTCTCCGCTCGTTCTCGTTCGAGTTTCGTTCTCCGCTCTCGCGTTTATCTTTTGCTCTACACCCTTTGCTTGTTCTTTAAGCTTCACTCGCGGCCGACGATGCCCTGCGCACGCTTGCCTGTGTTTGCTTGAATCGCTGACGGATCGCCTTTCCCGGCCGCACTGTGGCTCGCGACGGCAGCACTTGCGGAGGCCGGCGAGCGTAAAGCTCGCTCTCTAACTGCGCAGACTGATGGAGGGGAAAAAAAAAGATAAAATAGAGAGTGAGAGGAATAAGCAGTCCGAGAAGCTTCTACATCGCTTCCAGTGCCGGCTTTCTTTGATTAGCCCGGAATTACGCGAAGCCGTTGCGATTTCCTTTTCTCTCTCATTCTCCCGGTGTGAAGTGCTGCCGCCTGTGTACTGTTGGCGATCTGTCTGGTACACGGCGGAAGGGAGGCAGGTCGCGGGCAATTTCTGGCTAAAGGAGCAAAACAGCCCCTGTATCTCTTAACTCTACCTGTGCTCTGCGGAAACATTTGTGACGGCTACCGAAGGCTGAGTGCCCACCCACAGTGCGTGAGAGCCGCGGCTATACGTTTCTTGAAACGAATCCAAGTGCCCGTGCTGCGGACGAGAGAGGGCGAGATTTCACAATGGTAGAATCCTCCAGCTTGATTTTTTGCATTGAATATGTACAAACTTTGGATATTTCGAGCTCCTGCGACAACATTCGATTAGCGCCGCGTAAAGTGACGAATAAAGAAAAAAAAATGAAACTTTTATTGCCCCATGTTCCTGAGACAAAGTTGCCGATTCCGTCCTAGAGACATACCATATTTGAAGGCTTCCGGTAACGTCTGATCGCTGAGACCTAATGTAACCGTGACATCTACAATAAATTTGCCAGCAAGATTGCATTCGTTAGAACTAGGACGCTATGACGTGAAACTATTCCTATTGTGCGTTTATTACAACCTTTTGACGTCAGATTTATGTCACCGCCGACGCAAGCATGGGCGGGAACCTCCAACTCTTTTTCTCAACAGCCCAATCAAGTGGTCTCCTTGTTTACAGGAGGTCCATTTTGTTTCCTTTGGAAACGAACAGCGTCGGCTGATCTGGCACGTTTCCCTTACCTCACTGATAGGCGAGAATTGAGGAGCGCGCGGAAGCGGAGAGGGCTTAGCTGGGCCGAGCTCGCGAATCCAAAACGGATCGCCGGGAGAGGAGGTTCGCAGCGTTGTCTCCGATTGGTCTGTTTCTGCTTGCTTATATTTTCACGGGGTCGTTGACGATCGCTGCGCTTCGAAACGGCGCATTAAAGGGGCCCTGCGCCCAAATTTTACCCGCCGAATTTTACATTGCAACGTGTTCTTTGTATCGTCCTGAGGTGAATGCAAAAAGAATTTTGGAGAAAGACGAATGCAAACAAAATGTGATGAACTTGCAAATTCAAATTAATAGCAGACGACACAAACTGGCGTACCCTTTCGTATTTCACTCCCCCAGTGACGTCTCAGTCTGGTTTGTCTGGTTCCAATCAAAACGCGGTTTACATTTTGCTGTACCGGAGAGAGAGAGATAAACATTTTAATGAAGCTGGAGATGTTTGCCTGGCTGTTCGCCATGGTGTATGGTGGCCTTCCTGACGTAAGCGGCCACCGCACTTTCTGGCAGCTTCGGTGCCGCACAAGTTAGAAGATGACTCTGTGCTGATAAATGAGAGGTGAGAAAGGATCAGAAACGATGAGTACCAGGAAATTCTGTGTTTTACCATACATGAATTAATGGTTTTTCCTTGATGCAGAAATGCAATCTACGGTGTATTGATCATACAGGAATTGAACTTGTGATGCACAGATTGGCGTCTTTTGTGCAGATTTAACAAGTAGTAACCACATTAGAATTTGTAAATTCTGCACGCTGAGTACACTGCAAGCGTGCGCAATGCATTCTTTATTTCCAACCAATCAAAACGCCAAGCATACGCCCAGCGTGAACCTAACTTCCGGCAGAAGAAATTTGTGATGTACGACGCTGCAGTCGGGGCGGGAACCCCATTCGGAAACAAAATATCAAACGCGCTGCTCTCTCCGTTTTCACTGGTGCCACAGCAGCCATCAAGGCCCATGGCAAGCAAATGGCCGATAAAAAAATACATGCGCAATTTGGGATGCAGGGCCCCTCTCAAGAGGTACCTGTGTAGCTTCCAAGAAGTCACTGTGTAGAGGCCCCTGTGTGGTTTCCAGCGCACCCGTCGGCACGAAAGAAGAGAGACACTGTGCGACGGCAGTCATGGCGGCAATCACGGCGGCAGAACACTGTATACATACGAATAAGTTTATCCTCGCCGGCAGATATGAGTAGCCAGCGTCAGAGCAATCGGCAGGCAGCCATCTTCTGTATTCCTTTTGGAACAAGGCCATCACTTCGGCTATTCCGAAAAAGTTTTTCTCTCGTAAGGCCAGTGTGTACACGTCACTTTGACGTGGTGGGTCTTCACAGAGTAAAGACGTGGGTCTTCAACAAGGCGCAGAATCGTAAATATTTCATTCTCTTTTATTGTGCCTAGTCGTGCATAAGCGTATACAGTACACGTCATTTTGAAATGGGACATTTTCGCGGCTTTCGTTGCATCGCGTGACAGGCAAGCGCGATGGTCATGGTCCGAAAGGTTTTGACTAATCAGGGCGGGCAAAATGTAGAATCTGCATTAGAACAAAAAAAAATTGAATAGCTTTACGTCGTCGCTATCGCACCTGACTGGTTTTTTAAACGTATACTGCTTAAATGAAATACCGCATTAACTCGGAATAAGTGAGGGGTCATACTTCTCCTCACAGTTGCATGTCCGCAAGAATGTGTATGGATCCAACAGATGATGAAGTCAAAAAAGGAAGGGGGCAGGGGGTGGAGGGGGAGTGTTATTTGTAATTTTTAATGGAAGTGAAGCAATTATCATTACTACTCTTGCTTAATCAAAAACTACGCATAAAGATCAACATCACTAAAGTAACACCTGAAAACTACAAATAACGTGACGCTGTGTATTACTCCTCGGGTTACGCCTTCAGAAATATCCGAAAACGTGAACAGGACAACTGCCGCCGCAGTATAGCGCAACTGGTTATGCACCACACGTGTAATGCGAAGGTTACGGATTTTGTACCTACCTACGATGAGTCGCGTTTCCACGCGGCGCTGAACACCATTCGATGTTTAGGCTTGGAATAGCCTAAACAGAGTAGCCTCAAATCGCCACGGTCTTTTGTGGATGTTGCCTGCAGCGTCAGTGTACCTAAGCTATCCGGCGAAACGTACCATCCCAACTGCCGAAGCAATGTTTCTGGTGTTGGACCCCTTGAGGACAGCGTATCGAAACACAGACGTGTTGGTGCTCGCGCAAACACATATATCTGCGCAGCGGAATTTTACATACCCTTCCTCTGTGTGTCATTGTCGGGCCGCATGGATAGCTTTGCCCAAAATGGTAAAAAGCGCCGCAATTACCCCAGTTTTGCGAAAACTATACACGGGTCTACTCTGCACGAGATGTCGTGGTACTGACGGATTCAAAGTCGGCGTTACAACGAATACGCCGCCGCCTACACAAAGAAAACTTTGCAAGGCCGTTTCTGGCCTGATTAAACATATGTGGCAGGGCCTTAATGTAGAGTTTCAGTGGATTACACGCAACGTCGGAATTAGAGGAAACGAAAAGCTGATGCTCTTGCAAGCGAAGCGAGGACATGTGTCCCAAAAGTGAAAGCTCCTAAGCTTCTTCCTGCGAGACACCGGGCTTTTTTAAGAACTGGTGACACACCCCTGCTATCAACGCATGAGAGACTCAGGCGGAACAGTTGCCGGCTGTGCATGCCAGGCTAAGCGCGCATGCTGCAGCTCCACCGCCACCATCACACCCCTTCTTTCTTGCAAGAAAGTAAGCGTTTTGCGCCTTTAGTATCCTAAAGGTACGAACAAATTGTCTTCCTGAATTTTGTATCTTGTAAATAATCCTCCATGAGACAGTAAACGCACGTGCTGCGAATATACATAAGATAAAGATTTTATGAATATGTATAATTAAGGTGCAAGCGAGGGAAAGAGGAATTTCATTGTTTGGACACAACAATGGCCGTCTAGCCTAAAATCAGATATGCAAAAGCAGACAAAAACATTAACAGTGAGATAATAAGCTGAGAATGAAACTATAAACGACAGTGAAGCGTTAATAACAACATGGCTACACTCTAAGCCCGGTAACTCATACTGCAACCCATACGCAGTTTTAACCCATAAAACAAGGGTTACAACGAGAGCTGTTTTGTCTTTTTAATGTTTTCCGCGAAGTTTAAGGGATACGGGGTCCATCTGCTCAGAAAATATAGGTTTCAGAGCACTTTTATAGGTTACATTAGCAAAAACTAAAGTGTAACCCTTACACAGTAACCTATACACGGCGGCGCAACGTTCTCGCGCAATAAAAGCGCTAAAGAGGCTCGCTTGTTCCCTCTCGAAGGTTCAACAGGAGACGCCATTTTGTTAGTTTCATCTCTCCTTGATGCTTTGTTTTCCTGCTTTATGGGAAGCGGGATATTATGGCGGTGTGGTGGTTGTGCGTTTCGCGCCTCGTGGATTAGTTTTCGGTGGTTTGGGGTGCCTCTCTCCGCATCCATGGCCTTCACGAACAAGGACATGTTCGCCGTTTTACGAGGCCGATGTAACAACCATTGCCCGGGAGTCCACGGGAAGATACTCGAACTTGGTAAGTGCCGTTTGTTCAAACTACATGTGCTTGCGCCACTGCTGCAAGTGAAAGCTAGGTCGGAAAGCCAACATAACAGGTTGTGTCGCCAGCTTCGAGCTGAAATTGCTATATTCTTAGAGTAAGTCGTATAGTTTTGATCTCTGGTCTTCTGATTTAGCTGTGAATTATTACCTAATCATGATGCTTGCGCGTTATGTATTTGTTGAAACTAACCCAAAATCGTTATTGTTATGAAATATAAATTAAGTTCATTGTATTGAACATTTTCAGTGAAAATCAGATTATTACGAGCTGCAACACAGCAGAGTGCCGCTGGCAGTATGATGCGCTTGGGGAGGCACTTTCTAAAATGTACCCACGGTGGGAGTATCCAAAACCAGGTAGCCGTCTTTAGCAGACACGAAGCCATGTCTATGTAAGTCAAAGACTAAACATGAGCTAATAAGTGCAGTCACGTACAAGTTGGTTAAACGAGTTTGTGCAATATTAAATTCATCAATTTTCAGCTTGAATATAGGTTTCCTTGAAATTATTCTATTTTTTTTTAATATTCAACACCTATGAATAGCAGTGTGTACTTGCTATTTTTCATGATTTATATTTCTCTTTTTACTTCTTTTTACCATAGCTTGCAAAGACTTTACAACACCCAAAAGAATTGCTGGATGTTTGTTTTGGAGAGTATGTTCATACGAAGACTATCAATTGCACGCAAAGTTGGAAGGTATAGGGAAAAGAAAAGAGCAACAACTGTCCCAGCCTCCACAGACACCACTGTCTTTATAAAGGAAAGTGCTGCCTCTGAGTTGCAGGTTTGTTGCTTGGCATGTTTGCACAAAAATTGTGAAGTGCCTGGCGTTGATTAATCCGCTGCACAAAGCATGATGTCCTATGCAGTTTGATTGCTTTACATGGTACTCACAGAAAAATTCATGAATTTCAGGCACTGGATTCATCTCGCTTGTCTGGTGTGGTAATATATGATATGGCAAGGATGAGGCGCCTTCTGGAAATAACGCTTCCTGAACGTTGTAAGACACATGCGGATCCGTTATCTCGGTACTTATTGGTGGAAGAAATTGTAAGTAAAGTGTTAGTATTCCTCGAGTGTTGAAAAATGCATATATTTGCATATCAGGTTTTTCATGACTCTTTATAGCGATTTAGAATAACACACGCTCACAGGATGGGTGAAAAAACCAGCTTAGAAAAGAGATGCTTCTTGTGGAACATAAGGTTTGCCCAGCTCTGCTCTATTTGATTGTTTTTGCACTTCAGAAGACAATATTGAAATAGCTAAAAGGGTGCACATTTATTCTTAAAAAAATGACCACTGTAGCAAACACTGAAAAGGATACTGTGCAAAATATTTATGAAAAGTTTACCCAAGTTTAACACATCAACTACATTTCATTATATATCATCACTTTTACCGCTTTTACCTGGTGCTACGTTATCGACAATGAACAAATAAGCTACGAAAAATTCTTACAGATCCACTATTTAGATGAAATTGTGATAAACCTAAACATTTTGTCACAGTATCGTTGTGATCAGAGATGCGCATGGAAATATAGTGAATAGAGCTAGTCTGAAACATAATATGCTGTTGTTAGCTGCAAATGCTTTAATTTTGTTTTGTTGCGGTTCCTTTTAGCTGTGCATTGAGGCGGAACTGAGCTTTCAGCTGAACATAAGTGACCTGGGGAAAAAGGTGACCAGTGCCCTCAAAGTATTCTCCGAAAGACAAGGACATGAATGTATACTTTTGGACCTCATGAGCTACTTACAGCGAAAGTCAACACATGCTCTGATAAATGAGGTAAGTGAATGAGCTAAACAATATATTCAAATGCTCTTCGAAGTGTGCTGCTGAAGGAAATATACTAATGTATGATGACTTAAGTACGATACACGAATTAGTAAGAATTTAGAATGGTGAAGCTACTCGGTAAAGCTTTTAAGGAAGCGTTATACGTTCTTGCAACACGGAGACCATTAACAAGACCATGCCGACGTAGCAGCAGTTGAATAATACTCTTTTGCAATTGCCTAATGGTTTACTTCTTTATATATAACATCTATGTTGTTTACATTGCTTTTTTTAACAATTATAGATGCCGCTGGCTTCAGGAGAGCCTGCTGTTACCACTCCACATATAGTCACTAGCTCGGAGGGAATCCGCATTTTTGCTCGAGGTCCAAGTGAAGTGATTCAACTTTCTACTGGCGGTCTGGAGCGTGCTCTCATCATCTGCCTTTTATTGTACTATATTAAGAGCCTGGAGTAACCGTGCACTTTTTCACAAATGCTTTTGCTAACGCTTCTAGAAGCTTCTGCTACCACGTGAAGTTGTCCCCGCGGCAGCTACATGCAAGCGTTTAAAGTGTCTTTTACAGTAGTCGAGTTTCGCAACATTGTCCTATAAACACACACACACACACACACACACACACACACACACACACACACACACACACACACACACACACACACACACACACACACACACACACACACATATATATATATATATATATATATATATATATATATATATATATATATATATATATATATATATATATATATATATATATATATATATATTGGAATAAAGGCCACTTTTTGTGCATTCTCAGTAAAGAGTAAAACAAATCTCTATATGACTTTTGTCTAGCCAAGAAAACATGCACATTACTATGATATTTTGAAGTGCACAGTACTATTAGCATAATTTTTATGTTACTTTGGTTTCATTGTAGTCCAAACTAATTGCTGTTTCTTGTTTGCTAGTTTTGTCCTTGGGAGTAAGTTAGACCTACATAATTCTTGTTGTTCGCGATTTTCCGAATAAAAATCTTTCGATTGTGTCACTTTGAACTCTTTTTTAAATATATCACACATCTGTGTGGCAAATTACGCAGCCTATATTTAATCTGAAATATTTTATGTGTTATAATTGTAGCAGCATACAATACCCTTTCACTGCCGCAGCATCCTCAGCAGTCACGTGGAGTGCTATTCAAATTAGAACTGAACTCCTGATGTTCAATATATATAAATATCTGCTTATGATTGCAAGATACATGGCTTCTTTATGCCATTAGTGCTTTGTGTCCTGAGGCCACCCCGAAGTGTGCAAAGGTCTATTTGGATAAAATAGGCCGTATTTCAGTGATGAAAGCAAGGCATCTATCAAATAAAATAAAATGTAAATGAGGTTTGTCGAAAACTGACATCCCTTTAAAGTTGCTTCTTCAGTCGGGACTCATGTTGTAATTTGTCAAGTCTGAAACAAAGTAATGTGTGTGTTTTTACGAAAGACATGCCTGGCAGATTTATATATCGGCACTTCGGCAAACCACCAACGGAATTGAGCGGGATTTTCGAAAATTATATTTCGAAGCAGTGCCCACTCCTCACCATGTTTTCGCTATAGAAATGACAAGATGTGACTTCTCGGCACTATCGTACTCGTTTACGGCATTATTTGAACTCCAGGGGCGTAGCCAGGGGGGGGGGGGGTTGGGGGGGTTCAAATTTCCCCCCCCGAAATTTTTCAGTTTTGCTTGCGGTCGATTCCACGAAAGATCGAAAAAGGGTGTATATTTGATGTTTCCGATTTTCCTGATAATTTTGTATGTTGTGCACATATGATTGCACAGCACGAAATCGCAGTTCGTTTTCAAATAAAAATTTTTTTCAACACAGCAAAATTCGACAAGTGTCGCCGGTTGACGACGACCGTTTTACGAAGAATGCGTTTTCGTAACTTCGGAACCATGCTGGCAGCCACTGAAGCTATATATTACAAATATCTTTCTTTTTGGCGGAAGTAGAAGTAAAGAGGAAATAGCTCTTATCATTTCATGGAATTCTGAGTAAATTATGTATTTTTAAAAATTCACGAAAAACGCTGCGTTTTTGAAAATCAGTCACATTTGGGACGCTATGGCTACTTTTCTGAACATCTTAGCTTGTTCATATTTGCAGTATGAATAGCCCTTTATGTGAATAATGAACCTCTGCATTTGTATTTCTCTAATAATTTTCAAAGTAGTAAATTTTCATGCTCGAAACACCAAAAAGAGAAAAGTGCTCCTCCATTCAAAAATCTATAATAAAAAAAACCCAATCTCAATTTTGTTCAAAGTCCTCCAAAATGTTCTCAAAGGACTGCAGAATGATATAATGAAAAAACATGTTGCATCATTTTTATCACAACAAAAGCAGAAAATGTCAAACATTGTGTTTCCAGAGCGTGGTGGCTACTGCGCAAAGGACATCTCTAGTAACAAGAAAATACAGTAACACGTCTTTTTTCTTTTCTGAGCTTCGCTAAAGAACAGTAATGATCTATGGTCGGAAATTGGGAACTGTTTTGTAAAGAAAAAAACCGTTACAATTAAATGCATTCGCGTGGTTTGCGACTTCACGCCAGTGTTAGACATCCCTCAGTCCACAGTATGCACTTTCAGTTGTAGCCTCCTTTTCTTTCATCTATTTCAGTTGAGTATAATTCATATATTGAGTGCTAAAGAACGCATTCCCTCCATGCGTCTCTTATGATGATGTGCTGTGCCAGAATTGAGAGATTGGTATAAAAGCCAAGGTCTCTTCATGAATGGAAATGAATTTCTGGAGAGCGGTCGCCAAGAGGTGTGGTTTTTGTTGGCCCAAATGTGTACGTTGTCAAACCTTATGTGATCAATGCAGAGTTTAAAAAGAATCGATTACGTGAAGATTGGTGGCAGCAGTTCTGGCCACGGACAAAACACGTTTTGTTTGCATTGCATCTGCTTTGTTTTGCATATCCTTCTTTCTCTTGAAGGAGTGCTGGCAGATCTGGTTTCCCTCTTGAATTGAGCGCGCATCCTGCTTCATGACTCTCCGCAAAAGAGTCTCGATCCGATATCTTCTACGTAACGAAAATTCTGCTGCAGCGGAATTTTCTTTTTGTGCACCATGAGGCAGTCCGTACAAAATCTCGGCCATGGCTATAACCCCTACCCATAGCCACCTTCAGAGCGTAGGATAGTGATCGCATCAAAGTGAAGCACAATTTGGATGCTTAACTTCTATCTCAGGTGGTGTTTGGCTGACTGGCACAGCCGTACTCGTTGCTGTCGTCTGCTCAGGCGGGCGTCCATCGCGCCGCCCTTTGCACCTGTCCGCCTAACGCATGCTACTCCGTTTACACGAAGGCGTGTAGCGCGGGCCACTCGATCCGCCACACGATGCGCACGGTGCGGATCCAGAGACCGGGCGGGAGAGCAACGAGCGGTGAAAAATGTATCGTGTAACCAACGCAATCGACACCCCAGCTTTTTCTCGTGCATAGCGACAAAGCCTGGCAAAGAATGTGTGGCTGCTGTGCTTAGGTTGCACTGCGGTACTCGCCGTTCACCACTGCCGCCATTTGCGATTTCTCACATTCTTACAATGCATGATCGACTCAGCTACACATATTTCGCGTTTAGCTTCGTTACTTTTATATAAGCGCACTTACTGAACAAAAAAAAATTATCCAGAGGAATGAAAATGTCCGTGCTGCCCGTCGACGAGGAATGTAAGTGATGTCGCAAATGCATTTAATTGGAACGATGTTATTTTTTCTTTACAAAACAGTTCCCACTTTCCAACAATAGATCATTACTGCTGTTTAGCGAAGCTCAGAGAAGAAAAAAGACGTGTTACTGTATTTTCTTGCTACTAGAGATGTCCTTTACGCAGTGGCAACCACGCTCAGGAAACACAATGTTTGACATTTTCTGTTTTTGTTCTAATAAAAATGATGCAACATGTTTTTTCATAATATCATTCTGCAGTCCTTTGAGATCATTTTGGGGGACTTTGAACAAAATTGAGATTGGGTTTTTTTTATTATAGATTTTTGAATGGAGGAGCACTTTTCTCTTTTTGGTGTTTCGAGCATGAAAATTTACTACTTTGAAAATTATTAGAGAAATACAAATGCAGAGGTTCATTATTCACATAAAGGCCTATTCATACTGCAAATATGAACAAGCTAAGATGTTCAGAAAAGTAGCCATAGCGTCCCAAATGTGACTGATTTTCAAAAACGCAGCGTTTTTCGTGAATTTTTAAAAATACATAATTTACTCAGAATTCCATGAAATGATAAGAGCTATTTCCTCTTTACTTCTACTTCCGCCAAAAAGAAAGATATTTGTAATATATAGCTTCAGTGGCTGCCAGCATGGTTCCGAAGTTACGAAAACGCATTCTTCGTAAAACGGTCGTCGTCAACCGGCGACACTTGTCGAATTTTGCTGTGTTGAAAAAAATTTTTATTTGAAAACGAACTGCGATTTCGTGCTGTGCAATCATATGTGCACAACATACAAAATTATCAGGAAAATCGGAAACATCAAATATACACCCTTTTTCGATCTTTCGTGGAATCGACCTTGCGTATATATACACGCACACATACGAAAGCACGCACGAACATACATAAAGTATAGTTGAACCCCCCCCCCCCCGAAAAAAATTTCTGGCTACGCCCCTGTTGAACTCAGTTCAGCGTTTCGATACTGGTGAAACTTGCCGACGCATTATTTGTGTCCTGTGCGCTAGCTGCCGTTTTTACGAAGGTTGGTAGAAGATTGAAAAAAAATCTTGTGAAATTTTGCGCTCGAAATTGGCGCTCGCAACTGCGCCAATGTTTGGGCCATTCGCTGCCCAAAACATCGGAATATACTGCAAAAACCTTGGTCGTGTGTGAAAATCGTCACTATATATGGACAGGATGGTTGCGTGGCAGCTTCTACACCGTGTGTGTGTGTGCATATATATATATATATATATATATATATATATATATATATATATATATATATATATATATATATATATATATATATATATATATAGTGTGTGTGTGTGTTGAATGGTGTAGAACCTACCATGCTTGCCGAAAAAAACGTAGCACAGATTTTCACAGAGGGCCTTTGTTTTTTAAGTGCATTATTCCGACGTTTTGAGGGGTGAAAGGCCGACAAGTAACCTTTAAAATAGGCATCTAACACGTACAATACTAAGGGTTACATATTTTCCTGTATACTTATAATAAGGGTTACACGCATATAAGTTACTTTTTAACCTTTAAAATATAGGTATACTAAGATTTGAAAATGTGCACCTATAGTAAGGGTTACCCGGTTTAGAGTGTAAAGCCGAACACAGCAAGTCAATATATCTCTGTCGCTGTCTGTCGAACACACACACACACACACACACACACACACACACACACACACACGCGCGCGCGCGCACACGCACACACACACACACACACAGAAAGAGAGAGCGAAAGAAAGAGAGAGAGAGGGCATTCACGCAAGAACAGTAAACGAATGGTATTGTGCACGTAGAGGATATTAAAATGCACATTAACTACCATTCATCAAGAATTTATCAATTCCCTGCCTACGAGAAAATGTCGAAAGTACAGTGCCAATCCATTTATTCGGGCACAACCAAGAGACCAAGCACTTTATGTACAAAGAAGGCCGGCCTGAGTGAAGTGGCGTCTCGCCTGCCACTCCACGCTGTGGAAGAGGTTTCGAGGAAATCTTCAGGGTGCCTCGGCAACGTGTACGCCTGCGATTGCTGAATGAAGACAATGGAGATCAGCGCGTCACCACAGCGTGTCACGTTGCCCTACCATATCTCTAGCTGCGCAATACACTCGAACACCGTCAGTGGAGCAAGGAGAAGGCAGAAAGAGAGCTGTCGTTTGTAAGCGTGCGTTCACGTATATCCGCTATGGCGACGTGAATGACGAGTCTCGATTTACTGTTATGTAGGCGTATCACGCGTGCGTTAAACGCACGCGTGATACGCATTTACGCGACACTTCCTATGCAGGCTAAAACGGGCCTCTAGCGCGCGGTGTTTCTGTGGCCACCAAGATGACGATACACACCATCTTCTCCTCGAGCGTTCAAAATATGATTGAGAGCACATTTTTTTTCTGTTGGAGAGAATACCACTCATAAAAAAAAAGAGAACGCGGTCCATGCACAACCAACAGCGGGATTGCAAAAAAAAAAAAAAGAGCTTGTGGCTTCAACGGTTTTTAGAAGGTAGAAATATCTATGGAAATGATAAATTTCAGTGTATCCTGAAAGATAACTGGTTTATATAAACGTTCACTCGTTTTCAAGTAATCATGTCTACTGTTACGATCGTGTGCATTGCGCTCTGTGTAATCAGCTTTGTTCTGTGTTTTTATGCATTACAGGAGATTCAAAATATTTTATTTTATATATGCACTCGTACAGTTTTTTCTCTTAAGTTTACTCATGTCCAAAACTTTCTTTCTTGTACCGTCGCTTTATATCAGGCTGTCTAACCCAAACCAGAACAGAAAACTTGGAGGACGCTTGAGCTTTGCCTTCAAGAGGAACGCGATAGTGTCATCGGGCCCCGTGCGCATCGCTTTCTCAACTGCTAACGTGGCTTCGGTTCTCGGTGCGTGCCTCAACCGTGCTGTAAGGAAACGAACGACTGTACGCGTCACATTGGCCGTTTCAAATTATCCTAGAATTCCTGCTGCAAGTACTTTCGCAGTGCCCACTCCGCCATAATTCTTCCTTTTGCGAATCAGCGAAGGGCCCACTACGCGTCCGTAAGGCAACACGCGACCTTACGCAGCTGCTCCCTTTGTTGATGCTTTTGCAGCTGATGACAGTTAAATATGTCTGAGCGCTTTGTAATGGGTGGACTTTTAAAACACCCACTCCTTGCGCAATTCACATGTTTTGAGGCCTGGCGCGATTTTACGCTTCTGCCATGCAATATTGCATGCATTAAGGAGACTCCTACCTATACAAGACAAAAATGGATAAAAAAATCAGCGCTAAACTCAGGGCACAGTGAGAAGAAACGACGGGAGAGGCCAGCCTGTCCCGTCGTTTCCTCTCACTGTGTCTTGTGTTTAAATCTGGTTTTTTATCCATTTTTGACAATGTACTAACTAGCCCAGTCCAACGCCTTGGTACCACTACAAGACAGTCATATAGTGTTTTCTTCGAAGCTGCTTCAAGCAATGGTGTTGCTCTGCGGTAGAACACCTGCTTGCCATGCGGAAGGCCTGTGTTCGATTTTCACTCGAACCAAAGATTTGTATTATTTATTTGAGTTGCATCTTTCTCGATTTTTCGGTGACGGACAACGCTGACTTTAAGCTCACAACCAGTGACGCCGACGCCAACAACGGAATTTCTGCGAAATGAGCCCTTTAACGCAGTCTGTTAAAACGGCACCTGAACCACAATTTTGGCTGGAATTGAACCATGTACGCGTGGTGTTTTTCATTTATGCCCGGCATATTTAACACTGCTTGCGAAGCGTGGCGCTCAACGCCTAAAGCAAGCTTGCTTCGAGAGGACTGAATAGTACCGCTGCGCGCCTTCGGTGGCGCCACTTGTTCCATTCAGAGCTGTAGCGTACACGAGACCCAATATCTACTGACCTATCTCGTAAGATAAGCGTTTTGCCAATTGTCTGTTGTCTTGCGCGTCACAAGTACATATACTTCGAGAGTAGTGGTGTGCGCGCATGGACTTTGGAGGTCACAGCGCGAGCAGAATACTCTAGAAAAAGACGCCAACATGGTGTTCATATCAAAGAAGCTGGGAAGGTGATGCTGCACGATGTAAACGCCGGCTGCTGTCATTGCTCAATCACTGTTGGGGTTTAACGTCCGAAAACCACAATACGATTATGAGGGACGCCGTAGTGGAGGGCTCCGGAAATTTCGACCCCCTGGGGCTTTTTAACGTGCCCCGAATTGTAAGCATGCACGGGCCTCACGCATTTTCGCCTCCGTCGAAAATGCGACCGCCGCGGCCGGGATTCGATCGCGCTACCTTTGGGTCAGCAGTCGAGCACCATAACCACTAGACCACCGTGACGGGTGCCGTCATTGTTTAAGTGCACGATGAATTCCTGGCCTTCTGCTATGTTGTTTTTTTTCCCTCTGTTTTTAATTCGATCGTATAAACGACATAGCACCCATCTAAAGAAACAAGTATATGCCAAATCGCTTCTCAGCGAGACACGTGCGTTAGCTGATTTGCATCCCTGGAAATGTATGCTTATGAAATACCATATCTCTGTTTTTGAAGTTAGGCATGTCAAGCTAGTGGCCACGTTTGAATGGCACGAGCGCACTGTACGGGATGCGCAATCTTCTTCAAGCTCAAGCCGGGGGTGACAAATGTTCCCTATATTTAACGTTCAGGCCTATTTTGAAGAGCGTCTAGCAACAAGCCACATACAGCCATTCACAGAAACAGTAAACAAGTGAGGTGCAGAGGCCACCAAATACCGACACATACGCGTCAGGGGATTTATTCCCCATTTCCTTCCCTCCTCTCATCTTACCAATTCTCTTTCCCCTAGCGTAGGGTAGCCAGCCGGACAGGTTAACGTCCCTTCCTTCTCCCTTTTGTTTTCTTCCCTCCTTCCTTCATCCACTGTGGTATGCGCGCCCTTACCGCTGCGCACTGTGCCATGGTTTCCGTTCGCCATCGAACTGTTCCGAGAGACGGCAGTGGTGTGGCGTAGACCTATCGGCCTTCCGCTTGTAAGCGATCTGCGGGCCACCGGAAGTTAGTAGTTCGATGTGTCACGTTACTTGTCATAAGATAAGACGGAGCTATTAGTGTCGTGCGTTTTCTCGCTAACACGACTGTTTGGGCATCTTGGTAAGACATGACTAAAAAGTCGCACGGTCCGTAATGCATTCGCTCATGACGACTCGAAAGCGAAAGCCTTGTACTTCTTGTCAGTCGATTGTATCGATCCACCCCCCCTCCCCCGAGAGCTTTCTGCACCTAACATGATTTTGCACGGCCTCCAGGATCGGAGGCATCGCATCTTTCTGCACCTCACGTGGCGTTGCAGTCCTGCCGCCGAGGTCGGCCCACGTTTGATCAAGCGACTATGTCGTGTGATGACGTCATCGTGTGACGTCACGGTGACAGCGTAATGACGTCACAAATTTTGGCGACCTGTGACGCCATGATGAATTCATATGATGATGTCATTGCATGGTGATTTTTTTCATCACTTCATGTTCACGCCGACGACGCCGCCGGTCAGTTTTCGTGTTTGATGAAGTATCTAAGGCTCTCGCCTTAGTAATCATTAAGCGCACAACCAGACAAGAACAGTGAAGGACGCGTGAGCGCCCGCGTGTCTTTCGTGTTCTTCACTCTCCTCGTGTGGTTGTGCGTTCAAATATTGTTAGTCTCTTCTTAATACCAAGTCCAAAAAAAAGCATGACAAGTATTTCTACAACTGCATTCTATTTCATCTGATTCCGTCAGTATTACCATACGCAGTTCGGAAAAGCGAACATTTATTAATATCACGCGCTCTTACAGTTTTCGAGAACTTCTCTTTTCCCCCTCCCCTCCCCGCCGCCGAAACTCGTATTCTAGCCAATTTTTCCTCATTGAGATGTACGTACATTCACTTGGGATGAGTTCTTATATAACGAGTTGCAAGCACCGCCCCTTCGGCCAAATTCCTCTGAAGCCGCTCTGTGGAGCAGCTCGACGCTTTGAGGACAGTATATAGAGTGGGAAATGGCGCAACTTCAGGCAACGTATTGGCAACACAACAATCTCAGATGTTCAAGGGGTATTACTTGATCTTGTTTTTCGTCATACTTTCACTGATTGAGTGATCCGCCTGTGGTCACCTTTTCTTTATTTTTCTTACTAAACAATATATTCATCGCTGATAAGGTCACATCAACCCTCAAATGCGTAAGCATAAACATTCCATATCATCGTTCATTGACGGAATGCCGCTTTTCAATGTTTATTGCGTGCTTTATTAATATACTCGTAAAGCCGCTTTCGAGAATGTCGCTTCTGCATAAAAGTAAAAAATAAAAATAATAAGTACGCAGGCTTGACAAAACTTCAGCAGCATTGCATGGTAGCAAACCGGAGATTTATCTTTCGATTAACCTCCCTGCCTTTCCGCATTGCATTCCTCGCTCTCTCTCTTGTGCTGATGCTAAGAATTTGCTGTAGATCTGTTCGTAACGATCATTTGTCTTCGTAATATATTTTTTTTAGGGGCGAAGCTCCTTAAAGCGGCACGCGTTCGTCCCCGTCGTAGTGCGTAACCAGTCTTAACGCTAGTACCAGATCTTGACCTCCAAGGTGGTGCCGGTGGGAGATTTCTCCTGTGCGTTGTTGAACAATAAAAAATTCGCAGCGTGCGCGTTAACTAAAAGCCGACTTCTTCTGTCTCTCGTTCCCCATTAGCAGCCATTGGCATGTTCCAGTAGGAAACGTTAGTAGAAGTAGAAGTGTAAGTATTAGCTAAAAGCCGACTTCTTCTGTCTCATTCCCCATTAGCAGCCATTGTTTACCTCCAAGGTAGTGCCTGGTGAGATTTCTCCTGTGCGTGATTAGACAATAAAAATTCACAGTGTACATGTAAAATTAAAGTGAGCTGCAAGTCGCCATGACTCTCATCGACCCTTTAGTATAAACCGGCCCGATCTCACGTCGTTGATGATGTACTGGGCGTGAAGCTGCGCGACGCCGCCGCCAAGATCCTGCCGTACGAGAGCTTCGCCCCACTCATCATCATTCACCCCGTGGATATGCTGGGGAATTTTTTTGCCTACCACGTTGAAGAAGGCCCCAACAGAAGCTCTGTACACTCTTAACCGGGTCCCCCAAGCGTGAGGTGCCTCCGTGGCCATTCGACAAGCCAGAATAGAGACGTCCGCAAAGAGCCTGTAAAATCAGCGGCAGCATGAAAATCGCAGCTGCGTCATTCAAACACAAATGTACACCGAAGAAGCGGGAAAATCCAGGTGCGTGTTCACTTTAGCCACCCTCATATGAGAGATACGGTTGCCTAACAGACCTCCGTACCGGCTACTCCCTTCCCCACTTCTTCTCGATCCACTCTTACGGTTTTTTTCAGCGCCTCATTTGGGACCCTGACAAATGAAGGCTCGCTTCAGCGAACGCGAGCGCAGCCACCGTTTTCGCCCTTCCATAACCCCGTGCGAGAGAAGGACTTTCAGTTGCGGCCGCACCAGCAAGGCAGTGTGCGGGCGGCCATTTCCCAGAGACACGTCCGACGAGCGGGCAGCCGTGAGGCGAGAGGAAAGGGAGAAAGAAAGGGGGAAGCTAGCAGCAGCCACTCCAGCGGCCGTGGCGGTGCGAACGAGCAAAGCGAACCATTACCACCTCGACGCCCGCCTCTTCCGATGGGCTTCAGTTTTCCAGGTACGGGCGTGCCGGTTCCTGGCACACACGGCACATGCGGTGCTCCCTCGCGCGCTGACACGCGGTATCGCATCGTGGCAACAGCGCTTACGTTCGCTACGAAGAGTGGTGGACTTCAATTCATTTACGCGCAGCTGTTAAAGTCAATCAATCATTCAATTGATCAATCTAATGGAGTAGCGTACACTCGGTGGAACTGAAATCGTGGCTGGTCGTGCGCTCTCGCCAGCAGAAATGGCTTATTACTTAGCTGGCAAATGCCATGCGCGTAGTCATCAACAGTATTTGTAGCATTGTTGCAGGTTAAAGCGGTACGGACACGAAAATCTTCAGTTGTCGTTTTCTTGCGTTGAACGATAGGCCAAGCCCTCGAGAGCCTAGAAAATGTACTGGTAAGCGTCAGTGCGCTCTGAACAATTAATTACATTATAATTTCAACAGCTAGATTCGGTTCGTACTGTACCCTGACGTTGCGACATGGTATGAGCTTCTCGTCACGCAGTCGCGCAAGATATCGTGAATTTAACATCGTGGTTTAGCGCTAAAGAAAGACAGACACAAGTGAGAGACAGGGAGACAGAGAGACAGAGACAGTTTTCACGGCACTACAGTCCGTGCTCCGTTGGGAACGTGGGCTATTTTGTATGTTTTGGCACCGCACGTCATTTCTACTAGCCATACTGGTGCATGAAGTCACCAGAATTGATGCTGTAGCCTAACTTCATGCTAGTGTTGATGCGGTAGGTGCGCCATGCGAAAATTGACTTTAATGTCAAAATAAAATATCAGCGCTCACTGGGCATCATATTTGCTCAGAGCCGCCTCTGTATACAGACGATTTGTATGATGGAATAAGCTTAGCTTCGAAAATCGCTCAGTGCCTCTTTAGGTTTGTGCTTAGCGGTGGAGTGGAAGCTGGAATGGAGACTGACGAAAGAATCTTCGATATTCGAACGCCATGTTGATCAAGTACAGAGACCATCGTTACTTATAATGACGCTCCATGTCAACCCTGCTTCGCCCGCTTCTGATCGCAAGTTCTGACTTCCATAATAAAAAAAAAATTGCAGCAGATGCCACACATTCTGGGAATCGATTTCGTGAGAAGCATTCAGCGAGAAGCTGCCTATGCCGCACATTGAGCCAAGTCTTATTAGGTGTATCGACGTCTGTGTAAATTGAGTAGTTGTGAATTCACCGTGGGTTAACAGGCTCGTTTACTACACTGGTGTCTAAAGGGTAGCTCATTGCCTGACGTAACGCTAGCACTCACTTTACAGCACAGACATCACTTTTGTGGAAACGAAGCGTAAACTTAATAACAGAGAGCTGAGCTAGTTGGTAAGTATTCATTCTAAAAAAGACAGGGCGTGCAAACACGGACACAAGAAAGAAGTCAGGACACCACAAACGCCGTTTGTGGTGTCCTGACTTCTTTCTTGTGTCCGTGTTTGCACGCCCTGTCTTTTTTAGAATGAAGCGTAAACAGCGTTCGTTGGCGTATTCCTGCGGGGACGACCAACGCTACAACGTAGTTTTTTAGTCTTAGAAGTAAGTATGTAAGCATCTTCCTACTAAATTGAAATCGCCAGCTTTAATAAAAGGTATGTCTTTCTCTTATTTAATCCACGAAAACTGTCTTACAAAGTTTTCAATGTCAATTTTCGCTGTCCTGAGTTGATATATGGACTGTGAATGACCTGAGGCTCATAATCACATACCGTGGGTCATGGCATGCGGGTATACTCCTCACGTGACTATGGGAAAGGGTTTCATGGCGTAAGCACCAGTCATGTTCGTCATACGCTCATACCCTCTTATGGCAATTTTGGTTTATACCAAGTAAACGAGGTGACAAGGAGAGCACCCAGACATAGATAGATAGATAGATAGATAGATAGATAGATAGATAGATAGATAGATAGATAGATAGATAGATAGATAGATAGATAGATAGATAGATAGATAGATAGATAGATAGATAGATAGATAGATAGATAGATAGATAGATAGATAGATAGATAGATAGATAGATAGATAGATAGATAGATAGATAGATAGATAGATAGATAGATAGATCTACTCTGCTCTGCTGCGCTCTGCAGTGGGCACAATCAGGTTGATGACGATGATGCGTGTATACGTTAGCGCCATGTTAGTTCACATATGAGCACTCGATTTCTGTGGACCATTTCCATAGGATGCACCAGCCTTGCCAAATACGTGCGCCTCAACGAATGAGTGCGCAGTCCACTTAGCCACCTCAAGAGACGTCACACAAGACGACGGCTGTGCGCAGAGGTCCGCACCCGAGCTGAGACTGACGAAGACGGTTTCAAGCGGCCGTTAAAAGGCCTGGCCGTCCGACGTATATCGTACGACGGACAGCAACAGGCGGCAAACGTGCCACCATCGCTAAACGTTGTTTACTCTATCCACGAGGTGAAGAGAAGAAAGAAGCCGACGTGAACAAGAGAAAAGGTGAAGGCACACGGTGTGGAAGCAGCGGGGAGCTTGTGGTGGTGGCCGGAGGGGGGGAGGGGGGTGGTCTGTGGGGGAAACCAAGGGCAAACAGAGAGATGCCGCTGCAATTCGTGGATGAGGAGTGAGCGGCACATTGGAAACCATTATCCGCCCGCTGCGGGAACTCACAGCGTGGCCGTATACGCGGAGAGCCGCAAATTGCACGGTACGCGCGTCCGATTCGGCTTCGGCTATATGGCGCAGGTCGTTTGGCGCCGTCTCCTTCTTTGCTTTGTCTTATTCATTTTTTCCGCTCCCTCTTTGCTGTGTCTTTCTACCCGGCTTCCAAAGGCTCAGTTCTGAAGAGGTTGTATATTAATTGTAACCGAGGTCTTATTATACACGTGCGGTCAACGCCGCTGTTCAGAGTACAATAAAAAAAATCACAGCATATCCACGGAGGGAATGATGATGAGTGGGCGAAGCTGCGGAGGTTCATCGGTAAACCGTGAATCTTCCGTGAATTCTGCCCAGTACATCATCACCGACGTGAGATCGGGCGCGTTTATACTAAAGGTTCGATGAGTTATGACGACTTGCAGCTCACTTTAATTTTACATGTACGCTGTGAATTTTCATTGTTTAGAAAACCATTGCTTTAGAAAATATCTGGCGTCTTTCGTTAAGCAGCTGGCGTCTTTTCGTTTTGCTTTAGAAACATCTGGCGTTCTTTCGTTTTGCTTTTACAAAACATCTGGCGCCTTTCGTTGGTTTATTTCATCAATCAACGGCGTTTTGAACAAAATTTTTATTGTTTAATCACGCGCAGGAGAAATCTCACCAGGCACTACCTTGGAGGTAAACAATGGCTGCTAATGGGAATGAGAGACAGAAGAAGTCGGCTTTTAGCTAACACTTACACTTCTACTTCTACTAACGTTTCCTACTGGAACATGCCAATGGCTGCTAATGGGGAATGAGAGACAGAGAATTCGGCTTTTAGTTAACGCGCACGCTGCGAATTTTTTATTGTTCAACAACGCACAGGAAAAATCTCCCACCGGCACCACCTTGGAGGTCAAAGCGTAAGACTGGTTACGCACTACGACTACTACGACTACGACTACGAGGGACGAACGGGTGCCGCCTTAAGGAGCTTCGCCCCTAAAATTTTGCGTCGGAGTTGGTACGCGGAACTCTTGCCCAACTTCGGATATCTTCCCTGATTTCTCTCCCTCTCTCTCTCTACTTTTCGTACTGAACGGGCATATGCTTGCAAGTTATGACTGGGCAAGCGGATTACTGCGAGAAATATTGGAAATACTGTCAGCACGGAGCCGTAGAGCAGCAGGAGGTAAAATGGAATTGTGAAGGCCACTTTTGCTTGATAGTTGTAAGAGCGGAAGAGAGAAAGGTGTCATGGCAGAAATGTGAGATAAACACCATACACATTCGTATGAAGGGTCGCGAAGATCAAGCAGGACACCTCAGGCGATTATGCACGCAAACGTAACCATGGTAACAAATACAACTCAAGGTTGCCCAGAAAATCCGCATCGAAATACCTGCATTTGGCCTGTATTTATAGCACATTTTACCTCAAGTGGCTCATCATTTATAGATACGTATTTAGGAAATGGAAAATGAGTTACATTTGGATTGACAGGGGATCTCAAATAACTCAGTTTGTTCTGTTTTGCACGAATACCTCGGCTTGGTTACCTTTAATTTGTACGTCGAAACGAATCAGACGCTCACGCGGGGTACGGAGACTTCAAGAGCTAAAGAATGGCTAGTACTTGCAAACAGGAAATAGGGAAGTAAACGCGCAAGTGTCTAGTCGAAACCTCGCCTCTATAGCTGCATGCCTTGTTCTACCACCCTTGGTCATTTTTCTAGAATTCGATTAGCGTCAGATTCTGAAAATTAAATTGACTGCATGAACCACGAAATATAATATCGAATTGAAAGAGAGACGAATCCAGCATTAGACATTCATGGGCATAAGGTACGTCAAACTAAGATAAAAAAGAAAGCGGGGGGGGGGGGGAGGAGGAGGTCTAGCGTCCCAGAATTTCCCAGTGACTGTGAGGACGCAGTATGGTGGATCATTCCGGAAAAAATTGTGCTACCTGGAGCACCCAAAGCATGGCAGATGAGCGTTTTCCCCACTCCGCCCCCATTAGACTGCGGCCTTCGTGGCCGGAAATCGAACCTCCGACCTTGCGCTCAGTCGAGTCTTCGCCGCTGAGTCACCACGGCGTGTAACCGTTAGAATACATCACCGCACGAAACAGAGCAAGAAGAAGCCGCGCGCAAACACACATCCACAGGCACACGCGAGAACGGTGCCCTGTAGAACAGCAGCTGTCGACACGAGGAGAAAGAAAGAACAAGAGTCGGTGGCGACGTCCGTGCGTAAGAACGCGGCTCAAACTTCGCTTGACCCCCGACACCGGAAGGGCGGCGGCGGCGCCGGTGGTTGCTACAGCGGCGGCCACCTCTGAAAAGAGAAGTAGAACTCGAGCAACACCGGAAACCACCAAAGGATGCGCAAGGTTCCTCCCACTAAACGGCAGGACCCGCGCGCGAGCTCGCGCCGCCGGCGCCAGACAAAGCTCTCTCAATTCGCGAAGGTGAACGCGCGCGCGTGTGTGTATGTAGTTAACAGGCGAAACGCGATGCAGGGGCAACGCGGTCGGCCCGCACCAGCAGCGTTCTGGCAAGGCCGGGCATTACGGGTCAGCGGGAGCAGGCCCTGCTTTTCCACCTAAAAGACTGGCAGCGACCTTCGTTTTCTCTTCTTTTTTTTTTTCTTTCTTAGCGCCGTGTAGTATACGTCAGCTCATTCAGTCCTCAAGTCGTCGAGTGCGTGGTGTGGTGGTTCTTGACTGCGTGGCATATGCGCGCGCGTGTATATGCACGAACGAGCTCGTTGTTTAAGCGGCATGCTAAAGCCGCTCCTCAATTGCTTGCCTGGGTTCCAAGCAATGGCGGCGTCTTTCGGGTGGTCCGTATAGTCGTTCGCTCAGCGCGCTCTCTTTCCCTACACGTGAATCAGTGGTTCTCTCGAGACGCCAATTTACGGGAGGTGGTACTTCGACAGAAAGGGAACACGCGGAAGGAGACCTGCCTTGCCTCGTCCTGGGTGTGTTTGAGGCTGTCTGTTATTTATTTATTTATTTTTTAAATGTAACGCACAGGGCTATAGGGGCTGGACTTTCAAATGACGAGTCAAAGGCAGAGAAAAAGAAATTCGCAGGGGGGGGGGGGGCGTACTTCAACGGAGAAGAAGAAGAAAACGGCGGTTTTCGGGGGAAACAATTGCGACAGCCTCAAGGGAAAGAAGGGACACCGTGGAGTTACAAGCAGAAATGAGGTACGCTCACCAGCGCTTCTCTGCGGCGGCAATAAGCGACCGTATACCACGAGCTCGTTATTGTTGTGCTTGGGTTTAGAACTTCCGTTGAAGCTTCTGCAACTTTACCCCTAATAGCGGGGGATACGAGAGAGGGAGAGGAACTGAGAATATGGACTAAGAATGGAGGAAGCGAGAAGGAGAAGGGGGGGGGGAGTGGGGGGGGGGGGTCTAAATAACAACGATGCTTTCTTCTTTCTTCGTCGCGTCTCACATCCCGCTCCAGCAGCTGAGAACGCGAAAAAGTGTTGAAACTTGCGCCTGCCGACACTGACGCGCTCTGTCTTTCAGCGCTTACAAAGAAGCCGCTAAGTAGGCGAGTGAACGACGCCACTCGCCTTCCGGTTCTGCGGGCGTCGTCTGCCTCTTTGAAAATGGCTGCTTGTGACGCCAGCGATGGAGTACACGGAGTATTTCTGACTCAGCGTCTCCTGTTGCTTTGAATCTTTCATTCTTCAGGAAGTTATCTCAATTTTCCAAGCAGAAATCGTAGTTTCACCGTCATAGATCAAGACCCCGCGCAGATACAGCCGAACCCCGTTATAACGAAGTAGCGTGGGAACCATGAATTGGTTCGTTATATTCGATACTCGTAACAGTAGAGGCAAAAATCGGCTCTAAGAAATCAACAATCTGGCTCGCGCAAAAATCCTATATAGATACAAAAACGTATTATTCTAGGCTATCTTTAACGCTGCACAGGTGACGCCACCCTTCATCGTCACATTAGCTTCCAAAGTTTTCCCATTCTGCCCATGCGGTGGTGGTGGTGCAACCAGACATATGCGCTTTTTCTTTTTTTTTTTGGGGGGGGGGGGGGCTGTTGGGTGACCAAAATTTCCGCAACTTTTTCAAACGATTAAAGAAAAACGTGGTTGTGAAGTGTCGTTCAATATTTAGTTTGCTTTTTATGCTCCCTCTCCAGTTTTGTGCTTCGCGCGAACTAAAGATTTCTTCGTTACAGCCGATGTCCCGGCGGCTCTCGCGTTTTCGATTTCGTCAAAAATAATAAATGTCGCTGAAATTCAGCGTGACCAACCAATTTAGTTCGTCACGTATAAGTGATAATTCGCTATATCAGTGTCATTTATAGCAATTTTCAACTGTATTGAAAAAAAGCCTTTTAATTCTGGAGTTTTACGCATCAATACTACACTATCATTATGAGGCCCGCCGCATTGAAAGCGGGGAAGAGGGGGGTGGCAGAGGGGGGAGCGGGACTGGCGCTTTTTGGCCTCCTCGTTGGCCCTAGCGTGGGCCGCAAAACGCCACTGTCCACCCACCCAATGAATAGTGCACGAGCGCTTTTGCATTTCGTCTCGGTCGAAAAGCGGCCGGTATTCGATTCCGCGACCTCCTCTTTGCAGCGCAATGCCACGGCTCCTGAGCCACCAGGGCGCGCAGGAAAAGCCTTCGGAATTGGGCACTAAGAATTTTGCGGCGGCCATTTTACCGTGGCCAACTATTGCGCCAGTGATACATTTATTTTTATTGAAATAAGAAATAAATGAACGAGCTCTAATTGCTCAGCTATTTCACCGACACTAATTGTATTTACAACTACACTCCTTAGAGGGCCAGATGCAATCGCTGAACTGAAGTCAGTTAGTGAGGGATCCAAATTAATTTGCGACAAACAACGGTGAGATGAGCTCGGGTATTATCTGTACCCAGTGCAGCAGAATACGTCTTATCTATAACAGTTATACATATATGGTAATTCCGGTAGCATTATAGGACAATCTGAAATATGCCTCCTGTGGTGGGCATCAGGGGCGTAGGCAGAAATTTTTTTCGGGGGGGGGGGGGGGGCACCTCCTTGATCTATAGTGGGGACGAGCAGGCAGATGGGGTCGAGTGTCATTTTCTGCTCTGTATGCTATGGCAAAAAAAAAAAAAAATTGGGGGGGGGGGGGGGGCACGTGCCCGGTGTGGCCTAAAGTGGCTACGCCCCTGGTGGGCATGATCACTTACCATGCTATATAGAACCTGTGAGATCAATATCAGTTATTAGGGGGGACCACATCAAATAGCACAGTTCAAGCAAGTGCGCCCCTAAAAATTTTCGGTTTTGCCCTTATTGCACGGTAATATGGGAGCAGACATGTTAAATAAATGGTATCCGCGACGTGCGAGTGCTTGTACAGCAGCAATCTTTAATGTGGCAGCAGCTGTGGTCGCGCTACGCCGCACTAAACGATTATAGGAACGGTAGGGAAAAAGAAGCTAAACAAATTAAGTGCTAGAGCATAGACTGATTATCACAGAGCGATCGTTTATCTCACATTATTTATTAAGTCTATGACAATTAAATTAGTCCGACTGCTCAATTACGAATTATGAACAATTTTCGGCATATTTTATTTGGATTCTTCTTCGTCGGTCCTTAGAGCATTTCTCAGTTATGTTTTTTTTTATGTACACAAGGAGAAGTTGGTGCGATGTGTGGCGCCGGCTACTCCTCTCCCCTTGAATAGTTGCCGTCGCAAAGTAGAGAAGAAGCAGAAAAACTCAGTCATATTTATTGATTATCAGCCTATCCGCCATCACAAGTATACGTGGCATAGTTGAGGATCAATAATATTACTAACAACAAAGAATATTTGTGAAGAGAGAAGTGGGATGCCCCTGGTCTTCAAATATGCAATATGCCTGCCTCGCAGAGGCGTTGTGTCGCTGCCGTGGTTTCACATTATCAGAAACCGGACACCTCATATCGATAGGTCATTCCCAAAATGGCTTACTTTAGCGTTGATGTTAGCCCTTTTCGGAACGCTGAGCGTTGGTAGCGATTTTTGCACAGACAATTCCTTGCCTCGACGGAATTTTATAGTATAAACCGGGCTGATTCTTTTCAAATTTTATGTTTGTGACCTCATATGGTGCGTCTTTACCGAACGTCTTATTACCCTTGCAATAAACCTTTGGTGTGGGCCATGTTGGTTCATACTAGACTTTCGAAGATCCGCGCAAGAAACACAGACTGGTCCTGCATGCTTGCGCCTTCGTTGCCTGGATTTCTTAGCCTGTTGCCTGTGGCAAATAAGGCACAGGTACACAGGACAAATCTGTGTTTCTTGCGCTGCTTTTCGAAAGCCAAAGTCTCATTACCCGTTCAAGAAACGCTTACTGCAAAAACTCCCAGTGCTGGTCTCAGTCGTTGATACCTTCTACGGTGACTCTTACGCCCTTTCGTCAACACCTCTTGTCGACAGAACGTAATATCCTCGCATTCTCGCCAGCTCCTCGGACCAACACGTTTCGTTTCATTTCACTTTTTAAACTGCCCAGAGACATTACATAAAAAAAAAGAAGGGGGGGGGGGGGGCTAGATGGGTGGAGAAGGGGTAACGATAAAAATAACGAGAAAGCGACGATGCTTTGCTGGTAACACGGTTTGTGAGCATTTCGCGAAATTTTGAGCGATTGCTGCAAGACGCAATATCAGGGAGGGAATTCCATAGTGTGATGGTGCGAGGAAGGAGAGAATCGTTTATCGCTCGGGTTGCTCCTTTCAGGCATGTTGCGCGTAAACTGTGAGATAAATGGGACGAATTTCTTGGGGGATGGTTGAGAAAGGCGTGTCGTGCTTCTGAAGAGTAGCCAAATGTGTGGAGAAGGCACAGACTGGAGATTGCACGTTGCGATTACACTGTAAAAAAAAATTACTCCCAGGTGGGAGTAAAATGCTTGTCCTCTAGCGACCCCCCCATTCGGAGTTTTTTATACTCCGGACTTCCGGAGTAAAGCATTTACTCCGGCTGGCCGGAGTTATTGCGTGGCGCCTCCGGAGTGTTTCTGCCGCTCCTTCACTCCGGCTGGCCGGAGTTATTGCGTGGCATCTTCGGAGTATTTTCACTGTTCTTTTACTCCGGCTGGCCGGAGTTTTTGCGCGGCACCTCCGGAATATTTTTTGCCGTTCTTTCACTCCGGCTGGCCGGAGTGACTGCGTGGCACCTTCGGAGTATTTTTCGCTGTTGTTTCACTCCGGCTATCCGGAGTTTTTTCGTGTCACCTCCGGAGTATTTTACGAATCTCCTTACTCCGTCCGGACGGAATTTCAGTGAGATGCATCGGGAGTATTCTTCTCTTTGCTTCGCTGCTACAGTTTCTTCACTCTATGCTGATCGTGTCACGCGTTGGTTACATAAGGGAATTGTCATCAAAACACTGCAGAGTCACTGTGTACTTTTATCCACAGACCTCTAGCAGATGAAAGTCAAGAGAACACGTGAGTTTTTATTATTTCATTTATTCACAATAAGCTGCAGTATTCTGTTCATGAGCCAGCATTTGGGAAAGCAATACAAGAAACAAATATGCAAAAGGCCACCAAAAAAACAAAGCAGAAGTCAGATCACGTGAAACCAATAGCGCTCAAGTTTTAAGCGCAGCGTGTCGAAATGAAGCCCAGAATGCTGCAAAAGAATGCACAACAAACGAAGGAAGCGTAGTCGCCGGAAACCATCCACGACGGACCATCCATCAGATTCATTGACGACGCAAGGATTCAGCTGATTTCTTCCTGCATAATTTAGCAAAAAAAAGTAGTACATGAGAACTAAGTCATGCCACAAACACGAAAACTGAGGACACTGAAGCCACAGATACTCATTAAATTACATACAGGGTGGCAGTCCATGGGAACACCCAGGTTCTTACAGCATAGTCAATACTAAAATTAACGACAAAGTTTGACAGAGCAGCACTAATTAAACGGACCACACAAAGTACACAATATCACAAAGAAGTCAATATAAAGAAGCACATCCCACGTACTCTGGTGTCAGCCAGCCGCTCTAGGATAAAAACACACCTCCGCGCCGCGAACAAAGTGCAAAACGCGCGAAACTTTTCCATACATTTTATAAATCGATACCTCTACTTCTGCTCAGTCTTTCAAAACTTTCTTTTTCACTAAAATGAGCGAATTTCAGCACACTCGACGAAAGTATCAGGAATGCCTCTCCCGATTAACTTGATAATTTTATAAAATATCATTACTGGTTATTACAGTTGCATTTCAATCTGTTCTGATCGTCCTACTTCCCGCATATTAGGCGCTTCCAGTTTTTATGCTTACGACCTCTCCATAAGAAAAGCGTACCTCTATTCTGCTTTCCAAAACAGGCTTCGAGGCAAGTTGGCGTTGTACCTTCCTTTCTTAATTTGCTGCGCCCGCTCTGTCATGAAACTTTTCGTAACGGACATTTTTCAAAATAGTTATTGCGTGGTAAGACGACGATTTGTACACAACTACTGCACTTAGAAAAACACGTCGATCCACCTCGTAACGCTTGGCCCAACAAAAAAAAAAATGCAGCCTCGCTCACTGCTTCGCATGAAACCGATTCCCACAAGGCGTGGGATCTGCCGAATATTTAATACCTTGTTATTCTGTCTACATGTTAACATTGTCTCCCAACATTTGAAAAGGAAACCCTACGTCTCTTATTCGATCTTCGGCTTTCTTTACGCAATGCTTCGCCGATCGCACATGTTGTTCCTCCGGTGTACATCGCGCAAACTCCTGTTCCCGTTTTGCTTTCATTTTCTTTTCGATGCGTCGCGGATTCTAATATTTCAACAGCTATCTTCAGTCTATGTATTTCATGTAGCTTGATGCAACGAGGGCCGTCGTTGGCGGCCGGTGCGCGAACAAGGCAGTCGGCGACGGCGATTGCAGACGGGAACCGATGGAACTAGATCTACTCCCCAGCTTTATCCCTGTTTGCATAGCTGTTTGTGCCGCCTGCAGTTCAGCCTGTCTGCTCGGGCTTGGTTCCCGGGGCCTTTCGGCAGCGCAGGACACAAGCGACGAGAGCACAATGAAGCGCAGCCAACATCCAGCACCGCGTCCCCGCAGCTAGCGCCTGCTCCTTTCTGGCACTCACATGCCATTAGTCCGCGCCTCCACCCCCAACCCGTTTCTGTGCCAAGCGACCCCTGCCTTCCTTTCGCATTCCCCTCACCCACAAACTGGTCTCGACACCCCTCTCTCCCTTTCTTTTATGGACGGACCACATTCTCCGAAGTGTCAATTACATTCCTACATTGATATTTTGGATGCCACTTATCATATGAAATAATTTTTTCGCCAAAATGAGCACGTATATGCGTTCTAAAAATCTGTACCAAACACATTTCTCTAGCTCAATTCGCTAAATATATAAAAAATTAATACTGGTTTCAGTTTTTTCATGTCCTATTAGTTCCGTTTATATGAAAGATCAAGAATATTAACACTTAATGATAGACCCCGACCTGGCGTATATTAATATCGAAAGCGGACAAAAATGACCTTTTATTTATACTAACCAGGCCAACAATATCTCTTTACCAATTAGATTTACTTATCACTTAATAACTCTTTATTGAATTAACCCACAACTATGAAGTTTTCCATGAATGCATATCGCTAGGGTCACTCCGCGCTGCGAATATTACAGTGCTGTGTTTAAGTTACCGCAGTTATCCATATTAAAAAAAAAAGAACACCTAGTCCAAACAATGCGTTTTCTAAATTTCCGCTGGATTTTTTTACTGCCATCCTGTAATGCCAACCTAGTCTTCGTAATCTCTTTGGTTATCAACATAACAGTACCCAATTTTAGCACTTTTCGAGAAAAATGACGCAGATAATTCAACAAGAGCTCACTCACCAGGTTTGCGCCGCACCCGCGAGCGTCCGCTTGTTCGCCACTCGCGAGATCACAATGTGTCGTTTGCTGCACGACACCATCACGCAATTAGGGCACCGCAACTTGCTGCTGTCGATGAGATGACAACGTTCGTTGACGCTTGTAGTCGCTTGTAATGTCCGTAAGGTGCATGGAACTATTTCCTTTTTCCGAACGCGGCCGAAGGCTTCGGACAATCCTCGCTGCACTATGACGCGGACACACGCGCTTCAGGCCGGGTCACTAGGGAGACAGGGGATTGGAATGCAAGGCAAGCGAACTCGTCGGACGGGTTGGACGGCCGGCGGCTTGTGTCGTCAAATTCTTGCTCGCAGGCCTGAAAACCTGCCTAGGAGGTGTTGGTGGAAACCGGTCGCCCGGCGAGGCTGCCTACGTCACTCCTCCAGCAACCAATGAACGTCGCTGAGCGATGCCGCCGACGTATTTGCGGCACGTGCACCGGAGTATATTCAGGGAATGGGCGCCTTTTTCCTCCCATCCATCGGCCGCGGGAGGAGAACGGCGGTGAAAGAACGTATATACTCCGGCAAATTCCGATGTGTTCGAGTTGGGGAGAGGTCACCGGAGTTAGGCGGGAGCATCATCCCCCAAGACCTCCCAGCTGGGTACATTTTCGTTTACAGTGTAGCCCTTGCCTATCACATAGCCAGGGCCTATCTGCCCTGTAAGTATCTTACGACTAGGCTTCATGATTGTCACGTGACTCTCCCTCCTAGTGTTTTCCTTGCGGGAGCAAAACGTGAGCACTAGTGAACTGCAAAGTAGGGACAGGCAGATGGTGTCCGTGGGAGGGCCCTACCCCAGTGTAACTATCGCACGGGATTGGCCGCCGCCAAAGTAGGCGCTGAAGAGCAGCGTTTCGAAACCCGCAATTACGGCGACACGAGTGCGGGGTCGATGCGACAATGTTTCTTTGTGCGTTTCCGCGTCCGTGAAGCTCCCAATCTGGCTGTCGCAACGGTGGGATGCATTTATCACCGGCAAACTCGTTCTTCGCGCCTCGCCGAAACCTGCTTTCCGCTTCCTCCGACATAGTTGTCGCGCTCGTGTGGTCACAGGGTCAGGGCTTTCATTTTTCTCCGGGATCTTTGATGGTTGCCAAAAAAAAACAGCGAAAGAAAGGACTTTCGCTCGTTAAATGCGTAAGTGTACGCCACAGTTACCAAAGGAACGCTGAGACCCATTTCCAGGAGTTTTTAAAGCGATGTCCATAGGTGCCTCATCAAAGGCAAGCAAGTGACCGTGAGCGGCGTCGGCGTCAGCTCAAATGTTACAAAAAAAAGCCCCGCAATGGTGTTCTAAGGTTATGGCTCTCGTCTGCTGACGCGAACGAAGTTCGCGGTATCGAATCCCCGGCCATGGCGGCTGCATTTTCGATGGAGGTGAAAATGTTTGAGGCCCGCGTACTTAGATTTAATTGCACGTTAAAGAACCCCAGGTGATCGAACTTTCCGGAGTCCTCCACTATGGCGTCCGTCATAGTGGAGGACTCCGAAATTATATCGTGGTTTTGGGACGTTAAAGCCCGGATATTATTATTATTACTAAATGTTACGAAAAGTCACGTGATCACACACGACGTCATCTGTGACGTCATTATGACGTGGAAGTGATATCAAAACAACAGACTGAGAAAAAAAAAGACGGCTTTCGCCTTCGAGACGTCTTAGACTAATGCATAAGGGGTTGTATGACTTTCCTAGCCCTGTTAAGTAATATGTCATTTGCGGTGCTTAAAAATATACATGTGAATCACATACGAAACAGGGGTGTGTTTCCACGTACTGAGGAGAACCTCACTGCAAAGAAATCACGACGATGACCCACGCTTTATAGCTATGAAAATGAAATACATTTAACCTCTTCTGGCCTTTCCATGTTCGTTTATATTTTACTACACAAGATGAAGACGTGATGCGGTTAAATTAGCGAGTTTTGGACGCAATACTTAACCGTTAGCCTCATGCCCCCCCCCCCTTTTTTTTTTTTTGAGAAGAAAATTTCTACCTTGCTTTTCATTATACAGATTCCTGTCACCTCATGCGAACGACCACCCGTTTACGGGCTTGGAGCTCGTCATATTGCCGCAAGTCTTATATTTCATGAGTTGAAGCTTCACCCACAAAGACTGTGGGCAACGCGCTGCGCAGGCCTCGCCGTGATGTGTAGGAAGCTTCGCGATTGTTTTGGAACAATCCGTTAAGATTGCGCGCCGCACGAGAATGTCCCAGCTTTGTCGAGAGATAACGCCGCCAACAGCGATATCGCTGGAAAGTTCGATAGCACCTGTATAAAAGCCGACGCACTTCGCCGCTTGTCAGTTGATCGACGGACGACGCCCTGTTCGCCGCTATCATTGTACAGCGTGTATTGCTGTAGTTCTAGTTCTCATTTTCCCGGCCACAAGTTCGGCCAAATAAACAGTTTCATTCTGCAAACGCCGACTGCTTTCTTCGTCGACGTCACGACCACGTGACAATATTGAAAGCTCCAAGCCTCTTAGTGTGCATCGATTTCATGCGATCTTTCACAGGCATCGCTTCACAGCCATTCATTTCTCTTGTGACGCAGATGGTGGTCACGTGAGCTAGAGCGAGAGACGGTGGAATTCTAGCACTTTTTCCGGTTAGCTCAGTGGCCTCTCATGCTGCTGGTCTTTGTGAGAAGTACCCGATGCAGCAGTACGCAGCATTAGTCAATGTCAAAACACATAGAGCTGTCTTCCGGGACGTCCGCAGAACGTGTTGCGGATGTGGGGGGTAATCGGCAGGAGGGCAGCATCCGACACAGGCGTTTCTGTCGTTACCATGACCGGTGAGATTTGTCATAGTGTGTAACGTGAAAAGTTTGGTCACAATCCTGAAAGGCATTTCACATGGATATGCGGGCCTGAGTGTGCTAATCAAGTTTGTAGCTTATGGGCTAGTGTACAAAAAATATTATCCGAAATTTCAAGGGTGGAGGGGAGAGAGCCGCCCTGCCCTTCAACTAATAGTCAACTAATATTTCGTTGTCCAGCAGAGGTGAGATGCAGAGGGTGTAGTGTGCACTGATGTGTGATGTCCTCCACTGTCGGTGCTTTGCACCCCCTGAGCTGGTCGTGGGAGGCGCGGCTCGCGGAACTGTAAATGAGAAGCTAAATGGCGACCCTTGGCCAGGCTCGGCGAACCACCGTAGCCAGTGGGGCCCTGGAAGAGGGGCAGCACAAACTATAAACAAAAACAGCCTAAATATCAATAAACGTTTCTTCTCTCTTCTCTATCTCTCTAATCTTTCACCAAATACACTGCTTATTGGTGGCGTACTAAATTTACCAAAAGTTTTTTGAATTGGTTGCACCTGACGTTCTTCTTTAACACAGAAGTTGGGTACTTTCGTTTGCTGATACAAAAGACAATCTTGGAAATATTTCAGCAACATGTAAATAGATGCTTCGCACAATGCGCCTCTCAGAGGGACTCCGCAGGGCGCCTGCACCACATTGCAGCAACCTGAATGCGAGGAAGCCCGGAGGCCAAGCCGTCCCGACAGCAACACTCGGCTCGGGTGAGGGGGTTAGCAAACACGGCGGCGGCGCCGGTGTGAGTAACGGCGGACACGATAAATCACCGCGCGGATTAGCGGCGACAACTAAACGTTGCCGCGGCGTTGCCACTAAGCCGGGCCCGAATGATCGCCGGCACAGCAACAAACTATCCGCGGTGAAGAGGCGGGGAAGGCTTAGGTCAGACTCCGCTCGGCTGTTGAATAAAGCCGTGTAGCCTGGCGGCGGCGACGTCTGTGGCCCAGCACTGCGTGTCACCGAACCAGTGCTGCCAGCTGTGAAATGTAAGGAGGGTCCGAACTTGCGGTCGCTTCCATACGAATCGAAGCACACAGCCGGCTTTATTGCGAGTGTCCTATTCATCACTTCTTCGCAGTATAGACGCACGGATTCGACAACGTTCGCAGCGCGAATCAGTTTCACTGGATTGTTAAAAAGCTTATCAGAAATGCAGTGGGTACAAGCAAACGAGACATCGTAGACTATATATCACAGAAAGATATCAGATATCACAATATAGCGATGTATCGAAGGTTGATCATCTTCGAAATAGCATTGAACAGTTATCTTGGTCCTCTGATCCTATAGGCAATAACGAAAGTCGCGAAGTCGACGGTAATTATGCAGTTACGATGATATGGCGTTGCCATTTGCATCGGTTATACCTTATATGAATTATCCGTTGGTACAAGGGCAATAATAATAACCTATCGCCCACGTCCTCCCAACCACACGCCAACGTATCTTATCCTTAGCAAACACGCAGAGCATTGACAGTACGGTTCGGTTAACAGAATTCATGCGGTGAGATCACTGTCGGAACCCCTTCGGCCCACCATCTATCGTGCACGTGCAAAATCCAATTGCCTTGCTGGCGGCACACAATGCCCCCACCCTTTGGGGGGTGCCCGCCGAACCCCTTCTGTCCGGACGGGGACGGAGGCTACACAACCTGCTCGTGACTGTTTGCCTTTCCTTGGATTCTGTTCTCTCTTTTTCTAGTTTCTTTTTTTCTATCCCCCCTTTCACGTCCATTTCCCCCTATTCGGAGTTTACCGTTCCCATGCGTAAGTTCCCGGCAAGATTCTGACAAATGACGCCTCCGTAGCCGTGTACGCCTTGGCCCCAAGCCTCAACGGAATGCGGGGAATGCGAAGAATGGTAAGCGCTAGAGGAGCCGCAAAGAAAAGAAAGAAAAGTATTGTGGGTTGTGCCTATTTTGCTATAGCCACTTACCATATCTCCTTATTGGAGGGAAAAAGAAAAAAACAAAATCTGTTTGCGTGTGCCATTCGCAGCTCACTGTGCAACTAGGCTGAATGTTTTTTTCTTGTCTTATTTTATGTAGGAAGGCTTAGGTCTAACGGATTATTGCATATTGACTACGCCGTTCGAGTCTTACCGACTGCCCGTTATTCGGTAGCATGCCCCGAGAGTGTAACACCATAATTTTGCCTATCGTGCTGTATCACTTGACTTGTCTATTTGTCTTCAAAGTTAGAAGTTACCTATTTGTAGCTTGGGAGCGTAGAGTCCTTTTCGCGTTGACCTCGCATCACGGTGGTTTACCTAAGCAACTACAGCTCCGTTTTCGCGTAAACCACATTCCCGGTCCTTATCGAGAAGAGTTTATATGTTATTAAATTAAATGCACACAAAATCTTGAGCTCGAATGTAACAATTAAGACGCTACTCCTAATATCTTCATACAACTTATGCATATGTCGTATAAGAGTGTCGTAATTTGAAAGTTAGAAGTGTTCGTTATATCGCACAAACTCCAATGTCAGAAGCGTGCGTCGATGTCTCCATGTACACCGGTGTCAACGAGCAGCAGCGAAGGCGTGTGGGTCACGCTCTATGTGAAGGGTAGCGACTATACGACAAAAAATGTTAAAATTTACAGGCAGAGAGAGCGGTATGGATCAGAAGCAAATCGCGGCAGTGAACTAGTTGTTGACAGTAAGGGGAAAGTCAGAGCGGATTCTGTAGTGTAGGTCAGCAGCTGCTCCTCTATCAGTGTTACAGTATGGACGCGAAGAGAGAGCTGTCGAAAGCTTCAGGAAACTAACGGATGTGATGTAATTAGGAAACTTACCAATATATGAGGAAACGAGGGCCGGCAAAGTAATTGCAGATTGATGGTACAGACTATTGTTTTTCTGCAGTCAACAATAAATAGCTATGTTTACGTTCAAATTCTTTATTCCTGCCTTGTAGTGTTACAGACAGTGGAGTTGCAGAGACAGCTGTCAGGAACAGCTTGACAGAGCCGCGGTCACCTTTCGCTTGGGAGCAGTTTCACAGCAAGGCTTACAAAACAAAAGTAATGACCAGTGTAATGACATAGATAGAACAATCGACAAATAAAAAAGCGAAGCAGAAACAGATTATACGATATATAGATAATATTCGCATTGGACACAAACAGGTATGGCTGCATACAAAGAGAAACAAAGAACAGAATCGACATGTTAACGTACATCGCACGCAAAGCGTGGTTTGTCGAACTGAAGATATCAAAATCATGTAGACAAGAATTTAAGATATACGCTAATGAAATCAACCCGAGTAATTTTGGTGCGTGTCGCTCTACAACCGGCAATTGTAGTCTAAAGGTGCCTAAAGAGGGACAAAGAAAGATGCAAAGCCGCTTAACAAGCAGCTAACAATTGTACCTCACTTGACACGACGCTGACAGGTAACACCACTGTTCAATCAACTTTCAAAGCTGGCCGTCGAGGTGACGACACGCAAGCCCCATTTTCCAACAGCAAAGCCAGCGAAACATAGCAGGGCGTTTCCCAAATTACCGCTACAAAATAACCTACTGCGCTTGGCGAACTGCCCACTCCATCACAATCATCGTACTTCACAGCGGTCGGTTCCGTTTTCTCAGCATGGCCAGCCCCAAATTGTACAACCTTCTTCGCTGTAATGACTAGACACGGTTGAAGTCTTTTTTTCTAACGTAGTGTTATGTAGTCTAGAATGGACAAGGGCAAAATGCTACGCCTATGATAGACCGACTGGAATAGAGGCCTTAACCAAAACTTTAGAAACAAGAAAGCTGGGATCGGCAGGGGTGCCAATGAATAAGCAGGAGGGAACACGTTCTGTTATGTACACGTCCAAACACCCCATGCAAGAGTCGAGGCGCAAATTTTGACTATATCCCAAAATGAAGGGACACCGGATGTTAGGGACACCGCGTCAAGAAACCCACACCAGTCGCGTTTGTCGACAAGTGATGTGCCTCCCTCTTTCTCGTGTCTCGGCGAAAAACGAACTCCCTTTCTAAAACTCTCCCAGCATAGACGACCAAGCGGGCTGCGCACTCGCTTGGAGCCAAACGAGACAAATCGAAACGACCCGCAGGGGCACAGTAATGCAAAAAATAAGGAGGGTGCCCAACTGCCGGCAGAAAGCAACCACGCCGCTGCTACAGCGGCGGACTGACCTGAGCCATGCCTCAGCGGGTGCGGAAATGTCTTTTGAACGCGGGTGGCGCCGCCCGGTGTCACCGAAAGCGGCATCTTCGGCTCACTCTCCCTGCTTTGTGATCCCCTCATGCTGGAGCGCCTCTGGAGTGGAGCTGCGTCGCGTCGTTACAGTAGCTGGATAACAGATAGACGGACAAGTTGGTTTTGGTTCATAATTGTGGTAGGGCAGCGCTAGACAACGAATGCACAAGGAATGAAAAGAAGACTGGACATGCTGTGTACTCTAAACTGAAGATTTTTTTTAGAACGTTTCTTACATGAAGCCTGAATAGGTGATGCCAAAATTCACACACGTGTGAGCAAACCACATCACTATGACATCGAAAAACGGGGGACGTGGCATATGTGAAACGGAGAAAGCAAAACCATACAGTATGAATGTAGCACTAGACTACGTACGTGTTGATGAGGAAGCCAAGTTCATTAAGTACAATCTCATTTACGCGTTTATCTTTTAAGCTGGTAAGGATGAAGCCTTCAATCGTCGCTCTTGTTACTTTGTCATGATGCCATAGAAGGACAACAGCGTCATTACAAACTGGATTGCAGCCACACGAAAGGCAGTGATTTTCCAAATGGTAGGATGCGGCGGTTGAGGAGGAGAGCGAGTGTCGATTCCCTTGCAGCCTAATGTTAATACATCTTCAGCTCTGTAGAATACATGTATTTCCACATGATGCAGGGATCATATATACAGCACCTTGCAGAAGCTGCAGGTCAGGCTGCGGGAGCTGCCGGACTTGCAGCTTTATGTTCGCTGCTTCCCCGGCTTCCTGATAAGCGACAAGAGATGAAACCGTAGATAAGGTTATAGCAAAGCTACGTGGAGCTTTTGGGACCAAACGTTTGTGCTCGCCACACTTGTTGATTTCTAGGTCGCGCTTCTTTACCAGTATCATTTGTCGCTCTTCCATTAGGTTGGGCTTACACGTAACTTTATCGCCCGGCAGTCGCACCGTCGTGCAATAGCAGTGGGGATAAGGCCTGTTGCTGTAAAGCCTGTTTAACAGTCGGTGGTCGCTGAGCCGGTTGTAACGGGCATGACCACCGACCGCTCCCAGTCAGATCAAGACCGACCACCAGTCAGATCAAGACTCAATGAGCGAACACTTTTTTTAGACGTAGATGGTGTTTATAATGAGCAATCCTTTGGTACTATACGCCTGACCTGTAACTTCTTTTTTCTAACTTTCGAGAATTTACCTCCGTGGTTCGTTTTATTTTACCTAGCATTTCACAACAAGCATTGAGTTTAGTATAAACGTTTAGAAACTCAACCCTGACAGAAAAGGAATCAAGACGGAAAAGACGTTCGTTCGTATGCCTTCACTTTTTTTTCTTGTGTTTGTGACCTTAAGTACTTAATTGTATTGAACCTGCACCAGCCGAGCGTCTTTTGAAATATATTCTCTGTGTGTCTCAGCTGCCAAATTCACATCGATTCAATTACCTTCCGACAAAGGAAATAGAGTGCTTGAGCAGCGAGCAAAGATTTATTATTCGTTATCTCCACTCTAAATATGGCATAATGAGTACTCCGCCTTTTCTGCCTCAACTCTTGCCACCGCAACCCTCTCGTTTGTATTCTTGCACATGTTTTCCGCAGACTTCATGAGTGGACGATGTCACTGCCACTCCACGAGTCACCTTAGAGCCATTCTGGGCCTCTTCTTGGTTCCTTTCTATACGTGCTTTGCCGCACCGTCCCATCAGGAACGACCCTTCTCGCCCCATTCTTCTTGCACACGCTCATTCTGTCACCTCGCACATTGCTACCGCTTGCCGTTGCTTTCTATAAGTAAGCTGCAAGAGAGAAAGGGGAGAGGGGAGGGTTGAGTCGTTCGTCTGCAGTGATCCGTCATCCTGTACGGTGACAAGGCACTAACCGCAACCACCACGGAGTCGACCGCCAGTTCTTCTCGCTCACTTTCTCGACAAGGGCGGTTGTCGCTCGTCGTGAAAAAGACCGCGGAAACTCGCAGAAAATGAGGGTGGCATCATTCCAGCAGAGAAAAAGCGCTGCGTTCATTCTCTCGCAGCGACTCACGCCCATCGCGAGCTAAGAGCATTACAGAAAGATGAAGAAGATAGTGTCCCGGCAGTTGGCTTCCTCAACGAGCTGTACCGCGACTTCCCCCTTTCACTAGGTATTTACGTTCGCGTTCACTCAACCCTGTTTCACCATCAGGGATGGTTGTTATCATTTGTATTATTGGTTTCGTTCTAGTTGTGCTATTAACGCGCAGTAGCAACGTACAGATTCGTTCTCGGAGTTAGTGACAGTCTTCCGTTTCTCATACGAAACGTCTGACCCGCCCATACCCGCATCACTGGTCGTCCGGTGGACAATGATGTAGCCTCCGTTCCCTTCATTTTAGAGGGCCTAAAACCATCCCTACCAGGGGCGTAGCCAAGGGGGGGGGGGGATTTTACAGTTTTGCTTGCGTATATATACACGCACACATGCAAACGCACGCACGAACGTACATAAAAGTATGGTTGAACCCCCCCTGAAAAAAATTTCTGGCTACGCCCCTGATCCCTACAAGAGGTGTTTGCATTGTCTTCCAGGTATAACTTGGGTTAAGTGGCTTTGAGAAGTGGTTCTGGTGAAGAGGGCACCGCTACTGCCACTCACCGTCTCTGATGGGCGTCTAGAAACACCTGTTGACAGCACAGCAGGCGAAACGACAGAAGCACTGCAGGCGACTCTTTCTGTATTTTAGCCAAGTGGAGAATTGTCTACCTTGAAAGTTCAACGCAAGTCTAAAGCGTGGGTACTGTCACTATTCGCCTCTAACGGGTGTCTTGCATAAGCTTCTCTTGACAGTACAACATGCTAATGGCAGAAGCACTGCAGAATAGTCTTTCTGTATTTTTGTCAATATCTCGAAAGCACACCGTAATCCCAAAGGCACGCATTTCTGGCATTGTATATGCAAAAATAAATATTCATATCTGATTAAAAGACAAAATCATCCACAGCAGTTTACGTTTTTCTTCAAAACCAGCATGTTTAGCCCAAAGTCACATCCAGACCGCAGATTTCCTAAGCACTTCTGAGCCATGAACGCACGAAAAAGGCACATGCAAGACAAAATTGATGTTGCAGCCTTCAGCCTTATCTGCGCGAATGTTCTTTTAATTAGCAAGCTAGTAGCGCAGAACAAAAACACATCATCTTCGCCTTTAACGAATAGCTCTCGAGACATGGCGATGGAGGCAATTTTTGATTATTGTGAAACGAAAAAATACGCTGATAAGAGGTGTCCGGACATAAGACACCTAATTATTTATTGAAAGGCTTCGTTTTATCCGTGTCACAGTGGTGCCCTTTCCTACTACATTTAAGCTTTTGCGCAATGGATAGCCCCGTAATGTGCTGACATTGTCACCTACATTCACCTGAAGCAAACAAGATGTACCAGTCGGCTTTATGCTTTTTTTTTTTTTACTGACTTGGCAATATGCCCTTCAGATCAGAAACACCGTCGACTTAGTCGATCTGATACGGCGTCATGGGTACAGCTGCGAATGGGGGCTGAACGGAAACAGCGGCGACAGTGAGTGATGACTTTATTAGATAAGTAAAGTCATTGCGACGGTCAGATTTCGACTCCGGGTTTCCAGCACCGAATTAAGATGCCGTGATGCTATAAACTGTGCCACACATGCATGTTCCCTCAGGACGAACAGACGTTTGGACGAGTTGCTGCAGCAAAAGGTCAAAGGGAGACACAATATGATGGGTTCCCAGCAAGGACACCATAAGAGTCTCCTGAGTCAAAGCAAGTGCGTTCAGACGCTTGCCGAGTTTTCCACAATGCTGGCGATAGGGTTTCTTTCGTGCAAGCAAGCGCGTTTTTGCAACAATGAAGATCTGCCATAGGTCTCATGTATCCCGTCCACCATCGAAAGCGAGCATCAGCACTAACGGCGCTGCTGGTCGACATTATTTGCCTAGGGCCTAGGGCATCACCGGTACGCCGTTCCCATGACGTATTGCCCTAGTGCATTATCATTGTACGCACTTAGGTTTTGTATAACACAACCCGCTTTGCATGCCATACAGCATTACTCGAGGGCCTATGACTAAAGAAATACCAATCATACACGATGTTCAACAAGGGACCCTTTCAGAGATGCAATACTAA